>NW_022900926.1:77319302-77338157 GCF_012274545.1 Fukomys damarensis
TGCCCTCCCTTCACCCCCTCCTCCCCTCCCCATCTACAAACACTTTATTTTCATCTTTTCATTCTCTCACATTTTTTTCTTTTCCCTTTTTACTCTTCCCTTACCCATCCCACCTTCTTCAGTTCTAAAAATCAAATTCCCATAAGCAGTTGGAACTGATGATGTTGTATATTTAGCAATGTATTTAACATGAGTTGGTTACAATTTTATCCACTTATCAAACTGAGTAGAAATGTGTAAGGTATTTCATATTTTCCACCCTTGAGAATTCCAGCATTTAATTCACATTACTCCTCCCAAACAAACACACAACACACACACACACACACACACACACACACACAGTACATGCACACACACACAGTATATGCACATATTATTTCAGTAATAGTAGGTCTTCTACCCAGTAGATATTCATAAATTTCCTTCAGAATTAAAATTTTATAGTTAAGTTTGACCTTTCTAATGTATGTTTCCTCAACTTAAAAAAATACTTACCAATTGTTCTGAAGTAGTATATACACATCAAAATGATGACTGTTTAATTTTTAGAGGAATCATTTTGTTGATAATTAGAAATTAATTAACTATAATACATATTTACTTTATTTCAAGCACTTCAGGAAGCTTCACCTATGTTCCTTAAAACGACCCTTTGTGAAAGATCGCTATCATGCCTAGTTTACATTTATGTATATCATGCCTGCTCAAGACTACAAAATCCCTACGTGCTTAAGGTACAGTCAGACCCAGGCTTTGAACTCCTAATCTTGGTACTGCTATTTAGCAGAAAGTACTCAGGTTCTGAGATGACCACAGAAATACTGTCTAGAACAATAATTCAAGAGAGAAAATCAAGATGTCAGCATCATTTCTTTCACCTTCATAAATTCATATATTTTAACCTTTTTAAAAAAATCTGTTAAAAACTCTAATCATATTCTAATTTTAAATAATTTATTGCATATAATAGAATTAACATGGTGCTTTCCCCTGCTTTAGAAAGAAATCTATGAAAGTTCACCTTGAGAGTATATTCCAATAGGAGAAAACTTTGACAGCTTCTGCAGCAAAGTGCTCCTCTGTAGGTCTGATACAGGAAAGTAATTGTTTTAAAACAGTACACTGTGATCTTTGGGTAAGGCGGTGGGACATTTAAATGCAACAAGCACAGAAAATGCACTATACAAATATAAACTTCATTTGCATCTTTCACACTAAAGAGTTCTTTGAGTGAAATATACGAAAGCATTAAATTGTGCAAAAGAACATTTCCTATAAAAATGGCATTCACTCAGCAGAAGGGTCTCAGTTTTAGATGAAATCTTTTCTTCAAAAGTGTATTAAACCACGCCAGTAGTTAGGCTGGGATTCAAGCAAAGTTTTCTTCAAGACTGCTTGATCTTAGGGCTGGGGATTTAGCTCAGTGGTTCAGTGGCCTGCCTTGCAAGAGCAAGGACTCGAGTTCAATCCCCAGTACCAAAAAAAAAAAAGCTTGACTGCTTGATCTTGCAAACTTACTTTAAATACTAAGCCAAAGCAATTATAGAAGAAAGATACTACTGCCTTTATTGCTTAAATAATAAGCCAAATAATTAAAGAAAATGGAGCAAGTTCCTATTCCCAGAATCATTCAACCATACTTAATTCTGAACATATGATTGGCCAACAAAGCAAAGACAATGAAAAATTGCAGAATTTTATTTAAACTTATAGGTCTGAATAGTTCTGTAGATTGGAGCAACACTCCTCACCCTAGTGATTTATAGAAACTAAGGTTTGAAATAGCAGCAAAAGAGTAAAGAGAATGCAGGTTACTTCAAAGTAAATGAACTAACTGAATTTTATTAATCAGTGGGCTAACCTATAAGTATAAAATACCCTTATATTCCAACTCAGACTCTAAAAAATATCAGAATCATATTAGACAATAACCATTATAATTCAACTCTAGTAATGCTGATTTATAATATTTGGTTATCATTAATTTTAATCCAAAGCTTCAGAAAGGCCAAAGAGGCTCAAATTCCAAGGAGAAAAATATATTAGTGTTTCAAAACAAAAGAGATTGGAAATATCTTTACATTCCACTGTTCGGGGTAATTTATTAGTAGATTCTCCTTAAATCTTAGTTTTAACAATTAAAAAAAAATATCAACATGGGCCTAATTTATTTTATTTTAAAATTATGTGTATCACAAAATTAATTAAGCAAGCATAAGACGTGGCAAAAAAGTTTTGGTTAAATTTTTGCTATTTCTTTTACTAAAATACAGTAGTGAAGTTTGTAAAAATTTATTTATAAATATAGTCCTTTTCCATATTAACAGTTGGTTGTATTCTGAACACTATTGTGTATTATATTTTAAGAGGAAGACAAAAAATCATGTATAGAGTAATGTAATAAGTTAATGTAAATAATATTATTATATTAAGAGATAAAACTAATTGAAAGAGTCAGCTCAGAGAGAGAGAGAATTGGATTTGAATGTGAATTGTGTACCTTACTCTGTGTCAATAGGAGAGTTCTACACTTCTTTGAATGCAAAATTTCCAATTGTGGAAAATAATAATAGTGTTTGCATAGAAAAATATTGGCAAGAATCTGAAATTATTTGCAATGCATCAATATATGATTTATATTCTAAACCAGACACTCGCCAAAAGGTAGTAACTGTCCACATGTGGCTATTCAACAAATGAAATATGAAGACTGCAACTGAGATAATGCACTTCTAATTTTTTTTGATGAGTATCAATTCAATTTGAAAGCTAATAATTACCCTTTCAAAATTCAATTAATATAAAAAAGATATTGGTAATAACTTTGACAGAGTAAATTTTTGTGTAAACTTTAGTTGTGTTAGGAAAAATTGGCTATGGGACTGTGCCCTTTCTAACACAAATTATAAAATAAAAATCAAGCATTATGGATAAAAATTGATTGCCTGATTTTAGATTTAGTGTAATTGTGTGAAATTGCAATAACTTGTGAAAAAATGAATGTAAAATATCTCAGTAATAAATGTTATATTGTTGAATTTAAGATACTACTACTTTATATTTATTAAGGTTAAGTATCTTATTACATTAATTTCCCTTAACTCATTGATATCTTTAAGTGTGACTACTGTAAATTTTTAAATTATGGTTCTTGAAATTACATTTCTATTATTCAGTATTGCTTCATGTTTGTTATTTTATTGAACGTACTGAAAAGTAGAAATTATTCAATTCTAGAAGAAAAGATTCTTGTTTTATATTTACCCAACAGGTGATTCTTCAATATGGCACAATATTGGATAAATCTGAAGAGTTTAAAACCCATGCCTGGCTTCTTTTCTACATGGCTATATGGATGGTGGAGAATCATTCTTCTATATTTTTTAAAAAGCATGTAGTTACAATTGGAATGGGCTAGATCAAAGAATCAAGTGAGAGTCTAATCTTCCTATTTAAGAATATATATGTTTATGATACTTGGACAAAATATCTGACACCCACAAGTCAAAGTAGGAAAAGTTTATTTGAGCTCACAGTTTGTAGAGGTTTGAGTCCACAGGACCAGCACGGCAGGGAGAAAGCAGCAGCCATTAAGGGAGGAGGAGGGTTACATATTGTATATAAATTGGGCCATGCCCATTGTGACCCATCTCATTGGGTTTCGCCTCCCAAAATCATATTCAGTTGTAAACCCATCAATAGATTAATCTAGTCCTGAGTAGACCACTGATCCACTTCCCTCACAAAAACCCCACCTATGAGGGCATGAAACTTTGGGTGGACATCTAGATATAAACTATAACAGAAAACATAGAAATTTGTCATCCAAGGCCCCTGTAATATTATATCACTGTAATCTCTGAATTTGGGAAATCCAGGCAGGAGGAATATGAATTCCAAGCATGAGCTACATAAGACCCTGTCTGAAGATTGGGAGGGAGAGAGGGGAGGGAGGAGGGAGGAGGCGGGGAGGAGGGAGGGAGGAAAAGGAGTGGAGAAGGAAAAAGAAGGAGAAAAGGAGAGAGGAGGGTAGCAAGGGAGAGGAGAAAGGATGCAAAAGCACTCACAACGAGTGGGCAATTGGACTTCATTCCTTTTACTTAGGCTTATCTAATTTTTCACTCAATGAAAAGACCCACAGTTTACCATCATGAACAATTAAATGAACAGCTAAATTAAACAGCTTGAGGTTAACCATGGCAATCTCTTAATCACTGCAGTTTCTATCAGTTGCTTGTCTGAGACACCCCAGGCTATCAAGTGTCTAATAGGAAGAATAAATTTATTTTTGAAAGATATGAGGAGGTAGTAACTCCCATTGACCTATATAAACGAAATTGCATGAGTTTGCCCATTAAATTTTGTCACTTTCTATTTCCAATTCTCAGTGAATGACACCGCTTTCCATCTGATTAAAACAGCTAAATTCAAACTCATATTGTTGCCCCATATTTCTAAACTCATACACTGAAGAAGGATGATGGAGAAAGTATGGAGTAAACTCTACCACCAAGACTTTATTTTTATTTCTCTTTTGTGTTAAAGGGGATTGAATCCACAGGCTTCACCCTGAGCTACCTCTCCAACCTCTACTTAGTAATTTTCTGTTTTGAAAGAGGTTAAACTAAACTGCTAATTTTCCCAGGTTGAACTGAAATTTTGGATCCTCCTGCCTCAGCCTTCTAGAGTGTGGGGATTGCAGGCATGGATTGCCACAACAAGCTCTCTAAATTCATGAAATGTTTTTTGTTCTGTGTCCTATCAAAATAGTCAAAGCTATCATGCTTTCTGACTTGAGATGTCGTTTGAACCTCAAAGTGCACATATTGGATCCCCTCGATCATGTTTGTAATCACACTTTCACCCTCCAAATATACTTTTCAAAACAAAATGAATCATGTGATACTGTTCTTTAGAACACTGTCACTGCTTCTCTTTTCTCGTCGGGTTAGATAGCTTTGTGTAGATAGTTTACAGGCCTTCTCCATAACTGTCCACGTTCATCTAGGATCATATTCACTTCCTGTTCCTTTCCTCCACCCCAGCTTCTGAGACACTTTCCCATTTCCCACATTCCTTTAGACACACAGACTTTCAGTGAGATTTAGTTTATTAAAAGCATATTTTTGAAGAAGATAAAGCAAATTTTCAGATTTCCCTCAAAAGTGACTACTCAGGTTCCCAGAGGAGGTTTCTTTTGTTTTGAGACAGGGTCTCACTATGTAGTTGAGACTGACCTGGAACTCACTATGTAGCACAGGCTGGTCTCAAACTTGCAGTGATCCTCCTGCCTCAGACTCCCAAGTGCTGGGATTACAGGCATGCACCACAACGCCCAGCGGAAAGATGGTTTCTATGAGCACTCATTGTAGTCAGCCACTGGCTGTCTTCAAGACTTCTTGGCCTAAGCTATCTGTGCAGACCTTGTACTGATCCTCCCCACAGCTGAGATTACTTTCTTCACCCTCATGCCTCAGTGTGCCAGATCTCTTCATGGGGGGGCATCCATCACCTTTAAACCCCATGGTGCTCCTCCAAGCATTTTGTGTTCCTGTTCCACTTGTTCCAGTTATGTTTGTTTGCTTAAATGTGTGACTATTCCTCTTCCTCATTGGAGAATGTGATCCACAAAGGAGAGATTGTGTATAGACTTTTCATCTACGTCTGTAAACTATGACATTTAATATAGATTTTTAAGTATTAGTTTATCGAGCAAATGTCAGTGCCCAAATAATATCAGTAGGAATATGATGCAAATTTTAAATTCTGGAATACATAGGAAATTCCCCCCTGTGTGTGATTAGTGTATTTTTTGTGTTCAAAATCACATCTGGATTTTCTGTTTGTAATTATCCTCTTCTCTAGGTCTTGTTTGCTAGCAAAGATAGTAGACTATTTTTTTAATCAAGAATTATTCTACAAGTTTAAAGAAACTACGTTTTTTAACCTTTCATCATATGAAGATTTAAACCATAAGTAATGTTAATTTTCATGAAAATTTTCTGAACCAGAATGTCACCACTTTTCTGTATCACATAAAAATGGCACTTCTCCCTCTGTAGAATGTGCCCTTACTGCATACCATCTGTTCTGAGAATTATGTGCTTTTGGTCACTCATCCTTGTCATCCTAGGGTTTTTTTTTTTTAGTTAAAAAAATAGTCATTTCAGAATTTTATATCCTTATTAGGGAAATATGTCATGAAATGATTTGTATCCACCTGGAAAATGTACTCTTCTTTGAGAACAGAACAATATTTAAGAAACTAGAATGTAATGACATCTAATTAACAAGAGATCATCTTTTTCCTTCAGCTTGTCTGAATCTCATTAAGAAAATGAATCAAACAATAGATCTTGGGTCAGGAAATTAAAGATCCAGTCTCTTTTCCGTGTTCAGGCGTATTACTGTAATTCATGATTGCAGCCTGAAAACAGCCTTCTAGCCAGCTTATTTATTTTTCAAAAGTAATCACCATTTCTCCATCTCAGCTCCTTCTCTTCAGAGCAAAATAGTACCAACCAATAGAGTGCAACAGTTATCGCTGCCTCATAATAATATTAAGTTAAATTCAAGAATTTGGGAGCTCACATACTTCTCTACCTCTTAACTTCCCATTCATACAAATTTCCCAGACTCGTTACTGTTTCTGAAATCACCTTAACTCTGGACACCAAAAAATGGATGAAAGACATAAACTGCTCTGGCTGGAAATTTGCAGTCTACTTAACTAAAAATGATATAACCCTAAAGGAGTAAGTGCCAATCTCAGTAACACCAGCCATGCCCCAATAAATTATAAGAATTAAAGAAGTTGGCAAAAGAACTAGTTGTGATTAGATGAAAACTGTTAGGGTAGTAAAGATATCATTGCACTTGGAGGGAGAGTGCTTCTCTATATGAAATAAAGGTAGGACTCAGAGAGAAAGCTAGGAATAAACTATTTTAATTGCAGAATAATTTCTGATTAGTTTATTCATTTATTTATTCAGATAGTTCAATTGAATTCTAGATATATGGACTCATTTCTCACAATGTACCTAAGAATGAAATGGGTCTTTTTACCAAAATCAAGGAATAAAAGAAATTCAATTTACATTCTAGTGACAGAAGCACATATTGCAAAGAATGTAGCATAAAATCACAAGTATACAAATAAAGGGAAATTCTCTTTACACATGAAACAGAGTTAAAAGGACCAGATCAACCCTCTAACTTGTAAGAAAATAAAATAGTAATACTACACAAAATGTGTGAAAGTATACACTTAAATGTATTTTTCTCTGAGAACTGGGTCCAATATGCATATATTGCATATTGATTTCACTTGTGACAGTTTCATTAATTCTCAGAATCTAAAAAAGTTTTCTGTACAATACATTGTTCCTATGTAGGTAATCCTATGATGTATTGGTTATAAGAGGTTTATGTATTTTCTGCCAATCTTCATAAATCTACCTTTATTTCCAGTTACAATAGCCAGCTTTTATACTCAGTTTTACTCTCTATGGTTTTGTCCCCTGCAGAACAAAATATTATATATGAAATTTCAGAAATAATCCTGAAGTTTCTCTAAATTATGTCCCATTCTGAGTTGTGTGAGGAAATCTTGTACTATGGCACTCTATCCAGCCTGGGAAGAATCAGCCCTTTAGCCATGTATCTAAACTGGATAAGAAATCCACCCACTAGTCACTTGATAACTTCCTCCCTAATCAGACTGACTATGCAGTATCACACGCTGTTAAATAGGGCTTGGTACTATCTCGAGTTTTCAGCCATCAGCTGGATTTTGGGAATGTATCCATCACTGACAGTGGAAGGCTTAGAAACTTTGGACTTTGATTTGAAAAGATCTGGTGATATTGAACATAATTGAATTTTTCTTTTGTCAATGGAGGGATTTTTGCTTGTTTCCATGTTTGTTTTAGAAAGGGACATGCTTTGTACTCCAGGCAGGAACTGAATTTATTGGGTAGCCCAGGCTTGTCTCAAACTCAGGCTAATCTTCCTTCTTCAGCCTCTAAAATGTTGGCATTATAGGTGTGTTATACTACTCCTTGCTTCAAAACATTTTATTATAAGTAAAACATATACAAGAAAATACATGATAATAGGTCGTGTTTTTAATTATATGTAAATTAAATCAGTCATGTGTAATCTTTAATTTTGTATTGTTTTTTCTTACATTATGTTTGTGATACCTATTCGTGTGTTTTAGATAGTAGTTTTTATTTCCATTGTCAGTCCATCATTCAGTAGAAGGAATATGAATTATTTACTTCATATTGGTTGAGGAATGTTTGTCTTTATTCTGATTTTAGCTACAATGAATAATATTACTATTGATTCTCTTGGTATGCCATTTGTTTCAATTGTATACATTTCTATTAGGTGAAAGAATAAGCACTTTTTGTGCCCTTTTTTTGTGCTTTACTAAATATTACTGGTTTTCTAAGATGGTTTTGCAATTGACATTGTATTAAAATGTTTGTGTTCCATTTGCTGAGCATACTCACTAGCACTTGCTATGGTCTCATGTTTATTCATTTCAGCTATTCTGCTGGGTATACAGTGAATAGAAACACATTGTATATTTACTGATCCTTTGAAATCTTTTTCTTTGAAGTAGCACTTGTCCTACTTTTTAATCTTTTTTAATATGATATTCTCAAAAGTTTTATTGATTGGTATTAAAACATTATATGTTTTATAGATGAGTGCACTGTGAAATATATGTATGAAATACATTTTATACAGTTTTGTTGAAGTCACTTTTCTTGATATCTCTATTCATTTCAGGCTTATTTTGTTCTTTTAAAAAACTTTTAAATATATCTCATTTATTTTCACTGGCTTTTTTTCCCCAAATAACAGTAATAAAACTCATAAATATTCTTCTGCTTAACAAGGTTTATTATTTAGTATTATTTGTTATTTAATTTTATTAATCATCTACTTACATTTTAGATACATAAAAGATAAAAGCAATAATCTCAAATTAAACTCTTACAAATATGTATACACAAACTCATAGTGCTACATAAATCTGTAGTAAAATTTAGAGATAAGGTATATTTTGTTGAATATAAACAATTATATCATATTCTTTTGATTAACAGTTGACTGACTCAATTAGACATGTATTCTGCTTTGAAATTCATACTAGTAGTATAATTACTTTTCATTTTAAATGCATATAACCAGGATTTTTTCTTATAGTTTTGTATAATTATTACTTGACAGCATAGTCCATTTGTATTTTGATAGTGATAAAATTACAGTAATGTTTATGGAAAATTTGAACTGCATATTCATCCACTTTCTATTAATATTCTTCTTTCTTGCTGTTATACTTTACAAAAGCCATTCTTAACAATGCATGTGTACTTATTGCTGGACTTTCATTGATAATTCTCACATTATTTTTGGAAATTAATACTATGCTTCAGATATTCTAAATGGATATTGTGAAAATTAATATTCATATATAACTAACTGCAAAATGCAGTATCTTCTCTTTTGATCATCAAAATAATTTAAATAAGAATATGATGAGTATAACTCAGATAATTCAAGAATGGAAATCCCAGTGTAACTTTTTTATGTGTGTGTGATATATGGTAAGAGCCAAACCTGCTTATCTTAGCATTATCCTTCTTCCTGAAAAGTATTTTCTTTCAGTAGAGGGAAATGAAATCAGTCTCTTAGGCTTTCACATTGAGTCTCATCTCCAGAATTTTATTACTAAGTTTTGCAACTATTAAGTTGCCCAGCTTGGACTCAAACTTGCCATCCGTCCTCCTGCATTAGCCTCCCATGGTCCAGTTTTACAGGTCTGCCACAACATCCAGCTTAAAGTATACTTTAAATATTTTAATAAATAAAATATATGATTATTGTTGTAAAAAATGTCTTATTTTATCCTTGGCCTTGAGATATGTTTGCCAAATTGTAGGCACCCTTGTATTGATTATG
The DNA here is from genome assembly GCF_012274545.1 of Fukomys damarensis. Lineage (NCBI taxonomy): Eukaryota > Metazoa > Chordata > Mammalia > Rodentia > Bathyergidae > Fukomys > Fukomys damarensis. The sequence goes on from NW_022900926.1 coordinate 77,329,284, forward strand.
AAACATTGTGAAAATTAATGTCTCACTACATTTCGGTTCATTGTTGCTTCTAAGGATTCTTTTAGCAATTTGATGTCATTTCTTTATAGGAACTTGTCTCTCTGCTATGTTATATTATTTCTATATTCTATTCTCATGTTCATTAAGGCTTTATGGCATGTGAATTTCTCTTTTACCTGTCCTTTGGATTTTATAATTTCCTTCACAATGCCTTCTTAATCCCATGGTGTTTAAGAATAAGTCATATAATTTCAATGTTTATACTTTCTACAGCTTTTCCTGGTTTCTAGTTTTGTGGCATTGCATTCAAAAGAGATATTAGAGCCAGTTGTGTTAGTGCATGCTTGTAATTCCAGCACTCTTGAAGCAAGAGAAGCACAAGCTGAAAACAAGAATGAGATACTGGAGACAGTTATAGGTAAATGGATGCAAACTGGGGCCTTTTGCTTAAGTGAAAGAAATAGGACACATGTGTAAATACAGAATAGTTTCCTCTGGTGTGAGAAACAAAGTGTATAATTCATAATGTGAAATAGGAAGAAAAGTTCCAAAGTGGAAGGGGAAGGGGAATAGGGGGCAGTAGGGAAAAGGAAAGAAGGGAAAGGAAAAAGTACAAGAAAAGAAAAAAAATTTTTTTTAAATGTGTTGACATGTTTTGCAACTTACCATATAACCTCTCCTAGAGAATGTTCTTGATTACCAACATTGTTAACATATAATTGCTCACATACTCTCTGATGGTCTTTGGTATTTACAGGCTGTCAGCTGTAATGTTTCCCTTTTCATTAGTGATATTATTTATTTGAATCTTCTTTCTTCTTAGTCTAGCTAAGGGTTTGTATGTTTTATTTATCTTTTACAATGAATAAATTCTTTGTTTCATTGATTTTTGTATTTTTACATTCTTTGTATTTTTTATTCTCTAATTTTTATTCTTTATTTCTGTTCTGATCTTTATTGTTTTCCCTCTCTACTGTGTGTTTAGTTTGTTTTGGTTTTCTTAGTTCCTTGAGATTCAGTGATAGTTGATTGATTATATCAACTTGAATAAATAACATCCGCTGAATTGATTCAGAATTGTTCTGGGGTGCTGAAGACCCAACTTAGGGAGGATTATTGACAGAATGCTATAAAAGGGAAATGAAGGATTGCTTCTGTTTCCTTCAGAGGAGCTCCAGCTTTGCTTTCTCAGTCATTGTCTCCTAACTTTCAGGCCAGACTCTTCAGCCTCCAGCATCAACCCTTCAGCCTTCTGGCATAGACCCTTTGGCTTCCTGCGTGGAGCTCCAGGTGCTAGATTTCAACCTTCAAGTATCCAGAGCATAGATAGATCTTTTGCGCTCTTCCACAGCTGACAATGTGGTTGGTCATTGTAAGCCAATCTGTAAATTCTTATATATTTGTATATCTTGTATTATACCTATTTCTCTAATAAACACTGAGTGATACAGATTCTTTATCTGAGTCATTCTTTATCTCTTCTTTTATATTTAACATGTTTTTTAAAATTAAATTGAATTTATTGTTACATTTTAGGTATACAGCACAGTTACATTCATTACTGGGATCTTGTACCTCTACATGACAGGTCTTGGTTCTCATTATTTCCCCTTGTCCCCGCCCTCCCTTCACCCCCTCTCCCCTCCCCACCTACAAACACATATATTGTAAGACTTGAATGAGCTAAAGTGACTCCATGCTAATAGGCCAGAGACTGTGCTTCTTCATATGCTAATTGCTAACTTGGCTAACAGCTGGCCCAGGGGCAAATGGTATGACAAAAGGTGACCATAGAATATTTCCTGCATGAGATAAGCAATGTGTTTGGAATCTTGTCCTCTGGTAGTTACCTTACATATTTAGTACGATGTGTTACCCCTGTACACATGGAAAAAAATAAAAAATAAAAATACATTAACATTTTTAGACCAATATGGTTGTCCATTTCTGTACAATGCCAACTCTACACAGTAAATTGGGATGACTTTTTCCAAAATTGGCAGCACCGTTAAAGTTTCCCAAAATTCAATTTATATAAATATGTGTGTGTATCTATGTGGGTTTGATTACAGAAACTAATAAAGTATTCTCTAAATAATGAAAAAAAGAATAAGACTATAAGAGCGAGAAGCAATTTAAATATGTTCAGGGACCATGTTCATCTCCAGAATTAAGGATTATTTTAATCTTACATCATTGCCTTTTCTCTTTTACTTTCCTTTTTAGTTTTATTTTAGGATTCCCTATTTTTAATGTTCATACAGAGATTTCTTTAACTGAAATACCGAATAGTTTCTTTGGTGTGAAAAACTATAATAGTACACAGGATCCTAATGACATAATTAATAATGTGAAATAGGAAGTAAAGGGCTAAAGGTGTAGGGAAAGTGGGAAGGGTGGGGGAAAGGTAATAACGGAGAGGAAAAAAATATGAGAAACTGAAAAAATGGAAATAAAGTGTTTGTAAATGGAGAGGGGAGGAGGGGGTGAAAGGGCAGGGACAAGGGGAAAAATGAGAATCAAGACCTATTATGTGAAGGTACAGAATCCCAATGATGAATGTAATTGTATTGTATACCTAGATTGTACCAATAAACTCAATAAAAAGCAGGGGGGGAGACCTCAGCCCCTGAGCAGTTGCCTCTCTGAGCTACCTGGCTCTGGGAGTGCGGGAGTGCCTTCTGGCCAGACTAATAAAGGTCTATTTACCATCTAGCCTGGTTTGGTCCTTCCTGGATTTCTCCTTTCTCCGTTGAGCTCCCGGAGCCCTGCTGGGTGTTAGGACCCAGCATCATGGAGTCATTTTTGGCAGTTCATACTCCATGGAATGGAAGTGAGACTTTAAGTCTTACAATATTTAACATGTTTTATTTGTCTCTTCTATTGAATAGGTATATACTTTATTTTTTAAACATGGGAAATGATTTCTCTAAACTTTCATCTTGTTACTACTTTTAATATGTCTTGTGGATGGGTGTGGTGGTGCACGCCTGTAATCCCAGCATTTGGGAAGCTGAGACATTAGGATTACTGGGAGTTTGAGACCAACCTGTGCTACATAGTGAGTTCCCGGTCAGTCTCAACTACATAGTGAGGCCCTGTCTCAAAAAAACAAAACAAAACAAAACAAAATGAAAATATGTCATGTGGCTTTGATGCATCTCCATTTTTAATTTCTTGTGAGAAATTTTAAAATACATTTTATTAATATCAACTAATTGAAAATATCATGTTTCCACATAGTATTTTTATACATGCATGTAGCACATTTTGATCCTATGCACCCCCCATTTTGCTCACTTACACCCCAATTCTCCCTGCCCTTATTTTCTTCCTCTTGTCTAGTAGTAGCATCCTTTCTAATGTTATACCACTTTTTTAGATTCTACATACAATGTTAGAGAAAACATAACAGTTGCCTTTCTGAGGCCAGCTTACTTCTCTTAGCATGATGACCATGATTTCAATCCATTTTCTGCAAGAGACATAATTCAATTCTTCTTTATGGCAGAATAACATTCCCTTGTGTACAGAATATCACATTACTTTTGCCCTTCACCTGATAATGGGTATCTAACTTGATTCATATGTCAGCTAATGTGCATTATGCCACAATGAACATGGGTTTGCAAGCGTGCCTATAGTATGCTACTTAATTCTTTAGATAAATATTGAGAGTAGGAAAAAATGAGTTATGATTGTTGTGCTTTTAATTTTCTAATGAGAATCCATGCTAATCTCCAGACTGGCTATACTAATTTACATTCCCTACAGTGAAGATTCCCAGAGTAGTTTTGATTTGCATTTCCCCAATGACTAAAAATGTTGAACATTTTTCATCTGGGAGCTTACTATAACCGTTTAGTATTTGTTTTTTTTCTAACACCTTATTTTGTTCATTTACATCATAGTTTCCTGAAAGTGCTTTATGCATATTGAATAATTTCTTCTACACATGTCCGTGTTCATTATTTTTGGTTGTCTTGTTGATTCTACTGCCAGTGATTTCTATTACTTTTATGTCAACACAGTAATTGAAATATTTTAACTCATTGTGCCAATAAGTTAAGGGGTTGGTGTAATAAAGTAGGCAATTTAAAGGTTTTAATTTTTTCCAGAAATTACGAATCCTGAGTATGCTTATTTTTCTTCAGATTCTTTTTTTGTTTTATTCATTAAGTTTAGCAGTACATTTTAGGTATACAATATTATGACATTCATCATTGGGAATTTGTATCTTGGTTATTATTTTTTTCATATTCTTAAAGTCTTCTGTGTATAACTTAATTTTTTTGTCTGAACAATTTATTTAATACAGAGTGTATATAGTGATATAAAATTTATAATTTGATATAAAGCTCTTATTTATAAATTTAGAAAATAATTTAAATAATGAAATTATCATCTAAACTGCAAAAAAAATTTATTTTTCTTTTCATTAAACTTTAGTATAAAGTATATTTCTAAGAGTTTCTATTTCTGCCAGCTCTTTTGTAATTATCACTTGGAGGGGCCAGGGATTTAGCTCAATGGTTCCACTGCCTGCATCTCAAGCGCAAGGTCCCAAATTCAATCCCTGGTAACAAAACAACAACAATAACAAAACAAAAACAAAAACAAATAATTATTATTTGGCCGATTAAAAATACAATATGGAGTTTAATGGTTTTAATCAATGTCTAGAAAGTGTTTAATATAGTTACTGAGGGCCAGGGATTTAGCTCAGCAGTTCCATGGCCTGCCTCGCAAGCACAGGGACTAGAGTTCGATCTCTGGTACCAAAAAAAAAAAGAAAAAGTATTGAATTATTTATATTTCGCTCCATAACTTTCATTAACACTCTTACACTTATATTAATTGCAAAATATCATAGATTAGTTATGTGAAGTGGTGGTAGAATCAATGTCATTAACAGATTGTAACTTTCTCTCCTTGACAGGGTTGCTTAAGTTGTATGAAGGCAACACAACAAAAACATTAAATTCTACTTTCCTGAAGAATATCTTAGAATAGCTACAGTTATGCACACACTTGTCCATTTTGCAACCAAACTAGCATAGGAAATTTGCAGGTTAAAAAAATTGACATTGTTTATCATGGAATGAGATTAAATAATTGTATTGTGTCTTGAGGCCATGAAGGAACATAGTTATCTTCATACACTTGATTCTCAAGGAAATTGCTGGGAGTCCAGCAAATAATGTGTCTATAGAATTTATATGCTTTCAAATCCTTACAACAAAATCATTCTTGTACTTATGCTGGTTCACTGAAAAAGTAATATCTATTTATCTCTAATTTTTATACTTAATTTTATCTTGTTTTGTTATTATGTAGGTGTAGTTTAATTCTAGAAGACAAAATTTTGATAAAGCAATTACCAATTTTCTATCACTCCTTCAAGTAGTTCTCCCAGGACTTATTCATTAAATATCATATGAGATGTATGAATATTCTGTCTTGATATTCTAGTACATCTTCTTTATAACTAAGCCTCTCGATTACAGTATCTATTATCTTACCTAATATTCAATTTATTTGCTCTAACCTGACTTTCAAATACTTTCATTCAATGAGTGATCACGTGTATTCTCACTATGTTTCCTACAAACATGTTTCTAGATAACACCCAAACGTGTCTAAATGTCAAATTAATTGTTTTTACTCCAAGACAAATATTCTTACTATGTTTATAATTTATAATGATTATCCCAGAATTTTTGGTATTAAATTAGAATAAATAATTATTAGTAGATTTTGCTTTTGGTTATCTTTTAATGCTCCCTCCATACCTATAATTTGTTTTTATAAATCTTTCATGTGCCATTATCTTTCTATTGAGTTTCTTCATAAATTGGGCCAGGCATATTTTACTGCTTGAAATATTTCAATATCTAACTGTCTTTTTGTTGTTTTTAAGAAAATGTCAGTCCTTATTATCTAGAATATACAAAGAACTCAAATATAAAGACCCACTTCAAAAATGGGCATCCAAAGTGAACAAACATTTCTCAGAAAAGAAGTAAAAGCAGCAAATAAATATATGAAAAAAAAGTTCCACATCACAGGTCATATGAGAGATGCAGATGAAAACAACACTGAGATTCCATCTCACCCCAGGAAGAATGGCTACTACTAAGAAACCAGCCAATAACAAATCTTGGCAGGTTGTGAGGAGAAAGGAATCCTTCTCCAATGTTGGTGGGAGTGCAGACTGTGGCAACCACTTTGGAAATCAATACGGAGATACCTCAAAGAGCTGGGACTAGAGGTTCCATTTCACCCAGGTATCTCTCTGCTGGGTATCTTTCCAAAAAAAATTAAAAGAATCATAGGGCAGTGAATATGCACACTCATGTTTATAGTGGCACAATTAATAATAGCTAAAACTTGGAAACACCCTGAAATTAATTTTTATTTATGTTTTATTTTATTTATGTCTCTTATTTATGTAGAAATTATTTTATCTATCACCCCAAAGTATTTATACCTCACTTTGCACTAGCCCACATCATCTGTCATAATGCCAAGTTGCTTATTTGGCTGCATTGCACAAGAGAGTAACTGCCTCCAGAGCAGAGAGCACATTTAGTAATTCTTATTTCTCTAGCACCTTAGACAGTGGACAGTATATAAAATATATTTGTTAATTGTTGGTGAAACTAACTGAGATTGGTTTACAAGCATTTCTCAAAGTTCAAAAGTCACTGAAATGGCTCATAATGATTCCTGAATTTGAAATTAAATATATTTTCTAAAGTTATATGTTGTAAAATAAATATTAATGTTATTTTAATAATTATTTTACAGTGTATATTTTAATTTCTAATAAAGTACTTTTTAAAAATATTTTTTCTTTTTATTGAGTTTATTGGTACAATGTAGGTATACAATACAGTTACATTAATCATTGGGATCCTGTACCTTTACATAATAGGTCTCGATTCTCATTTTTTCCCCTTGTCCCTGCCCTCCCTTCACCCTCTCCTCCCCTCCCCATTTACAAACACTTTATTTCCATTTTTTCAGTTTCTCATATTTTTTTCCTCTCCCTTATTATCTTTTCCCTACCCTTCCCACTTTCCCTACACCTTTAGCCCTTTACTTCCTATTTCACATTATTAATTATCTCATTAGGATCCTGTGTATTATTATAATTTTTCATACCAGAGAAACTATTTGGTATTTCAGTTAAAGAAATCTCTGTATGAACATTAAAAAAAAGGGAATCCTAAAATAAAACTAAAAAGGAAATTAAAAGAGAAAAGGCAATGATGTAAGATTAAAATAATCCTTAATTCTGAAGATTAAAATGGTCCCTTAACATATTTAAATTGCTTCTTGCTCTTGTAGTCTTATCTTATTCTTTTTTTCATTATGTAGAGAATACTTTATTAGTTTCTGTAATCAAACCCACGTAGATATGACCTTACATATTTAGTAAAATGTGTTACCCCTGTACACTTGGACAAATAAAAATTAAAATTAAAAAAATTAACATTTCTAGACCAATATGGCTGTCCATTTCTGTACAATGCCATCTCAACACAGTGAATTGGGATAACTTTTTCCAAAGTTGACAGTACCATTAAAGTTTCCCCAAATTCAATTTAGATAGATAGATAGATAGATAGATAGATAAATATAGATATATATGTATGTAAATATATATATATATGTAAATATATATATATTTATATAAAAAGACTAATAATAGCAGTATGTTATGCATCTATAGCAGCAACAGCATTTCCAGGTTTTACAGTCATCTGAACAAAGTTATAGACATTCAGCACATTCCATTAAACAAAAAAAAAAGAAAAGAATAATATACAGAAAACTGCAAAATTCTGTTGCTGTTGTGGTACCTGGCACCATGTTTTTATTAGCATCTTAATTATCATCTGGAAAGAGAACATTCTAGAGTAATATCATTAAATATAGCTCTGATAAAGCACAATCCCTACTATGTATCATAAAGCAGGTACAAGATACTTTACATTCACAGAGGTATGATACAGTACCATCCTACATCAATAACACTAGAATCAGTCTTTGTTGGAAATTTGCTTTGTCTGCAAATAAGATTGCTACCCCTGTTTTTTTCTGGGCTCCTGTCACATGGAGAATTGTTTTCTATCTTTTCACTTTCAGTCTATGGGCTTCTTTTTGCACTAGGTGTGTTTCTTGTATACAACATATTGTTGGATTTTGCTTCTTATTCCATTTTGCCAGTCTATTTCTCTTGATTGGTGAGTTGAGGCCATTGACATTGCTGGTTATAACTGATATGTACTGACTTATTATTGACATGTTATTGGCCTTTTGTTGACTCTTTTTACTTTTTCACCTTCTCCTTTTAATTTCTTGCCTTGCCTATTTGATTTGCTCTGTTGGGCCTCATGGTGTTGTTGCCTTCATTGTCTTTTTCTAGGATCTTGTTTAGAATTGCTTGTAGTGCTGGTTTGGTATTCATGTAGTTTCTCAGGTGTTCTTTGTCGTGGAAGTGTCTTATTTCCCCATCCATTTTGAAAGAGAGTTTTGCTGGATACATCAGTCTAGGTTGGAGGTTGTTCTCTTTTAGTACTTGAAATATCTCATTCCAGGCTCTCCTTGCCCCAAGGGTTTGTGTTGAAAAGTCTGCTGTGATTCTGATGGGCTTTCCTTTGCATGTGATTTGTTTCTTTTCTCTTACTGCTTATAGTATTTTGTTCTTCTGTTGGGTTTCTGGGATCTTGATTATTATATGTCTAGGTGTAGATTTTTTTTGATTGTGGCTGGTTGGGGTCCTATATGCCTCAGTTTTCTGAAAGTCAAATTCTTCCCCTCTGTTTGGGAAGTTTTGTCATTCATTAATTCTGTGAACAGCTTTTT
>NW_022900926.1:77338189-77338555 GCF_012274545.1 Fukomys damarensis
TCCCCTCTGTTTGGGAAGTTTTCTGTCATTAATTCTGTGAACAGCTTTTTTAAGGCATTTGTATTTTCTCCTGCTACTTCATGTATTCCTATCAGTCTTATGTTATTCTTCTTTGCATTATCTAGGAGTTGTTGGATGTATTTCTCATGATCCCTTACTGTTTTTAAGAGACCTCTCTTTTCATGGTCACTGACTGCAATCTTATCTCCTATATCTGAGAGTCTACCTTCGTATTCTTTTATACTGTTGCGTACACTTTCAATTGAGTGTTTAATCTGCTGGATATCTGTTTGAATCTGTTTTATGGATTCCATTTCTTTCCTACATTGGGTGTTTATTGTTTCCATTTCTTTCTTATGCTGGGCC
>NW_022900926.1:77338583-77399492 GCF_012274545.1 Fukomys damarensis
TTTTTTTTTTTTTTTTGTCAGTTTCTGCTCTAGAGTCTCGAATCACGACTTGCATTTTACTCACTATCTCTATGGTTATCTGGGAAATTATTTCTGCTTTGAATTTTTCTAGAACCTTATTGATCTCTTTTTGCTACTTCCTGTGCTTTGAGTTCAGGGTGTCCTGGTGGTTTATTATCCACCTTTTCATTCTCATTTGCCCTACTCTTTTGCCATTGGTGAACTGGAAGTCTGTCTTTGTGTCTTGCTTAAGTGTTTTCTCATTTTTATTTTTGTTGTCATACTGTCCTTGGTTTAATCTCTGGGTTATCACTCAAATCTTCCTGATATAGTTGCACACTAGCTTCTGTGTCTCTAACGACCCAAAGACATTCTCATCTTCATAACATCAGAGAAAACAGCTCATCAAATTAACTGCAATGCTTTACCCCAACTGATACAATGAGCAACACATTAAGATCAAGCACAACTTGGACACTGACCACTTGTGGTAGTCACTAGTCTATCACCCTTAAATAATTTGAATTAAATTGAAATCAAGAAGCAGTCTAGAATATGTCTGCAGTGAACAAAATTTCAATATAGTATATTTACCATTTAGTGGCTTGGACAGAGTGAGGACACAAGACCCCTGATCTCAGTTAGCTGATGGCTGAGCCCCATGTTGCAGACTGACCTAGGGCTGCTAGGCCCAGATTGAGTTCCCCAACCTTCTGAATGGTTGAACTCCATACCATTCTATGACAGGTTCTCCATGCCATTTCTTTAAAGATGTTGAAAGTTGGGAACTCAGAAAAATACCTTTGATGACCACCTCTGCCTCTGCAGAGTGGGTCCAAGACTGGCACAGTCAGGAGGTTTTAGAGTGCTGGGGGGGGTGTAAGGGGAGTTATGAGGGTTCAGGGTCACCCATGTGGCTAACTTCTGCGTGCTGGAGTGATGGTGGCTGGGGCAGGAGAAGGCGTGGCTCTAATAAACTATTTTTTATACACAAAAAGGAAAATTACCATTATATATGATTTGTTACTTTTATGGCATTTTAAGAATTGGATACAATGTTGAAAGCTTGGTTTTAATTCTTTTGATGAAAAGGATATGAATTCCCTATGCTCTGTGTTGTTTGTAGGAAGGACTAACCCTCATGTAAACTGTAGCAGTACTCACAGTAGTTTAAATAATAAAAATGCTATATACGTATATATGTGTATAGATATAGAAATGTTCATAATAGAATGTTATCCAGTCACAATTTGTAACAATGGGAAGAAGCTGAGAGACATTTTGCTAAATGCAACACCCCAGGCAGGGTGCAATAAATGCTATATTAACTTACTTATATATACAAATGAAAAGACTTAGTCTCAGAAGGAGCAAACTGAATGGTAGTTATCAGTGGTCAAGGGTTTGGGAAAATGAGGAAACACTGGTAGGAGTTAGTTCTATGTATCAAAGCATAGTGACTATAAACAACGATACTGTGTTGTTTGCTTGAAATTTGATGAGAGAGCAGATTATAAGAGACTTGGACACAGAAATAACTATAGATAGTGATTAATTCATTTCTGGTAAGCATCATGAAGTGCATATGTGCTGTAAACCATCATATTTTATACATTGAATATATACACTATTTAATTGTTCAATATTGCAAAATAGATTCTAACATTCAATTTTATAGTTGCTAATATCTTTAGATCTACCAAATTTGAAATTTTAAGACCAGTGTTAATTTTTTAATACTGAAATTTCTTTCTCACTTACTATACATTTCATTTCTACATAGTTGATTCATGCACACTTGTAAAACCTGGGATTGATGTACTAAAAAACAAATTACAAGATTTATGTTTTAGTTTACTTGAAAATTATTCATTAATACTTTATTATGTGAGTCTTTTCCATTTGTGTTATCTGGGGAGTCTTATTTGATAAGTTAATTAATTTTTGTTTTGTAATTAAGTACCCTGACCTCTGAAATCCTCTCCATACTTGTAGTAGTATATGCCAGTATACGAAGCCCTACTCAACATTTAAAATTTCAGCCAATTGGTCTCTTGTTTTAAAAATATAGACCTAGAGATATAAAGATGTCTTTTTAAATCATCCCATAAGGATGGTTGTTTGAGTCACAGGTCATGCTATGTTCGCTGTGAGTGACATAGTTCAAGTGTGTGTGTGTGTGTGTGTGTGTGTGTGTGTGTAAGTTTTCTGATATCTGGAACTCTTAAGTGTGAGAGAATACCACACTCTATCAATATATAATGAATTAAGTAACTAGAGACTTTGTCAGTTTACAACCATGATGATAGTCAAAAAATGCTTTCTACATCAGTTGAAAGGCAAGATATCAATTTACTAATAAAATAATTTCTTTTTTCCATTATAAAATGGATGTGACATCATCAGTAAATTTCAAAATGAAACAAAGGTTTAAAAAGTACACTAGAGAATGCTCTAGAAATACTCTAGAAATAAGCACAGTGTTATCCTTGAATCATGCAAGTGCTGGTAGCTGGTGCTTGATGTTCCTGAGGAAGCTGAGGTTTTAATTTTGTTTTGTTTTTTGCTTTTTTGGTGCCAGAAATTTGAAATGAAAATATCTAAATATTTCATGACATACAAAGGAAGTCAGTGATAAAGCCAAACTGAGAATATCCCTACTCTATTAAACAACTGTAGGGAATTTTATTTTCCATATGTAATTGAGCAAGTTATTATTTTGTATAAATATGTGTTATAGTATTTCATAACATATTATTTTATGACAATTTTTGTTAACATAAAAATAAAAATGAGATTTGAATTTTTTTCTCTCATTGAGTTTATTGGTACATTTTAGGTATATGGTACAGTTACATTCATCATTGGGATCTTATACCTTTACATGACAGGTCTTGGTATTTTATTTTTGAGAGAAAAAATAAGATATTTTTTCTGAAAGTCTAATGGATGGAAATATGCTGGTGTCACCATTCTACAGATTTATCTCTACTACATAATATAAAATAAACATGTATTAATATAATTCTATAAATAGTGGTAATGGTTAGTCCTTCCTACAAACAACACAGAGCATAGGGAATTCATATCCTTTTCATCAAAAGAATTAAAACCAAGCTTTCAACATTGAATCCAATTCTTAAAATACTACAAAAGTAGCAAATCATATATAATGGTAATTTTCCTTTTTGTGTATAAAGGGTACTTTATCCCACCTTTAAAAAACTCACTGCCCCCACCTTACTTCTCACATGTAACTTATCTGATACATGAATTCCTTCCACATGACACTCTCCATTCCTAAGTATAACCCTAACCCACAAAGCCAATATCCAGGCAGAGAAATTCCAAAGCTATCACTCACCAAAATCCTAACCCTAATCTGAACCCTAACCCAGACCCTTGAGGAGGTACTTATATGACTACATTATTCTTAACACTGAAAATCAAATTAACATCAATACTCATTCACAAACACACACTACACTACACGGGGAGTGAAATGGGGAGTGTATTTTCTCCCCTAAATCTAGCTCTAACCCTACTGGCCGGCCAAGCACTACCCATTATATCCAGACCTCATTATTCAGGTACTTGGAAAACTATAGTACATCCCACATAAAAAAGTCATTGCCCTCACCTTACATGTCACAGGCAAATTATTTGACACGTGAATTCCTTCCCTATCATGATTACCAATCCTAAACCTAACACTAAACTACAACCTGATTCCTAAGTTCCCATAGGACAAAACTTGACATCCTGCACTGTGACTAACCCTAACTCAAAATCTCACTCTAATACTAACTATGAAACCTACATCACAATAACCAGGTAGAGAAAGTCCTAGGCTATCACTCAACGTAATGCTAACCCTAACCCTGACCCTAACCAAAACCCTAATCCTGACCCTTGAGGAGGTGCTTATATTCCTACTTCATTGCTAAGACTAAATGTCAAATTAACAGCACTGCTAAACCTCAAACACACACTGCACCACACAGGGAGTGAAATGGGGAGCCTATTTCATCCCCTTAATCTACCACTAAACCTGCTCACTATCCAATCACTACAGATTATATCCAGACTGCAATCATCATGTCCTTGGAAACCCACAGTACATCCCACATACAAAAACGTCACTGTCTTCACCTTCCTTCTCACATAAAAATTATCTGGCAGGTGAATTCCTTCCATATCACAATCACCAATCCTAACCCTAACATGAACCCACAGTCTCCTTCTTAAATTCACATAGGGTGGTAAATGATATCCTGCCATGTGCCTAATCCTAAATCGAAATCTCCTGCTGACACTAACTATGAAACTCACATCCAAACACCAAGGTATAGAAATTCCAAGTCTATCATGAACCATAATCCTAACCCTAAACCTAACACTGATGCTAACCGTGACCCTCAAGGTGGTATTTATATTCCTACAACATTCCTAACACTGAACGTCAAATTAAAAGCAACACTAACCCTCAAACACACACTATACCAAACAGGGAGTGAAAAGGAGAGCCTATTCCATCCCCTGAATCTATCTCTACCCCTACTCACTAACCAATCACTACCCATTTATATCCAGACAGCAATGTTCAGGTTGTTGTAAACCCACAGTACATCTCAACTTCAAAAATGTCACTTAACTTCTGACTCACATGCAAATTATCTCTATGTGAAGCCCTTCCATAATATGCTCACCAATCCTAACCATAACCCTAACCCACGATCTGATTTCAAAGTTCCCATAGTGCGGTATGGATATCCAGCCCTGAGGCTAAATCTAAGGTGAAATCTCATGTGGTGACTAGCTGTGAAACTCACATATCAATACCCAGGAAGAGAAATTCCAAGACTATCACTCATCCTAATCCTAACCCTAATCCTAACTCTCAACCTGAACCTTGAGGAGGTACTTATATTCCTACATCATTCCTAAAACTGAACATAAAATAAACACAAACCCTCATCATCAAACACACAATACACTACAGAGGGAGTGAAATGAGGAGTGTGCATTTCATCCCCTAAATATACCTCTGACCCTACTTGCTAGCCAATCACTACCCATTATATCCAGACAGCAATGTTCACTTACTTGGAAACCCACAGTACATCCCACCTTCGAAAAAGTCATTGTCCTAACCTTCTTTCTCGCAGGCAAATTATCTGGGATGTGAATTCCTTCCATGTCATGCTCACCAGTGCTAACCCTAACCCTAATCCACCAACTGATTGCTAAATTCCCATAGGGTAGTATTTGAAATCCTGTCAAGTGGCTAAATCTAAGGGGAAATCTCATGCTGATAGTAACTATGAAACCCATATTCCAATACCCAGGTAGAGAAATTCCAAGGTTATCACTCACTGTATTCCTAATACTAATGCTAACCCTAACCCTGAACCTCGAGGAGGTACTTATATTCCTACATAATTCCTAACACTGAACGTCAAATTAACACAAAAGCTAACCCCCCAACAAACACTACGCCACACAGGAAGTGAAATGGGAGCCTATTCCACTGTTCAATCTAGCTCTAAAACATCTCAATAGCCAATCACTACCCATTATATCCAGAGGGCAACGTTCAAGTCCTTGGAAACACACAGTACATCCCACCTTCAAAACAGTCACTGTGCTCACCTTCCTTCTCACATGCAAATTCTCTGGCAGGTGAATTCCTTCCATATCATGATCACCAATCCTAACCCTAACCCTAAACCTAACGTACAACCTGATTCCTGAGTTCCCTTAAAGTGGTACTTGATATCCTGCCCTGCAGCTAACACTAACGTGAAATCTTGTGATGATCCTAACTATGAAATCCACAACTCAGTACCCATGAAGAAAAATTCAAAGGCTATCACACACCCTAACCCTAACTCTAACCCTAAAACTAACAAAACCCTGAACCTCCAGGCTGTATTTATATTCCTACATCATTCTGAACACTAAACCTAAAATTAAAAGCAATGCTAACCCTCAAACACACACTGCACCACACAGGGAGTGAAATGGGAAGCCTGTTCCATCATCTCAATCTACCTGTCAACCTACTCATTAGCCACTCAGTACTCATTATATCTAGACAACAACACTCAGTGCCTTGGAAACCCATGGTACATGTCACATACAAAAAAGTCAATGACCTCACCTTCAACTCACATGAAAATTATCTGGCAAGTGAATTCCTTCCAAATCATGATCACCAATCCTAACCCTAACCCTAACCCACAACCTGATTCCTAAATTCCCATAGAGCAGTACTTGATATCCTGCTCTGTGCCTAAACTTAAGGCAAAATCTCATGATGATACTATGAAACCTACATCCCAATACCTTCATAGAGAAATGCCAAGGTTATCACTCACCAAACTCCTAACCCTAATCCAAATCCTAAACTTGAACCTTGAGGTGGTACTTATATTTCTACATTTTCCTAATACCGAACATCAAATTAACAGCAATGCTAAACCTCAAACACACACTGCAACACACAGGGAGTGAAATGGGAGCCTATTCCATCCCCTCAATCTACCTCTGACCCTACTTGCTAGCCACTCAATACCCATTATATCCAGACCGCAATGTTCACTTCCTTGGAAACCCAGAATATATCCCACATACAAAAAGGTCACTGCCCTCACCTTCCTTCTCACATGCAAATTATTGGTATGTGAATTCCTTCCATATTACACTCACCAATCCTAACCCTAATCCTAACCCACAACCTGATTCCTAATTTCCCATAGGGAGGTACCTGATATCCTGCCATATGCCTGATACTAAATCGAAATCTCCTGCTGACACTATGAGACACACATCCCAATACCCAGGTATAGAAATTACAAGGCTATCACTCACCATAATCTTAACTCTAACCATAAACATAATGCTAACTATGACCCTGGTGTTACATATATTTCTACATCATTCCTAACACCGAATGACAAATTAACAGAGAAGTAACCCTCAAACACACACTACAGTACACAAAGAGTGAAATAGGGAGACTATTCCATCCCCTCAATCTAGCTCTAACCCTACTTGCTAGCCAATCACTGCCCATTATATCCAGAGCACAATTCTCAGGTGCTTGGAAACACAGTACATCCCACCCTGAAAAAACTCAATGCCCTCACCTTCCTTCTCACATGCAAATTATCTGGTACATAAATTCCTTGCATAACATACTCGACAATCCTAAACCTGACCCGAACCCCCAACCTGATTCTAAATTTCCCATAGGGAGGTACCTGGAATCCCTCCTGTGGGTAGTCCTAAGGCATAATCTCATGCTGATACTATGAAACCCACATCTTAATACCCAGGTAGAGAAATTCCAAGGCTATCACTCGCCATAATCCTAACCCTAATCCTAAACTAAAACCAAACCCTCGAGGAGGTGCTTATATTTCTACATCATTCCTAACACTGAAAGTCAAATTTACATCAATACTCACTGGCAAACACACACTACACTACACAGGGTGTGGAATGGGGAGTGTATTTTGTCACCTAAATATAGTTCTAACCCTACTTGCTAGTCAATCACTGCCCATTATATCCAGAGCACAATAGTCAGTTACTTGGAAACCCATGGTACATCCCAAATAAAAAAAAGGTCACTCCCTGCATCTTACTTCTCACATGTAAATTATCTGGTATTTGAATTCCTTCTGTATCATGCTCACCAATCCTAACCATAACCCTAACCCACAACCTGATTCCTAAATTCCCATAGGTCAGGACTTGACATTCTGCCCTCTGGCTAACCCTATGGCAAAATCGTATGCTGATACTAACTATGAAACCCACATCCCAATATCCAGGTAGAGAAATTCCAGGTTATCACTCACCTTAATCCTAACCCAAAACATAAACCTATACCTAAACCTAACCCTGACCCTCAAGGTAGTACTTATATTCCTACGTCATTCCTAACACTGAAGGTCAAATTAACGGCAACACTTACCCTTAAACACACACTGCACCACCCAGGAAGTGAAATGGGGAGCCTATTCGATCCCCTCAATCTACATCTAAATCTACTTGCTAGGAAATCACTACGCATTATATCCAGACCACAATGTTCATGTCACTGGAAACAAAAAAATTTATAGCCCTCACCTTCCTCCTCACATGCAAATTATCTGATACGTGCATTCATTCCTTCAGTATCACACTCACCAATCCAAACACTAACCCACCACCTAACTTCTAAGTTCCCATAGGGCAGTACTTGAAATCCTGCCCAGGGGCTAGACCTAAGATGAAGTCTCATGCTGGTACTGACTATGAAAGACACATCCCGATACCCAGGTAGACAACTTCAAAGGTTGCCACTCACTGAAATTCTAACACTAACCCTAACCATAAACCTGCCACTCAAGGAGGCATTTATATTCGTACATCATTCCTAACACTCAACGTAACTTAACACCAACCCTAAACTTCACAGACACACTACAACCTACACCACACAGGGAGGGAAATCGGGAGCCTATTCCTAATGTCTCATAGGGTGGTAGTTTACATCATGCCCTATGTGTAATCGTAACATGAAATCTCATTCTGATATTAACCTTGAACCCCACATCGAGGGTTAGGTCATTAGAAACTGGCAGTACATCCCACCTTAAAAAAAGTCACTGCCCTCACATCCCTACTCACATGGAAATTATCTGGTATATGAACACGTTGCATATCATGCCCTCCAGTAGTATCCCTAACCCCAACCCACAACCTGATTCCTACGTTCCATAGGGCAATACTTGAAATTCTGCACTGTGGCTAACCCAAAAGCTAAATCTTATGATGATACTAACAATGAACCCCACACCCCAATTCCCAGGAATACAAATTCCAAGGCTATCTCTCACCATAATCCTGACCATATCCCTAAACCTAACCCTCACACTGAAGGAGGCACTTACATTCCTAGGTCATTGCTAATACTGAATGGCAAATAAACACCAAGCCTCACTCTCAAACACACACCACAGTACACAGGGAGTCAAATGGGGAGTCTCTTCCTTCTGATAAATCTAGCTCTAACCCTACCTACTAACCAATCCCTATACATAATATACAGGCTGCAATTTTGCAGTCCTTGGAAACCCAATGTGCATCCTTCCTTCATTTAAGTCCCTGTCCTCACCTTCCTTCTCACTTTCAAATTATGTGGAAAGTGAATTACTTCCGTATCATGCTCACCAATCCTAACCCTCACCCTAACCCACAACCTGATTCCTAAATTCCCATTCAGGGGTACTGGAAAACCTGGTCTTCCGTTATTGTGAAGGCAAAATCTCATGCAGATACTAACTATAAAATCCACACCCCAATACCCAGGTAGAGATATTACAATGCTATCACTCACCCTAATGATAAACCTAACTTTAAACCTTACTCTAACCCGCACCCTTGAGGAGGTACTTATCCTGCTAGAACATTGCTAATTCTGAATGTCAAATGAACACCAAGCCTTCCACTCAAACACACACGACACTGCATAGGGAGTGAAATCCAGAACCTATTCAGTGCCTTCAATTGAGCTCTAGACCTACAAGTAAGACATACTCTACCTATTATGTATAATACACTATGTTCAGGTCCTTGGAAACCCACCGTACATTCCACCTTCATAAAAGGCACTGCCCTCACATCCCTACTCATATGGAAATTATCTGGTATATGAATTCTTTCCATATCAAACCCAGAAATCCTAACCCTAACCCTACCCACAAACTGATTCCTAAATTCCATAGGGTGGTACTTGAAATCCTGCACTGTGGCTAAGCAGAAAGCTAAATCTTATGATGATACTATGAACCCTACACTCCAATTCCCAGGAATGCAAATTCCAAGGCTATCAATCACCATAAACCTGACCCTATCCCTAAACCTAATCCTCACACTGGAGGAGGTACTCACATTCCTAAGTCATTGCTAATACTGAATGGCAAATGAACACCAAGCCTACACTACAGTACACAGGGAGTCAAATGGGGAGTCTCTTCCTTCTGCTAAATCTAGCTCTAAGCATACCTACTAACCAATTCCTATCCACTATATCCAGATCGCAATTTTGCGGTCCTTGGAAAACCACGGTGCAACCGTCCTTCATGTAAGTCCCTGCCCTCACCTTCCTTCTTACTTTCAAATTATGTGGAAAGTGAATTACTTCCCTATCATGCTCACTGCACCCTGATTCCTAAGTTCCCATTCGGGGGTACTGGAAAACCTGCTCTTTGGCTATAGTGAAGGCAAACCCTCACCTTTAGGGAGGTACTTATCTTGCTAGAACGTTGCTAATTCTGAATGTCAAATTAACGCCAAGCCTTCCACTCAAACACACAGTACACTGCAGAGGGAGTGAAATCAGGAACCTATTCAGTGCCCTCAATTTAGCTCTAGACCTATATGTGAGACATACTCTAAGCATTAAAATGCTAAGTTCAGGACCTTGGAAACCCATCGTACACCAACTTCAAAAAAGTCACTGCCTTCAAGTCTCTGCTCACACGGAAATTATCTGGTATATAATTCCTTCCTTATCATGCCCAGCAATCCTAACCCTAACCCTAACCCACAGCCTCATTCCTAAATTCAATAGGGTGCTACATGAAATCCTGCACTGTGTCTAAGCTGAAAGCCAAATATTATGATGATACTAACTATGAACCCCACACCCCAATTCCCAGGAATAGAAATTGCAAGGCTATCACTCACCCTAATCCTAACCCTAATCCTAAACCTAACCCTAACACTGGAGGTGTTACTTATATTCCTAGGTCATTTCTAATACTGAATGGCAAATGAACACCAAGCCACACCCTCAAACACACATTACACTACACAGGGAGTGAAATGGGGAGTCTCTTGCTTCTGCTAAATCTAGCTCTAACCCTACCTACTAACCAATCCCAACCCATTATATCCAGATCACAATTTTCTGGTCCTGGGAAAGCCACGGTTCATCCCACCTTCAAGTAAGTCCCGGCCCTCACC
The DNA here is from genome assembly GCF_012274545.1 of Fukomys damarensis. Taxonomy (NCBI): domain Eukaryota; kingdom Metazoa; phylum Chordata; class Mammalia; order Rodentia; family Bathyergidae; genus Fukomys; species Fukomys damarensis. The sequence goes on from NW_022900926.1 coordinate 77,349,606, forward strand.
TTCCTTCTAACTTTCAAATTATATGGGAAGTGAATTAATTCCATATCACGCTCACCAATCCTAACTCTAACCATAACCCTAACCTACAACCTGATTCCAAAGTTCCTGTAGGGAGCTTCTTGATATCCTGAACTTTGGATAACCCTATGGTGAAATCTCATGGGGATACTAACTATAAAACCCACACCACAATACACATAGAGTGAAATGCTAAAACTATCTCTCATCATAATGCTAACCCTAACCCTTAACCTCACATTCACACTCCAGGAGGTACTTATATTCCTATATCACTGCTAATATTGAATGTCAAATTATAACCAAGCCTCTACCTCAAAAACACACTACACTACACAAGGAGTGAAATGTGGAGTCTCTTCCTTCCACTAAATCTAGCAATAACCCTATCTACTAACCAATCCCTACCCATTTTATCTGGCCAGCAATTTTCCTGTCATGGAAACCCACAGTTCATCCCACCTTCAAGTAAGTCACTGCCCTCAACTTCCTTCTCACTTTCAAACTACGTGGGAAGTGAATTATTTCCATATCACGCTCACCAATCCTAACCCTAACTGTATCCCAAAACCTGATTCCAAATTTCCTGTAGGGTTCTTCTTGATATTCTGCACTTTAAATAACCCTATGGTGAAATCTCATGGGGATACTAACTATAAAACCTCACAGAAATGCACATACGGAGAAATTCCAAGGCTATCTCTCAGCATAATCCTTACACTAACCCTAAACTTCACTTTCACACTCCAGGAGGTGCTTTTATTCCTACATCATTGCTAGTACTGAATATCAAATTATCACCAAGCCTCAAGCTGAAACACACACTACACTACACAAGGAGTGAAATCAGGAGCCTATTCAGTAGTCTCAATGGAGCTCTAGATGTATAAGTGAGACAAACTCTACTCATTATATATAAAACGCTATGTTTAGGTTCTTGGAAACTCGCAGTACATCCCACCTTCAAAAAAGTCACTGCCTTCAGGTCACTACTCACATGGAAATTATCTGGTATAAGAATACCTCCCGTATTATGCCCAACAATCCTTACCCTAACCCTAACCCACAACCTGATTCCTAAGTTCCATAGGGTGGTACTTGAAATCCTACACTGTGGCTAACCGGAAAGCCAAATTTTATGATGATACTAACTATGGACCCCACACCCCAATTCCCAGAAATAGAAATTGCAAGGCTATCACTCACCCAAATCCTAATCCTAACCGTAACCCTAATCCTAACTCTTAAACTTTAGGACTTACTTGTATTCCTTGATCACTGGTAATGCTGAACGTCAAATTAACAACAACCCTCACCCTCAAAAACACTACACTACACAGGGAGTGAAATGGGAAGTGTATTCCATCCCCTAAATCTAGCTCTAATCCTACCTACTATCTATCCTAGGACTACCCATTATATTCAGGCTACAATATTCCTGTCCTCGGAAACCCACAGTACATCCCAACTTCAAGTAAGTCACTGTCCTCACCTTCCTTCTCAAACTCAGATTTATAGAGAAGTGAATTCCTTCCATATCACTGTAACCAATCCTAATGCTAAGCCTAACCCACAACCTGATTCCTAAGTTCCCATATGGCAGTACTTGAAATCCTGCACTTTGGCTAATGCAAAGGCTAAATCTCATGCAAGTGCTAACTCTGAAATCTACAGCACATTACCCAGGTAGAGAAATTCCAAGGCTTTCACTCACCCTAAACCTAAAACGAACCCTAACTCTATCCCTTAGTCTTGATGAGGTACTTATATACTTAGATCGTTGCTAATACTGAATGTCAAATTAACACCAAGCCTCGCCCTCAAATACACACTGCAGTACACAGGAAGTGAAATTGGGAACTTATTCAGTCCCCTAAGTGTAGCTCTAACCATACTAGCAGCCAAACACTACCCATTATATATAGTCCAGTATGTTCAGGTCCTTGGAAACTCACAGTACATCCCACCATCCAAAAAGTCACTACCCTCACCTGCTTTCTCCCATGGAAATTATCTGGTATTTGAATTCTTTCCACATCACAATCAACAATCCTAAGCCCAACTGGAACCCACAACCTGATTCCTAAGTTCCCACTTGGCGGTGCTTGATACCCTGCACTTTATCTAACCCTAAGGTGAATTCTCATTGTGATACTAACTATAAAGCCCACACCCCAATATGCACATAGAGAAATTCCAAGGCTATCACACATCCAAATCCCAACCCTAACCCTAACATTCAACCTCTAAGAGGAATTTATATTCCTACATCATTGCTAATAGTGAATATCAAATTATCACCAAGCCTCAACCTGAAACACACACTACACTACACAGGGAGTGAATTGAGGATTCTATTTCTTCCCCTACATCTAGGTCTAACCCTACCTACTATCCTATCAATACCAATTTTATCCAGGCTGCAATTTCTGGTACTTGGAAACCAACAGTACATCCCATGTTCAAGTAAGTCACTACCCTCACCTCCCTTCTCACATTCAAATTATCTGGGAAGTGCCTTCTGTTCGTATCAAGCTCACAAATACTAACCCTAACCTAACCCACAACTTGATTCCTAAATTCCCATTAAGCTGTACTTGAAATCGGGCACTTTGGCTAATGCTTAGGTGAAATCTCATGAAGATACTAACTATAAAATCCACACCCCAATACCAAGGTAGAGAAATTCCAAGGCTATCACTCACCTTAACCCTAACCCTAACCCTCACCTTCACCCTTGAGAAGTCACTTATATTCCTAGATCGTTGCTAATACTGAATGTCAAGTAAACACCAAGCCTCAGGCTCAAACACACACTACACTACACAGGGAGTGAAATCAGGAGCATATTCAGTCCCCTAAACATAGTTCTAACTCTACTAGCAGCCAAACACTATCCATTATATATAGGCTGCTATGTTCAGGTCCTTGTAAATCACAGTACATAACACCATCGAAAAAGTCACTCCCCACATCTTCCTTCTCACATGCAAATTACCTGGTATGTGAATTCCTTCAACATCACACTCATGAATCCTAACCCTAACACTAAACCTCAACCAGATTCCTTAGTTCCCATAGGGAGGTACTTGATATCCTCCCTTTGGCTAACTCTAAGGTGAAATATCATGCTGATAATAATTATAAAACCCACACACCAATATGCACATAGAGAAATTCCAAGGCTATCACTCATCCTAATCCTAACATTCACCCTAACCCTAACATTCACCCTCTAAGAGGAACTTCTATTCCTACATCATTGCTACTACTGAATGTCAAATTATCACCAAGACTCAACCTCAAACACACACTATGCTACACAGGCAGTGAAATCAGGAGCCTATTTAGTATCCTAAATGTAGTTCTTGCTCTACTAGTGAAACAAAAACTACCCATTATATATAGTATGCTATGTTCAGGTCCTTAGAAACCCACAGTATATCCCACCTTAAAAACTTCACTGCACTCACATGCAAATTATCTGTTTTGTGAATTCCTTCCCTATCATGCTCATCAATACTAACCTAACTCTAAATCACAATCTTATTCCTAAATTCCCGTATGGCTGTACTTGTAATCCTGCACTGTGGATAGCACTAAGGCAAAATCCAATGCTGATACTAAGTTTGAAACCCACAGCCTAATGCCCAGGTAGAGAAATTCCAAGGCTATCACTCAACCCGATCTGAACCATAACCCTAATATTGACACAGGAGAATGTACTTATATTCCTTCATCCTCCCTTACACTGAACATCAAATTAACACCAACCCTTCCACTCAAACATGCACTACACAACACAGAGAGTGAAATTGGGATCCTATTCCATCCTTAAATCTACCTCTGACACTTCTCACTAGCCAATCATTCCCCATTATATATAGACTGCAACATTCAGATCTTTCAAACCCACAGTACATCCCACCTTCAAAAAATCACTGCCCTCAGCTTTCACCTCACATGCAAGTTATCTGGAATATGAATTCCTTCCCTATCATGCTCATCAATCCTAACCATAATCCTAATTGACAATCTGATTCCTAAATACACATAGGGTGGTACTTGTAATCCGGAACAGGGGCTATTCCTAAATTGAAATCTTATGCTAAAGCTAACCTTGAATCCCACATCCCAAAACTCAGGTAAAGAAATTTCAAGGCTATGACTCACCCTAATCTTTACCATAACTTTCACCCTAAAATTTACCCTTGAGAAGGTACTTATATTCCTACATATTTTATAATACTGAACATCAAATTAACACCAACAATCACACTCAAGAAAACACTACACTGCACAGAGAGTGAAATGGGGATCCTCTTCCGTCCCTAAAGCTAGCTCTAACCCTACTCACTAGGCAATCACTATCCATTATATATACCGCAGAATCATCAGGTCCTTGGAATCCCACAGTAAATCCCACTTTCAAAAAAGTCACTGTCCTAAACTTCCTTCTTTCATTCAAAATATCTGGTATGGGAAATCTTTCCCTATGATGATCACCAATCCTAAGCCAAAGCCAGATTCCTAACTTCCCATAGGGCAGGAATTGTTATCCTGCACTGTGGCTAACCCTAAGGTGAAATTTCATGCTAATAATGAATTTCAAAACCACCGGGCAACACACAAGTGAAGAAATTCCAAAGTATGACTCACCCTGATCCTAACCCTAACCCTAGTTGTAACCCTAATCCTAACCCTAACATTGACACATGAAAAAGTACTTATCTTCCTACATCTTTTATAATACAGAACGTCTGATTAACCCCAACCATCACCATAAAAAATTCACTATACTACAGAAAGTGAAATGGGGAGGCTATTCTGTCCCCTAAATCTAGGTGTAAACCTACTCACTAGGCAATCACTCCACATTATATATAGGCAACAATGGTCAGGTCCTTGAAATCCAACAGTACATCCCACCTTCAAGTAAGTCACTGACCTCACCTTCCTTCTCACATTCAAATTATCTAGGAAGTTCTTACCTTCTGAATCACGCTCAAAAATCCTAACCCTAAAACTAACCCACAACCTGATTCCCAAGGTCCCGTACAGCAGTACTTGATATCCTGCACTTTGGGTAATGATTAGGCAAAATCTCAAGCAGATACTAAATATAAAAACCACAGCCCAATACCCAGGGAGAGAAATTCCAAGGCTATCCCTCACCATAATTCTACCCTAACCCTAACCCTATCCCTAATCCTTACCTTTGAAGAAGTACCTATATTCGTATAACATTGCTAATACTGAACATCAATTTAACACCAAGCTTCAACCTCAAACACAAAATACACTACAGAGGGAGCGAAATCAGGAGCCTATTCAGTACCCTAAATGTAGCTCTAACCCTACTAGCGAGACAAGCAATACTTATTATATATAGAACGCTATGTTCAGGTCCTTGGAACCACACAGTACATAACACCATCAAAAAAGTCACTGCCCTCACCTTCCTTCCCACATGCAAATTATCTGGTATGTGAATTCCTTCCATATCATGATCACCAATCCTAATCTTATCACTAACCCACAACCTGATTCTTAGGTTCCCATAGGACAGTACATTATATCCTGCCCTGCACCAAATCCTAATTTGAAATCTCGTAATGATACTAACTGTAAAACTCACACCACAATACTGAGATATAGAAATTCCAAGGCTATCACTCACTGTAATCCTAATCCTAACCCTAACCCTAATCCTTATCCTCATGGAGGTACTTGTGTTCCTACACCATTCCTAAAACTGAATGTTAAATTAGCACTATCCCTCAACCTCAAACACACATTACACTACACAGGGAGTGAAATGTAGAGTCTATTTAGTCCCCTAAATCTAGCTCTAAATCTACTCGCTACTAAATCACTATCCATTATATCCAGACCACAATATTCAGGTCCTTGGAACCCCAAGGAATATCCCACATACAAAAATGTCACTGCCCTCACATTCCTTCTCACATGCAAATTACCTGGTACAAGAATTACTTCCATACCCTGCTCTCTAATCCTAACCCTAACTCTAAACCACAACCTGATTCCTAAGTTCCCAAAGGCAGTACTTGATATTCTGCCCTGTGCCTAATCCTAAAGTAAAATCTCATGCTGATACTAACTATGAAAACCACATCTCAATACACAAGTAGAGAAATTCCAAGGCTACCACAGACCATAATTCGAACCTTAACCCTAACCCTAAAATAACCCTGACCCTAGACGAGGAACTTATATTCCTACATCATTCCCAATGTCAAATTAACAGCAACCTAAATATCGAAGACACACTACACCATATAGGGAGTGAACTGGGGAGCCTATTTCATCCCCTCAATCTACCTCAATCAACCTACTCACTTGCCTTTCTCTACCCATTATATCAAGACAGCAATGCTCAGGTCCTTGGAAACCCAGAGTACCTCCCACCTTCCAAAAAGTCACTGCCCTCACCTTCTTTCTCACATGCAAACTATTTGGTACGTGAAGTCCCTCCCTATCACACTCACCAATCCTAACCTTAGTACTAACCTGAACCTGATTCCTAAATTCCCATAGGGTGGTACTTGAAATCCTGCCCTGTGTGTCTCCCTAAGGTGAAATCTCATGAAGAAACTAGCTATGAATCACATCCCAATACCCAGGTAGAGAAATTCCAAGGCTATCACTTACTAAACCCTAACCCTAACCGTGATGCTCCAGGAGGTACTTATATTCCTACATCATTCCTAACGTCAAATTAGCAGCAACGCTAATGCTCAAATGCACACTACACCACACAGGGAGTGAAATGGGGAGCCTATTTCATCCCTCAATCTACCTCTCAACCTATTCCACTGCCAATCTCTACCCATTATATCCAGACTGAAATGTTCATGTCTTTGGAAACCCACAGTTCATCCCAAATTTGAAAATGTTACTGCCCTCACAGTCCTTCTCAAATGCAAATTATCTGGTATGTGAATTCCTTCTATATCATGCTTACCAATCCTAAAACTAAGCATAACCCACAATCTGATTCCTAGGTTCCCATAGGGCAGTACATGATATCCTGCCCTGTGCCTAATACTAAGTTGAAATCTCATACTGATCCTAACTATGAAACCCACATCCCAATACCCAGGTAGAGAAATTCCAGGGCTATCACTCATGGTAGCACTAACCCTAAACCTAACCCTAACCCTGGGGGAGGTACTTATTTTCCTACATCATTCATAAAAGTGAAGGTCAAATTAACACCAACCCTCATCCTCAAAGACAGAATACACCACACAGGGAGTGAAATGGGCAGCCTGTTCCATCCCTTCAATCAACCTCTAAATGTACTCGCTAGACAATCACTACCCATTATATCCAGACCACACTGTTCAGGTCCTTGGAAATCCTTGGTACATCCCACATAGAAAAATGTCACTGCCCTCACCTTCCTTCTCACATGCAAATTATCTGGTACATGAATTCCTTCCTTATCATGCTCACCAAATTTAACCCTAACCACAACCCACAGCCTGATTCCTAAGTTCACATAGGGTGGTTCTTGATATCCTCTCCTGAGGCTAAGCCTAAATTGAAATCTCATGCTGACAGTAGCTAGGAAATTTACATCCCAATATTCAGGTACAGAAATTGCAAGGCTATAGCTCACCATAATCCTATCCCTAACTCTGACCCTTGAGGAGGTAATTATATTCCTACATCATTCCTAACACTGAAAGTCAAATTAACACCAATACTCACCTGCACACACACACTACACCACATAGAGAGTGAAATGGTGAGCATTTCCCATCTCCTCCATCTAGCTCTAACCGTACTTGCCAGCCAATCACTACACATTATATCCAGACCTCAATGTTCAGGTGCTTGGAAACCCACAGTACATTTCACTTTTGAAAAAGTCACTGCCCTTACCTTCCTCTCACATGAAAATTATCTGGTACATGAACTCCTTTAGTATAATGCTCACCAATCCTAACTGTAACCCTAGCCCACAACCTGATTCCTAAGTTCCCATAGGGCTTTAATTGAAATCCTGCCCTGTGACTAAACCTAAGGTGAAATCTTAGGGTGATAATAACTATGAAATCTACCCCTCAATACCCAGGTAGAGAAATTCCAAGGCTATCTCTCTCTGTAATCCTAACCATAACCCTAACCCTAAAGCCTGACTCTCAAAGGGTATTTATATTTTCTACATCATTCCTAACACTGAACGTCAAGTTAACGACAACCCCCACCCTCATACACACACTACACCACACAGGGAGTGAAATGGGGAGCCTATTCCATCCTCTCAATCTACCTCTGAACCTACTCGCTAGCCAATCACTACGCATTGTATCCATACTGCAATGTTCAGGTCTTTGGAAACCCACGGTACATCCCACATTCAAAAAAGTCTCTGAGAAGCTCTGTGAAGTAGCCTGTGCCAGGATCAACCTCGGGAAGGAGAACCACGCCTGCTCCTGACCCAGCCACCATTGCTCAAGCACCAGGAAGGGGCGCCCCTAAACCCTCATAAGCCCCCCCCACACTCTCAGACCTCCTGACTGTGCCAGTCTTTGGACCCACTCTGCAGAGACAGAGGTGGTCATCAAGGGTATTTTTCTGAGTTCCCAACTTTCAACATATTTAAAGAAAGGGTGTGGGAAACCTGTAATAGAACATTGTGGAGTTGAACCATTCAGAAGGTTGGGGAACTCAATCTGGGCCTTGCAGCCCAAGGTCAGTCAGCATCATGGGGTTCAGCCATCAGCTAATTGAGATCAGGGGTCTTGCGTCCTCGCTCTATCTGAGCCATTAAATGGTAAAAACACTATATTGAAATTTTGTTTACTGCAGACATGTTCTGGACTGCTTCTTGATTTCAATTTAATTCAAACGATTTAAGGGTGGTAGACTAGTGACTACCACCAGTGATCAGTGTCAAAGTTGTGCTTGATCTTAATGTGTTGCTGATTGTATCACTTGGGATAAAGCATTGTGGTTGATTTGATGAGCTGTTTTCTCTGATGTTATGAAGATGAGAATGTCTGTGGGTAGTTAGAGACCCAGAAGCTAGGGCGCAACTATATCAAGAAGATTTGGGTGATAATCTAGAGATTAAGTCAAGGACAGTCTGACAACAAAAATAAAAATGAGAAAACACTTAAGCAAGACACAAGGACAGACTTCCAATTTAACAATGGCAAACAGTAGGGCAAATGAGGATGAAAAGGCTGATAGTGAACCACCAGGACACCCTGAACTCAAAGCACAGGAAGTAGCAAAAAGAGATCAATCAGGCTCTAGAAAAATTCAAAACAGAAATAATTTCCCAGATAACCATAGAGATAGTGAGCAAAATGCAAGTCATGATTCGAGACTCTAGAGCAGAAACTGATGAAAAAGTAGATGAGCTCAGGACCATGATAGAAGCCATGAAGGCCCAGCATAAGAAAGAAATGGAAAAAATAAACGCCCAACATAGGAAAGAAATGGAATCCATAAAACAGATTCAAAGAGATATCCAGGAAATTAAACACTCTATTGAAAGTGTAGGCAAAAGAATAAAAGAATGCAAAGATAGACTCTCAGATATAGAAGATAAGATTGCAGTCAGTGACCCTAAAAAGAGAGGTCTCTTAAAAACAGTAAGAGATCAGGAGAAATTTGTCTAATAACTCCTAGATGCTGCAAAGAAGAATAACATAAGACTGATAGGAATACATGAAGGAGCAGGAGAAAATACAAATGACTTTAAAAAGCTGTTTGCAGAATTAATGACAGAAAACTTCCCAAACAGAGGGGAAGAATTTGACATTCAGATAACTGAGGCATATAGGACCCCAAATAGCTACAATAAAAAAAATCTACACCTAGACATATAATAATCAAGATCCCAGAAACCCAACAGAAGAACAAAATACTACAAGCAGTAAGAGAAAAGAAACAAATCACATACAAAGGAAAGCCCATCAGAATCACAGCAGACTTTTCAACAGAAACCTTGGGGCAAGGAGAGCCTGGATTGAGATATTTCAAGTACTAAAAGAGAACAACCTCCAACCTAGACTGATGTATCCAGCAAAACTCTCTTTCAAAATGGATGGGGAAATAAGACACTTCCATGACAAAGAACACCTGAGAACCTACATGAATACAAAACCAGCACTACAAGCAATTCTAAACAAGATCCTAGAAAAAGACAATCAAGACAACAACACCTTGAGGCCCAACAGAGCAAATCAAATAGGCAGCAAGAAATTTAAGAACACCTGAGAACCTACATGAATACAAAACCAGCACTACAAGCAATTCTAAACAAGATCCTAGAAAAAGACAATCAAGACAACAACACCTTGAGGCCCAACAGAGCAAATCAAATAGGCAAGGCAAGAAATTAAAAGGAGAAGATAAAAAAGTAAAAAGAGTCAACAAAAGGCCAATAACATGTTAATAATAAGTCAGTACATATTTTGGGATTCCCTATTTTTGATGTTCATACAGAGATTTCTTTGACTGAAATACTGAATAGTTTCTTTGATGTGAGGAACTATAATAGTACACAGGATCATAATGAGATGATTAATGATGTTAAATAGCAAGTAGGGGGCTAAAGGTGTAGGGAAAGTGGGAAGGGTGGGGGAAAGGTAATAAGGGAGAGGAAAAAAATATGAGAAACTGAAAAAATGGAAATAAAGTGTTTGTAAATGGGGAGGGGAGGCGGGGGTGAAGGGAGGGCAGGGACAAGGGGAAAAAATGAGAATCAAGAACTATTATGTAAAGGTACAAAATCCCAAAGATGAATGTAACTGTATTGTATACCTAGATTTTACAAATAAACTCAATTAAAAAAAAAGTCACTGATCTCACCTTCTCACATGCAAGTTATCTGGCATGTGAATTCCTTCCATATCATGATCACTAATCCTAAACCTAAACCTAACCTACAACCTGATTTCTAATTTCCCCTAGGGTGGTGCTTGACATCCTGCCCTGTGTCTAACCCTAAAGTTAAATGTCATGATGCAACTAGCTATGAAACCCACATCTCAGTATCTAGGTGGAGAAATTTCCAGACTATCACTCACCTTAATCCTAACCGTAACCCTATCCCTAACCCTGACCCTCCCTCAAGGAGGTACTTATATTCCTACATCATTTCTACACTTGATCTTAGCCAAAAGGCCGAGAAGCGATCCTACATCATTTCTAACACTGAATGTCAAATTAATAGCAACTCTCACCCTGAAACACACACTACACCACACAGGGAGTTAAATGGGGAGCCTATTCCACCCCTCAATCTACCTCTAAACCTACTTGCTAGCCAATCGCTACCCATTATATCCAGACTGCAAGATTCAGGTCCTTGGAAACCCACAGTACATCCCAACTTATAAGTTATCCTCTATATACTGCTTTCTCTACACATCATTTTAATTTTGATTGAGTTATTATACCTTTTATTTCCTCTTGAGACTTCTCCAATAATTCATGTATGTTTTGAAGTTGCTTTCTAATCTCCAAATATTTGAGATTTTTCTATCATTCTAATTCTGTTCTCTGCATTAATTCCACTGTGATCTGAAAATAGACTTTAAAATTTTTCTATGTGGAGTAAATAGTTTTATTTTATGACCCAGAAATTAGTTTATCTTGATTAATATTATATATCAGCTTGAAAAAAATGTATATTTCTATTTCATTTTCAAAGGTAATTTCTATATATAGAGAGAATTATAAATATGTTGTTCTTTCTATATTTTTACTATATAACTGTACTCCTCTGTATGTTATTCTGAAGAAAAGTTTAATGTAATTCTTTTACTGCTGTCTTCATAATCCATAATCTACCTCTTTTTGGCTTCCTTCAATATTTTCTTCTAATTTCATATTTTCTGTGGTTTGGAATAAAATGATATGATTAAGTTCATCATATTTTTATATTCATTTTACTTGGATCTGTGGTTTAGTGGTTGTCATCAGTTTTGAAAAATACTATTTCTTCAAATTATTATTTCAAATATTTCTTCTCCATTTTTTCATTTTTTTCTTTCTGTGCTTACAAGTATGCTTATTACACTTTATGTAACAATGTCACAGTTGTTTTATATTTAGTTTATTTTTTTCTTCACATTCTGATTTTGAATGTTTTTGTCATTCTACTTAAGTATAATTAACTTAACAAGCTCACATATTCATTGCTTGTCTGTGTCTACTTCTAAGCCTATTACATTATTTATTTGTGTTACACCTTTTTAAAAATTTCTCTTAGCCGGGCCAGGGATGTAGCTCAGTGAAGCAGTGTTTGCCTAGCAAGTGTGAGGTACTGAGTTCAACTGCCGAGTACTTAAAAAAAATCCCTTTTTTTATCTTTGAAACTGTTAATCAAATTATCTTAAGTCTCTTAACTGATAATTTGAAAATATAAATAAATGAATCTGATTCTAGAAAGATAAAAGGGAATAGGATGGGGAATTAGATGTGCTATGTATCTGCAGTAATCTGCTACAGTGAATGTGATCACTATGAATTGCACACTGTACTAATAAAAGTCAAAAAATATAAATGTTCTAAATCAACATTTTTGCTTTTTTTTTTGTAGACCTCATGATTGTTTTGTTGAAAGATGAACTTGTTGTTTCAGATGCATATTTGCCACCATTCCCAGCTAATTAATGACTTTCAGAGGAGCTTTTACATTGATCTTCTTGGATCTATACAAGGTTGCATCTTTGCTGTAGCATTAGGTGCCAAAGTTAGGGGGACCTGGACAGGAGTGAATGAAGTGAATGATTAAACTACAGGGAAACAACACAAAGGCTGCAAATCAAATGTTTAAACAGGAAGTTAAATTAGTAAGTGGTTTTGTGTCAGGCCTTTGTCCTTCCCCTTCCTCAAGAAAACCTACTTAGCCTTGAGAGAGCTCCTGGCCCAAACTGCTCTTTCTCCTGCTTTTTCCTCCTACACTTATAATTCTAAGTAAAAGCGAGAGAGTTCTCAGCATCAGAGCTCTTTCTTCTCCCCATCACCTTAATAGCTGGGTGTTCTGGGTTGAGAAATAGCCCCTCTGGCCTCTCAGCACATTAAAATAAGTCTCCTCTGCCAGCAATGTTTTTTATCCTCTACACCTCTCCCTGCAACACCAAAGATTTCAATTCTCTGTAATAACATTGTGTTATCACCATTTTCATTTTTAGGCTTCTGTTGGCACTTCTTGCAATTGCATCTGTACCTTGTTTTATTTCTGTTTTAATGTAATTTTTAGTAGTGGAGCCCTATAAATCAGAAGGTAAGTTGTTGGGGAGGATAAGCAATTTACAATCTTATGATTAAATGCCTGTTCGTGGATTGAAGCTGTATTCTTAGACCTTCACAAATATTTGTTACCTTATTTTCCACACTCTTAGATTAGAGAAAAGAGTGCTGTAGATGACTGAATCTGTTTAAATGTCTCTTCAACAGGTTGAAAGAGAATATGATAAAATCTTTGTCTCTGGGCAGAGGAAGGATTTGAGAATATTTTACATTGCCTCTTCTCTGTCCTTTGTCTGATCTTTCTTAGCTATTCATCATGATGATCACAGAGGTTTCTAGAAATACGACTCACTAAAGTATCCAGGCTGCTAAGCCTATAGTTCCTAGAAGATTTTCATTTGCCAGATGATCCACTCAAAACTAGCAGCTTGTGTCTCAAGAATGCAGGATTTTGGCTTAAGGCATTTGAATTGAACTTTCTGTTTGCATTTCAGGGTAGTGTTTTACTCTTAGGCCTCAATTTATACTCTCTATAAGAAAATTTATTGACTTAGGTCTTTCATTTTTCTTATGCATTAAAATTCATGATGTTCAAGTTCTTCATCTGTGAGACTGAAAACTGAAAGTCCTCATAGGCAGTTTTTAGTACAACTTCCCTGAATTGACCAATCTGTTTCATCAGTTGTTTCAAGTAATCAGTATTTCAGTAATCCATGTGAGCAATTAAAACATGATGCATGCAACCATTTATATTAGAGGTCCAATCAAGTGTGTGAAATATTTATCAACCACACTAGCAGAAGACACTGGGATTATGTAGCTAGGTCTATCTTCTGAACTGTGAAAGCTATTTCTAAATGATAGTGCAACTGAAATGAAATCCAAGGCACTCATGGGATGGGTCAGGTTTGAACAAAACTCACATTTCCCACTTACGACTACTGTTGGCCTCCATTCATACAAGAGAAAGCAAGGGGCTTTGAGCAGAAGCAGGCATTAAATGTTTCACAAAGATTTACAGTCCAGGCTTTCCCACTGGGACCTTATGATCTTCCTGCTCAGATATTTTGAAAGTGACTGCAACTGGAAAGCTCTACATGAGCAATTTGGCAGAAACTGAATAAAGTTACTCAGCCAAGACCACTGAGATTTTAGACTCAAGAGCTCTCATTCAATACACCCCTTCAAAAGATATTTACAAGCTTTTCAATGGCCATGTAGAAAATTACCCCTACCATGGCAGTACAGAAAGTACTCCCATGACTGGTAATATTGAAGGGTAAGAAAAAAATAAAACATTGAAATACAGAAGGAGCTGTTCAGCAGAATTCATTGATAAAATGGAGATGATATACTCAAGATAGTGAAACATAAAGACAGTCATGGTGATTTAACCTCCTATATATGTGAAGAAAACATAAGAGCTATGACTTTATCTCTCTTACACTCTCCTTAGTTATTGTTATTTTTCTGAATTTGTAATCACTGTTTATTCAACATAACACAAGCTGCTTAATTCTCTGAGGGGAGTTCCCAGATGGAACAGCAAGGGGGTTTGCCTTGATACTTTGAAATTGATTTTGATGTATCCTTCAGATCACAAAGCCTGTGGAAGAAAGTGAAGTCAAATATAAATACTGAGCAAAGCTGTAGGCCATTTATGTGTGGGAGGAGGGCATATTATGCTTTTTGCCCTTGAGCCAACAGTATTTTAGAAAACTGGAGTGATCAAGAAAATGGACCTACAACAATCATATAAGTTTTATTTAAATCTTATCCTTACTACTTTGGTAATGAAGTATAGAGGGAGATGGGTAGAGCTCAAATCTTAAAGGTAGAACTTAGAGGTGGATTTTTGAAAATGTTTGTTAACTGGAATTCCCAGTACATTTAATCTAGGCTGTGCTTATCAAATGATAAGAGCAACTGGAGAGAACGTAATTAAGTTTTAAATCTGTAAATTGCCTATCATAGGGACGTATTTGAATATATTTCATTTGATGAAGCACCTTCCCTGCATAATTTTATTTTACTTAACCCTTAACCATTTTCTTACCACCAACATTTAAAGAATCAACATGAAGCATAATATTACATGAATGTATTACATTCTTTATCTCTCCATCAACAGAAATCATATTTTAAATTAGAATAGATAGTGAAAATGCCCACTGTTTAAATGAGTGAAGGAAACATTGGAGATATTTGGTAGAGTGACTAAAAGATGCACCTTCACAATAAAGAGATAGAAGAAGGAGATTGCGAGAATGCCTGTGAACACTTTTCTCAAATGATCAAGTTGGAAGAAGGCATGAGGAATGATGCCATACATACCTTTGTAATACTCATACACATTTCCTCTTGTGCTTCCTTATTGAGTTTCGCTGATTAGACCATAATAGGGATAAATGAAAATAACTCATTTGCCAAGTGTAAGAGAAAAATTCTGTAATTATTTTTACCTAGTAAATCATAATACAGCTTCCTGGGAAGTGATGTTTCTGCACTAATGTGCAAAATGTACAATCTACCTAGGCAAGATTGACAATAGCAAAATGCCATAGGCGGAAGTGTGGAAGCATCTGTTGTATTAGTCAGCTTTCCCATTGTTGGGATACAAAACCTACCACACTGTTCTTGGATAAGCAGAACAAATTTCATTAAAATGATCAATACACACACACACACACACACGCACACACACACACATATACACACACACTATCCACAGAGGTTGAAGAGAAGATTGAATCTAGTCCCTTGTTTTTTGCCATCTACTAACCTAAAATCAAAATAGATCAAAGATTTAAATATTAAAAGAGAAACACTTAATTTGTTAGAAGATGATATAGGTAAGCTTTTAAACACACATATATATATAGTTAAGAACTTTCTGAACAGGACCTCTATTACACTAGAAGTAATATCAAGAATCAGCAAGTGGGATCACATGAAGTTAAAAAGTTTCTATATAGCAAAGGAAACAACCAAGAGTCAAGAAACAACCTATAGAATGTGAAAAAATTCCTACCATCTCTTCCTGGGACAGAGAACAAGAATCTATAATATATCAAGAACTCAACAAATTTTTGAACACACCCCAAATAAAAGACCCAATAAAAACATGGGCAATTGAATGAATGCTTCTTTAATAAAAAGTATAAATTCCCAGTAAATACATGAAAAACTGTCTAACACATTTGGCTACTACAAATGTACAACACTGAGATTTTACCTTACTCTTTAAGAAAGGCTATCATCAAAAAGTCAAAACTCAAAATAAAAGACTAGATATAGATATGGATAGAATAGATATAGATAGAAATCTCAATTTGAAGCATAGATTTATGAATAGGATTTGAAGAAATAGATTAGTAAGATGAATAAGTACCTTAAACCATCCATGTCAGTACATACACAAAAAAGTCCTATATCTTAAAAGAAAATTACAAAACACTCTCAAATATGAGTAGATGCATTTATCCAATAAAAAATGAAAGAACATATGTACACATACATAAAAAGTAATCATCACACATCATTTCTAAACAAGTTCTAAAATCAAAATGAAGGGCTAGGGATTTGGCCCAGTGGTTCTGCTGCCTTGGTTCCAAGTGCAAGGACCCAAGTTCGATCCTCAGTGCCAAATAAAAAAATAATAAAATCAAAATGAAATGCTTTCATATTAGAAAGACATATTATTGCAAGATATTATATTAAAAAATAAAAACAAAACTGATATGATCTCATGAGTAAATAAGTCTAAGATTTGAAAGGTCCTTAATGAATTCAATATCTTTTTTTTATAAAAATTAATTCATAGAAAATCAAGATGGAAATGAATCTCTCAAAATTACAAAAAAAAAAAAAAATAGGGCCAAGGATTTATCTTAGTGGTTCTGCTTCCTGCCTCGGAAGAGCAAGGTCCTGAGTTTGAACCCAAGTTTACAAAAAAAGAAAAAAAGTAAAAGAAAATTACAAAAAAATTATCCAAGAAAGGGCTGGGTACAAGGACAAGGTCCTGAGTTTGATCCTGGGAACCAAAAACAAAACCAAAACAAAATAAAATAACCAAGAAAAGTGAGGCAGATAAGATACTGTTAACGCAAACTCATTTAAAGATTGAATGCTGTCTTTTTAATTTTCTATTATAGTAACAGAAGAATAAATTAAAAGCTTAAGGATAAAAAATAAAGAAGTAAAACTTTTATGATTTACATATGTTGTGTTTGTATATCTTGGAAATTGAAAAATAAAGTCCACAGAATAACTATTTTTTAACACCGTTGATCACACACACCTGTAATCCCAGCAGCTGGGAGATGGACTCAGAAGGATATAGGTATGCACAGTGTATTAAAGGTCATCCTGAACTACACAGTGAGAAACTGTCTCTAAAGAACAAAGAAAGAACACATTAACAAGTTTGATGGACCTACAGTATACACTCAGTAAACTTTTCTACTAGCAACTTGGGAAATAGAATTTTAGGAAACCACTTTGATAGCATCAAAATATCAAAAAAACAATTAAGAGAATGCTGTGAGTGTTACTAACATAAACAAACCTGAAAATTTTGCAATAAATAATTACAAGTTATAATTATAATTTTGTTTACAAAATACATCTTATTGATTTATTTAAAATTCAATATAATTTATATAAAACTGTAAGTATATAATTATAATTAAATAATGGAATTTATGTAACTTACAATTGTATTGCAAAATGGAGTAAAACATAGTATGTGACCCTAATTTTGCCACAACCATTTCCTCTCTTGGTTTGTTCCCAGAGGAACTTTACCTGTGAAGTAATTGGAACTAAGCTTGTCTGTGAAGCATTAACTGTCCCAAAACCTGCTTTAAAATTATCTTTCAGAAAAACAATGAATTGCAAACTACCTATGAGAAAGTACTGTATAACAAGGTAAGTTTCATAGCTGTGCCTATATATTTATACACAGAGAAATACCATTAATATAAATTTATGAAGTAACTGCAGAATACAGTATATTTGGTGAAAATCATGAAATATTTGAAAAACCTATAAAATAGTATATTTTGTGTCTACTAATACATACAACATGAATTTTCATATTAAAAATATCAAAGGAGTGGATATACATCCATTTCATGTGGTTATGTTTTTGGAGGGTAAATGAGGAATAGAAGTAGTAGGTTACAGAATTTTAGTAATGTTTACTTTACATTATTTTATTATTTAATGGCACTGACCAAAGAAATTAAGCAAATATTTCCAAATACTAATCTTATTGGGTTTATTTGTGTCACTCATACTATATTTTGCATTTTCATTATTTCAAACACTTCATAATGAAAAGAGGAAAATTTGAATCTCTGAATTTATATCAGGCCATTAAAAAATCTTAAATTTACTCTTGTTTTTTTTTGGGGGGGTTGGTTTGTTTTTTATAAAAATAGATTGAAATATTGATATGTGTTAAACTATTATTAAAATGGAAATTTTTGCTTTTAGATTTTTATGCTTTTTTTCTCTCATTTGGAAAGTTAGATCTTATTCTTTTAGCAAAAAATAACTCACAAATCTCAATACTGGAGTGACAAAAAAATTGTATCTCAATGTAAAACCTATGCCTCCATATTTATGAATAATAGAACCAAAGATAAAGAATCTTTTACTGCTTGTGATTTTTATGATGGAACAATGAGGTAACTGAGCATGTGAAATCAAAATAGATTTATGCTTATTAATATTTTCTCAAACTATAATTATATTTTCTTATTAAAATAGCTGTCATAAAGTTTTTCTGTTATTAATTCATATGCAAAGTCTGGAATGCTTTTTTTAAGTTAAAAAAATAAAACAGATTCTTAAAGTTGGCTTACATGTATATTTCCAACAAAATCCAACATTTTTATGTACTAAGTAGGCATTAGTTTCTTGAGAAAAAAAAAAGCCTAGATAAATCATCTAATAGCAAACCTATGTATAATTTATATTTTTTTTCTTGCCAAGAAGTCTTCCAGCTCTTCAAATTCCTATCTTTCACAGGATGTTGTTACATTTTTTATCCTTTGATACCCAGTGCTACTGGATAGTGCCTTCCTTATCCCTTTATGTAATTGAGGCAAGCTTTTTGTTTGTTTGTTTGTGTTTTGGGGGTTTTTTTTGTACCAGGGATTGAACCCAGGTCCTTGTGCTTTCGAGGCAGGCATCAGAAGCACTGAACCAAATCCATGACTCCTCCCTTTATGTAATTGAGTCTCTATGCCAGAGAGGCAATTTCTAATGGAGTCTATTTACTGATAAACTCTGTGTGCTTACAATAACAACTTGGGACTCCTAAAATGTTAGTTGGCCCTCAAAAATATTTGCTAAATAAAACAGTTGGATATACTTGGTAAAATATTATTATCATAATGAAGGCATTAGCCCACACAGAGTATAATTTTAACTTATGACTACTCATGTTTCTACTAAGTACAATACTTTTTGGAAGTAAGTAGCTGACACTAGGAACAAATTTATAGAAAATGAAGAACACAAATACTGGAGATTAGGGTGGGTACCTCAAGTAAGGCTGAAAATCTATAGTATGGGAACAAAGTTCCAATTTTAAATGCATTAAAATGCAAAATGTGGTACAAAGACTTTGAGGGCTTGACAAGATAATTCTTCATTGTTTGTAGCTGAGTGTTGAAACCAAAACTTTGAAATTCTATCTGTGTGATGCTGAGTTGTAATGCTAGTTACATTGTGGGACCCTAACCACTATGTAATCCCTAGTTAGTCAGCATATAGCAACACACATTTCTTTCTATCCAGCTCCAATATAAGATTAAAACAGAGTTGATAGAAGCCTGGTACAGGTAAACAAGATAATGAATCAAGGCCTCATTAGAACAGAACAGCCTGAGGTCTGGAGATGAAAGACCAGCTGCACCATATAGCTGACTCCTTTAGACAGATGGCAGAAAACCGACCCCCTGACTCCTGGCCCACTTGCTGTGCTTGCAATCCTCTTCCCTCGCCTTTAAAAAACTGTGCTAACCCCTGAGCTTGTGCCTCTCTGAGCTGCTCAGTTCTGAGATCGCCGTCTGGCCAGACTAATAAAGGTCTATTTACCAACAAGCCTGATGTGTTCCTTCCTGGGTGACCTTCCCTGCTTGTTGAGCTCTGGGAGCCTCACTGAACTGTAGGTCCCAACATCTTAGAGGGCCTTTGGGCTGTTCAAGGCTCCCGGAAGTAAGGCCCTGGGTCTTGCATCCAGAGCCATGGTTGGGCTATAGGATTCAGCATCATGAAGGCCCTTTCAGCTGTTCACGCTCCTTGGTGTGGAAGTGAGACTTTAGCTCTTACAACATTAGTGACTTTGTTATCTTTATTATGTGACAGAAAACTTATGATTATGAAAAAAGTGAAACAGGCATTCAACAATTAAAATAAAACATCTGGAAAAAGTAAAATTCAAAATATATCTGACTGAACTTCTAGCATCTTTGAACCTCTATTTTATGTCTCAAATACTATAAAAAATATTACTTTTTACAAGAGGAACCCACAATGCACTTTGTTCTTTTCCTTACTCTATTAGGCTACTGATAAGAATGTAAACTTGACCTGCCCAAGTGGTATAATATGAAAATAATATAAGGCAGGCCAACATTATCCTGGTAACAAAATGCAAAAATGAGCTATTCTTTTTTCAATGCAAATTTAGTGAATAACAGAATAGATTTTTTCAAATGCTTGAGCAAATAAAATAGAACATAATTTTAGCTTGAATTGTGTGTGTGTGTGTGCGTGTGTATACACATACACATGAAATTCTAGTTCTGGAAAATGTGAGCAAAAGGCAAGAAGGTCCATTTTACAGCTCAGAGGAGTTTAAATGGCCCTTTGGTAGTGCCTTCCATTCATTTATACACTCACAGATCATCATTTATACACTTCACAGAGTCCTAATGATTTGCCCCTTGTCATGAAACATTAGGATCTTAAACAACAACCACCTCCACATGCTTTCTCTATATTTGGAGTGACATTTGAAAGAGCTGTAAGTGAAATGATATTCATGCTATCCCCAAGAATAAGAGAAATTCAGTGTCTCTCAAGACACATCACAAATCCAAATATGAGATGAAAAATATGAAAGTATGTGAAAATAGTCATCATATGGAATAAAAATCAACTTTAATATGATGGTGCTTATTATTGGCCTAATAGGAACATGACATCTGTTTTATTGTTAAAATGCAGACTCATATATAGTACATCTGGAATGTTATCACAGATCCTGAATTTCTAAGCGCTCTAAAGTAATTCTCCTCTCCTTGTCCATGGAGACTAGTTTTGAGTTTCAAGCTATATTTGGTTTGCATGAATTAAACTTTTTAAACTACCCATTTTGATCCAATAAAGAAAAATAATCTATCCTTGTTCCTTTCATTTCTAACAAGTCCAGTTTTATATGTGGAGGCCCTGACATCATCAAATTTCTGGAATGTATCTATTTATAAGGAGATGGCATTTTGAATAGAAAGAAAGCAGATTTTTTGTTATAATCTTCCAAATTCATGGTGTGCATTCTGCTAGTCTCCCATAGTGATATTTGTGATCATTTACTGTGGAAAGGAAATTTCTAACTTTCTAAAAGCTACTAGATGTCTATTTATGTGACACTTAATCTCTAAGGGCCCAGAAGCATCACAGTAAAAGATTCAGAATGACAGCTAGGAATGTAGGTGATAAATGTATTTTTATTTGAATTGACTTCATAGTAGGTCCACTGGGTCCCAGAACTCATCATGCTCTTATTTCCCTAGTTCCTGGGCCTACGATTGGAATTGCTCTCCTCAGCATCTGGGACAATTCCCACAATGCCTTTCAAACCCATGAAGTAAGAGCTGTCATTGTAGGAAGACCCAACTGAAAGCCATTTCACTTCCCCCTTCTTTGCCAAATAGTGCATCAAAGACAGGGATGAATCCTCAGGGAAATGGCAGAGAATAGAACCACCATCAAAAAATTGAAAGAAAGTTCTCAGTTGATACTGTACAAAAGTTACTTTGACCTAAATAAATGACATAATGTTATTATAAATCTACTTAGACTGTGGAATTATTTTTATCTTCTATTCTACAGTTGGTAGGCTTACTAGACTAAGTTAACAAAAATGGCAAATATATCCTGTCATTGATATGTTAAAGACAGATTTTTGATGTAGATTAGAAATATAATCAAGCAATTTACTAAGAGAAGTAGTGCCTGTAACTTTACTATTCTTTTGCATATATAATCTTTTTTGCTTCAAAATGCCAAACTTTGGCTTTTTTCTTGAAACTAAAATAAGAATATTTTGTTATTCTTCCAGAAAAAAATGTCTGGCATGAAGTAGCAAGTGCTCTAAATGCCTTGTTAAAATTCTTGTGTAACTTAAAGTATTTGTAAATAGGGAAGGGTGGAGGGGGGAAGGGTGGAACCAAGATATGTCATGTAAAGTACAGGATCATAATGATGAATGTAATCATATTGTATACCTAAAATGTACCAATAAAAATATTTTTGAAATTCTTGTGTAACTGGTGATAAGCAAGAGATGTGCTCTACCAAAATACACAATTTTTCACATTAATGAGGGATCTAAGAGTCCAAACATTAAAGGACAAACTATCGCTGATAAATTAAAATATATTACTGCAACTGCTCACATGTTAAAACTAGAAATCAGAAATATCTGTTATGGCCACATATCTATTTTTTGTTTCCACCAGTTTATGTTACTATATGGGTATTCTCTGAAACCAGTTCACACTCAATACCTACACAGACATAGAATTAAAAAGTCCTAAATTCTGATATACAAGATACTATAATAATAAATAGATACCAGAGAGAAATAGATTGTGTTATTAATAGCTAGTCAATACTAGTACTGAAAGATCATCGAGGAAAAAAATATCTCTGAAAGTCAATGTGTTAGGCAATTACTTTATGCACCTTAGGAGAGATGCAGATTTAGGTCAGCCCCTCCATTGATGCTTGGTTAGCTCTAATGGTATGGGCAGGTGGCCAAGGATTATTAAGAAGCAAAACTGGAAGATACATGCATAGGAGAAGCTTTGGAGTAAGAATTGCTGTAGCCAAAATCCGTTTGTGTATATATATATGTGTGTGTGTGTGTGTGTGTGTGTGTGTGTGTGTGCATTAATAGCCTAGAAATCTCCTCAGAGTTTCTTAGTAACCACAATACCACTATGTCAAATTTTCTAGATATCAAATCTGTATTTTCTAATAGTGTACAATGATTGTTTTGGCTCTTCAAGATCAAATTTGTCAAAGTATCAAGGCAGGAGATTATGCATGAGTTTAGCAATGTGATGTTCCCCTTATGAATATGATCTGGTGCCTCTGCTGGCCTGTGTCCAATTTTTCTGAAACATCTTTCTCTAAATTTCCTAAATAACACCTCAAGAGGATAATTTAGCCAGTTATCTGTTGGTATGTTATTTATAATGGGATCTATTTCAGAGAGAAATTTTTTGGTTGTTATTCACAATTACACAAGCACAAGAGAGAATTTATGAACTCACTAAATTGACAATTTTATAGATAGACCTAATTCCATATACCTGACTCCTAATATTTGTGTAATGTTAGCAGATACTTTCATATTATTATTTCATAGTTCTTTCCTGATTTTAGTCTCAGTTATCTTCACTTCCAGGAAATAAAAAATAATCATGCCAGGTTAATATGTAATGTGAAAATTTCTGAGATATAAGATTCTTCCTACTGCAGTATTCCTTTATATGACTTCATTCCCTCACTTTTTTTAAGTGTTTCTCTGTCTAAGTAAAATTTGATCCAAAAAATGTGATTCCTGGCCAAGCAAGCCAGAAAACACCAATCATTTGACCCTGGATGTGAGTTAACATACAGTAAGCCTAAGAAACAACTGCAGTTGGGGAAAGGTAGCTTCTAAAATGAAAATATCATGAATCAAAATAAAGGTAAAGAGAGACATTACATATGGAGTCATCAATTATTTGTATTAGCTAGGAAAAAACATTTTGATTTCCATTCTCAACCTAACCCTTCTTAAAAATTACTTCTGAATTACACCATGTATTAGGCAATGGCCTCTCTGTTTATATAACTTTGCTTTTCAGCTACATATCCAGTTAAATGAAAATAATTGACAAAGAAGCCTAGGAGGAAAAAGTGGATATTATCAATGACCTTGTCATTTAGAGGGATTACCTGTTGGAATATAATCCTTTGTACTTTAAGCAGGATTCAATTAATACTCGAACCAATAATTAATGTCTCTCTGTATTTTTCCAGCTAGCTAGATGTAAGTACTGGGACACTGGGAGTATAGTTTTGTTTGCTGGTCATAGCAATTATACCTAATGAGTGTTAAATATTTTCTTTTGTTTCTGTTTGTTTTATCTTTGGTGATTTTAGTTATGGGCCACTCAAACACAATCTCCATGGGAAAATATAACTTTATTTTATAAATAAAATTTAATGGGAACAAAACAACAACCATTATTTACATTTTGGCTACTTTTGCACCACCATAGAAGAGTTAAATAGTTTAAACAGAGACCACATCAACTGCAAAGCCAGTTATGCTAACTAGCTGTAATTTGACAGGAAAAATTTATCAGCCTCTGACTTAAGTATTTACTATGGTAGTTCCTTTTTGGGGGAGGGAAATAAGTTCTTGTTATGTGCAGGATGGCTTCAAACTCATCTTCCTGCTTCTTCTGGAATAGTGGGAACAACAGGCATATAACACCATTTCCAGCTTGATTTTAATATGTAAACAGTAAGGGGATATTTGTGTTTTGAGTCATTTAATTAAGATGAAACTTGGGACTGTCATCTGACGATTCTAAAGAACCCCCCAAAATCTTGAGAAAATGTTATAGTGTCTTTTGTAATAACAAAGTAAATATTTAGGGGTATGAATATTGCAATCAGTATTGGGGTTCAGAAAACATATTGGTGGAAATCCAAGGAAACTCTGATAGATATTAACAAGATCACTGCCAAAACGTAATTGATAACAATTGGAATTCTACACAAAGAGACAGCTAACACCCCATATTTAGAAATGATTGAAAAGGTATAAATAGGACATATTTGTATTTATCTAATAGTTTCTCTGGTGTGAGAAAATGAAAGTGTAAGTGAAGATCAAATGTATAATAGATAAAATAAAATAACAACAAAAGATACAAAGGGGAAGGGGAAGTAGGAGGAGAAGAGCAAAGAAAAGAAGGGAAAGGAAAAAATATGAGGAAAGGAAAAACTAGAAAAAATTATTCGTAAATAGGGAGGGGTGGAGTGATTGATGGGAGGGCAGGGGAATGGGGAAAAATAACCAAAATATGTCATATAAAGTTATAAATTCCCAATGATGGATGTCATCATATTGTATATCTAAAGTGTACTAATACATTTCATTGAAACTTTTTAAATGGTTGAAAGAGAAAAGACATCAGGGATAATTTGTTATGACCTCTGTGGTTGGCTAAAACCAAATTAATAGGAACTAATGATATGTTATTGCTTGTTTCTAGATGTCCCCCAAAAGCCTCATGCTATTATAAGTGGAGTTTTATCTGAAATGGCTGAACCTAGAGTGTGTGAATGATTCATGGTGTAAGGCTATCCTCAAGGGCACTAAGATTAAGAGCATATGTGCTCCTCACCCTAAATACTCTGGATGAGATATAAGGGGTAGAACAAGCTGTAGTCCTCCCTTGTTGGCTTTCACTTTCTCTGCCCTTAATGAAGCATCTCTCCTCTGTATGCTTCCCTGCCTTGTAGCCTGTAACTATGGACTGAAATGAATGTCTACAAACTGTGAGCTAAATAAACCTTTCCTACTTTTGTCACGCGCCATTATTTCCGGGTTCTTCATGCCCTGCATGAATCCCGGATGCGAGTCCGCCGGTGACGGCGGTTCACGCCTGCGCAGAAGGGGCGCTTGGCTCGTCAGAATGACGCAGGCCGGCATTGACCAATAGAAATGGGCCACGTCACCCGAGAGGCTATAAAAGGCAGGCTCGCATCCGGCTCGGGGTCTTTCCGCCATCTTGAAGAATGCAGAAGAGCCTCCAATAAAGCGTGCTTCAGAAGAATCCTGAGTGTTGCGTGCTCCTTGCTGGCGAGGTGCGAGTGACAAGTGGTGCCGAAACCGGGGAAGCGACGACCATCATCGCCGGCATCAGCGGAGACCCCTGACTTCAGGAGGATTCAGAACTGAGACGCAGGAGGGGAGGATCCACCAACTTTCCGAGAGGTACGCTGTCTGGTGTGGGCGGGTGTTTTAATTTGTTTACTCCAACAGGTTTAACTTTGTCGGTCGCCTACTTTCGTAGATAAGGGAGAAATGGGGAATTCTACTTCACAATCACTGGTTTATGCTTTACAAAGCCTGTTGAAGGAAAGGGAGTTAAAAATATCGGAGCAGGTTTTAAGGAGGTTTTTAAAGGAAGTGGATCGAGCGGCGCCCTGGTTCAGCGGTACCGGGTCACTCACGATCCCATCCTGGGAAAAATTAGGAAAAGACCTCCAGCGAGAGAAAGATAAGAATACCTTAAGACCGGGGGTTTTACCAGTGTGGAAGATGATTAGAGCCTGTTTGGAGGATAAGCGCTGCAATGATAAGGTGCGGGAGGGACAAAAATTGTTCAGGGAGCATCAAGACAGTGTATCAGAAACGGAGAGGGAAGAAAGAAGTAAGTCTAGACAAAAACGGAGAACAACGGGAGCTCAAGAAGAAGGGAGCCAAATTTCCGGCCCTATTGAGGCCTCAACGGGCCTCTACCCTGCCCTAGATGAACTAAAAAGATTAACATTAGCAGAAAAGGAAAGTAATTCGGAGGGCTCCTCGGAGGACTCCGAGACCGCGTCGGAGTCCTCAGGGGAGCCGCCCGAAAAAGAGGAAGTAGTAAGATAATTCAATTGGCCAAAACCATCTGAGTGCACTCGTTAAAATTGTCTTATATGTTTGTCTGTCTTAAGTGTTATATGTTTGTCTGTCTTAAATGTTCAAAGATGTTTGTATGTTCTTGATCAGAATGACGTCAAATGCAAGTAGATTGTTGATTTCTACAACCTGGCTTTATAGGATCAAATAAAAAATTTAAAAGATATTTAAATACAACCTTCAAGTTTGGATATGCTCCTGTTGGTGAATAAAGAAGCAGCTGCTCAGAAAGTTTATTCTGATCTTTGTTCACTAATGGGAGCCACCAAAATAATTTTTTATAGCCTTATAAAAAGATACATCTTGTTAAATATGTTGTTGGGAATATTGTTGGTTATCAAAGGTCTGAATTATAAATATGTTTCTGATGGTTATTTTCTGTTAAAAAAAAAGGGGGGGGGAGATCCTGTTGATACAAAGCCACATTACAGGATATAAGAATTCATTATAATTATTATTGCTATTTTTCTGGTATACAAAATGTATTTATATTGTTTGACCATGCAGGTTTTCCAGCATATTGTTTATGACAATAACCCTTTGGTCCAGGTATTCTCTCTTCTCTTCTGCTCCACCTACTTATGGTTAGTTCTTTTCACCACCAACAACAGGACCATCAACATCACCACAACACTTCAATGGTCTGCGCAACATCACCTTCGCACTCACTCCAGTTTGCGTGTGGCCACCATTTCTTTGGCTTGTGGCTAATGTGACTCTCTCACAGACTATGGAACTGAATTGTGCCAATGATACTTGTTGGTACGCATCCTGCTGGGATGCTACCAAATTTCCTCATGCTGTGGTTGTTCGAATGCCTCGATTCATTCCTGTGCCAACGGAAGTGACGAATCCCTTGAGTATTGTAAAATCTAAGAGAGATTTTGGGATTACGGCAGCAATAGTATCGGCGATAACTATTGCAGCTGCTGGTGCGACCGCAGCTGCCATTTCTCTTTCCACGTCAGTACAAACCGCAACCGCTTTGAATAATTTGTCAGCCAATGTAGCCTCTGCGCTCGATATGCAAGCCTCTATTAATGCCCATTTGAAGGGAGGGTTAATGATTGTTAATCAAAAGGTTGATTTAGTGTAAGAGCAACTTGATGTGTTATGGCAATTGGCCCAAATAGGATGTATGTGGAGGATGCCAGGACTCTGTGTTACACCTGTACAATATCATAATATGTCAGAAGCTGCGAATTTATCTAGGGAACTCTCTATGTATTTGACATCTAATTGGATGGGACGTTTTGATCACTTGGTTAGACAATTGAGAGTAGCCATTGCTCATGTTAATTCTACCCGAGTAGACATTGTTTTTGCACAAGGTATATCTGATTGGATTGCAAGTGCTGTATCTATTCTGAAGGAGTGGGCTGGAATGGGATCAATGATTGCTTTGTTGGCTTTGGCAGTGTTTTTGGGATTTTGGTGGTTATGTAAGCTGAGACGACAGAGACAAAATGATAATATCATGTTGATGCAAGCTTTTGCTGCCCTTGAAGCCGGATACTCGCCTGCTGTTTGGTTGGCCAATTTACAATAGCTTGAACGTTGGTCATTATCTGCCTATGCCTTGCTCATTCGGGAGCCATAAATATCTGCATCTCTCTACCTCCTTGGACATGGCCTCTGCACTCTGTGGATTAGTCCATTGCACCAGAATCAGGCATGTCTTTTTACAATCTTGTTGATCAGCCTTTGCACCGCTCAGAGGTTCTCCTCATTGCACGAGCTAAGGTGATCCAACAGTTGCTCACATGGAATACCTGCTTCGACCACCTTCCGGCCGGGGTGGTTGACAGGCTCCTCCTGAGCTCTAGTTATTTTAAGGAAGGGGGAGATGTCACGCGCCATTATTTCCGGGTTCTTCATGCCCTGCATGAATCCCGGATGCGAGTCCGCCGGTGACGGTGGTTCACGCCTGCGCAGAAGAGGCGCTTGGCTCGTCAGAATGACGCAGGCCGGCATTGACCAATAGAAATGGGCCACGTCACCCGAGAGGCTATAAAAGGCAGGCTCGCATCTGGCTCGGGGTCTTTCCGCCATCTTGAAGAATGCAGAAGAGCCTCCAATAAAGCGTGCTTCAGAAGAATCCTGAGTGTTGCGTGCTCCTTGCTGGCGAGGTGCGCGTGGCATACTTTAAGATTGGGTGTTAGGTATATTGTCTTAGCAATGATAGTTAAGGAACTAACACATAATGGAAAATAAAAGTAAAACTCTTATCTATGTGCTTCTTTCTCAACAAGACAAAATATGTCAGTTATTTGTCATTTTGAGCGTGCTTCAGAAGAATCCTGAGTGTTGCGTGCTCCTTGCTGGCGAGGTGCGCGTGGCATACTTTAAGATTGGGTGTTAGGTATATTGTCTTAGCAATGATAGTTAAGGAACTAACACATAATGGAAAATAAAAGTAAAACTCTTATCTATGTGCTTCTTTCTCAACAAGACAAAATATGTCAGTTATTTGTCATTTTGCTTTTTAAGTGAGAATTTAATTTTGAACTCTTGAGTGACAAATGGTATTTTTACACATTCATGAGATATAATGTGATGATTTCATTTCTGCATACTTTAGGTAATGATCAAATAAGGCTAATTAGCATATCATTATCTAAATTTTTTATCATTTCTTTACATAAGCACATTCAATATGCTCTCTTTTAATGATTTTGAGGTTTATAATGTACTATTATTGACTACATTCACTTTTCTGTATCATACAACACCAGAATTTATTTCCATCTAACTGCAGCATTATTCCTATTGGCAACCTCTCCTGGTCCCCTCTGTGTTCTATGTTCCCAGACTCTAGTAACCACTTCTCTGTGCACACTTCTTTATGCACACCTCTCTATTACACAACCCCTTTTAGATTCAAATGAGTGAACTCATCTGTGTTTTTCTGTGTCTGACATTTCACCTGACATAAGGAGTTTCAGGTCCATCCGTGTTCTTGCACATGCCTGGACTTCATGCTTTTTATGGATTGATATTTTCCACTGCATTTACATCAAATGTCATCTATTTGTTGTTGGACATTTAGGGTTATCTTAGCTACTGTGAATAGTGTTGTAATGAACATGAAAATACAAGTACGACAAGTCTTTACAGTACGACAATTTCACTTCTTTTGTGTATATACAAAATAATAAACATACACGCACAGTGAGACAATGCGTTAGCTATTTAGCAAATCACATTCCAACTTTACCAAAATAGTAGGAATATTCCATCGTAAGTATAATTGGCAAATTCTACCTAATAATCTAAAGTCTAAAAGCTAGGAGATATTTCCTTTTCCACTTCATTAAGAATCATGATTTGCCACCTTTATGCTAGGCCAATATTTTTCTAAAGTCTAAAAATAAAATACAATTAAATTATTCATTCATTTAAGATAAAAAGAAATAGAAATGATCTCTATATGTAAAGTGTTTGTAGTGTAAAAGTGAGTGTGCACCTCAACAACCTTAAAAAAAAATGATGAATGGTATAGGAGTGCCAAAATGGGGATAGATTGCAGGGAACAGCTTATAAACCAGCAAGACGAGGAAGAAAGTGTTACCAGAGAAGGTATTCTGATCTTATTTTTAAAATATGCATACAATAAAATTATTTTTTATACAATGTAATTAAATGGAAGAGTAGCAAACATAACCTTCCAAAAGTACTAGTTTTATTCTGGAAGAATTGATAAAATTAGATAATAGAATGCATGCTAAAATGAAGTGAAACAAAGTACTTTTATTTTTTTACAAGCACATTCATATTTAAAAATCTTTCCAAAGTGATGCCTAAAGATTGATTTACTCAACTATATGTCATAAATTCTGAACTTATTTTTCTTTTATAAGTTTCTCTATATTTCATATACTTTGGATTTAGAAGCACAACTAAATTATATATATATATATATATATACACATACATATATATATACTTATACACACACACACACACACACACACACATATATATATATATATATATACTTATACATGCATGCATACATAAACATGACTAAGGCATAAATATCAGTTGTATCAATCATGTCAATCCTGTAGATTAATTTAAAACATAAATTATTCATTTTCTAATCAAATGCTTCTTCCACTATTACTTTTTAAGAAGCAGATATATTTTGGTTTCAGTTGCATTTATATATCTTAGAGTATTTTAGTGAAAGGTTATGTGATGCATTTTATTTCTCATCTACTATAGCTGATAGGACTATGGAAGGGAACTTCATATTTTCTAACCATTATGTATTTGATAACATTTTATGCATTCTATGTTTTGAACACTAATAAAATGAAGACCTTACCTTATAAAACTACTTTTAAAAATGTTATTACAATGCCATTTTTTGTCTAGTTCCATAAGTTATAAATTTGTGATATGTTTGTATTTCAAAAAGAAGAGGATCTTAATATTTCTGGTATAAATGGAAATGTAAGTTTTCCCAATTAATATGAGATCCTGTTATAATATCTGTCAAAATCAAATGAACTATGTCCGTATTTAGTAATGCATTTAAGTTGCAATCATATGAAAGTTGATTATTTTCATTTTATACTAAAAAAGTAATAATAAGGAAGCATCTATGGATATTGTTTTTAAGTCCTTATTTCAAGAATTTTTCTGTCCTATTTTTAGCGAAATTTAAAGATCTCAGAAATTGTTAACTCAGACAGATTCAATTCACAAAAATAAGAATGTCTTTCATGTTTCTATATAATTCCTTACCACAGTTCCTGAATCTGCATGTGCAATTATTGAACATGAGATAAGGAACTAATTAAATAATAATTATGATTCTCTCTTCATGAGTATTATTGAAATCTTCAAAGAATCCCACTTGCACCAGCCACCCTTAGTAGTTCTTAACTCCCAAAGAATTATGGGGCAAGATCTTTTGTTTCAATTAATACAGAAAAATAAAATAAAAATCATCTTTCGGGTGGGTGCACAACCCTTCCGGACTGCGCACCACCAGATCCAGTAAGGAAGGTAGCCCCGTGGGCGCCCTTGAAACACACCCAAGGCCTGTTCCCCCCCCACCAGTTCTCAAACCTTCTGATTGGGCCAGTCCTTGGATCCACTCTGCAGAGGCATATATGCTCATGAAAGGTAGTTTTCTGAGTTCCCAACTTTGAACATCTTTAAAGAAAGGGCAGGGGAAACCTGTAATAGAGCTGATTGGAGTGCAAACCTGCGGGTTGGGATACTCAAGTTAGGCCTTGTGGACTGAGGTCAGTCTGAGTCATGGGGACCTGCCATTGGCTAGCTGAGATCAAGGGATTCGGGTCTGCAAATGACTGTACATGTGTTATAATATGACAACAGAGACATAGTCTGAAAGAGGCCCTTCAAATTATTTTTTTTCTTTTCCTCATTCCACCCTAAAATTTCTTTCTTTTTTCTGTCCTCTCTCTCCAAATCAGTCTCTTGCTCCACCATATTATCCCTCATCTACCTTTTTATTCCTGCTCCTGCCCTAACTCAGACTTCTTTTATTATTTTTCCTTTTTTGTTTGTTTGGGTTTTTTGGGGGGTTTTTTGTTGTTGTTGTTTTTGTTTTTGTTTTTTCTTTATGTTCTTTTCTCCCGTCATTTTATCTCATTCATGGCTCTGTAGCTTCAAGGGAAGGCAAGCCCCTGTTACAGTTAAGGGGATATATTCTTGTCCTTATTCCTGCACTCTGTCTGTCCCCTCTGAAGTTAATAGCTTCATAAAGATAGTAAGGTCATTCTACATCCTCTGGCTTCACTTCAAACCTGCTCCAGTTCTTTCACTTATCTACTCCTCTCCTCCTAACTCAGTCTAACCCCCCATCCTAAATGGTAAAGAGCTATATTGAAAAGCATATTCACTGCAAACATATTTTGGTCTGCTTCTTGATATTAATTTAATTCACATGGTTTAAATATGATAGATTAATGACTACCACAAGTGGTCAGTTTGCAAGCTGCGCTTGATCCTATTGGGCTGATGAATGTATCAATTTTGATAAAGGATTGTGATTGTTTTAATGAGTTGTTTTCTCTGATATTATGAAAATGAGGATGTCTATGAGTCATTAGAAACTCAAAAGCTAAAATGTAACTATATCAGGAAGATTTAAGTAATACCCAGAAATTAAACCAAGGACAACCCAACAACAAAAATAAAAATGAGAAAACACTTAAGCAAGACACAAAGACAGATTTCCAATTCACCAATGGCAAACAGTAGGACAAATGAGGTGAAAAGCCTGAGAGTGAACCAGCAGGACACCCTGGACCCATAGCACAGGAGGTAACGAAGCAGATCAATCAGGCTCTAGAAAAATTCAAATCAGAAATAATTTCCCAGTTAACCACAGAAATCATGAGCAAAATGGAAGTCATGATTTGAGACTCTAGAACAGAAACTAACAAAAAAATAGATGAGCTCAAGACCATGATAGAAGCCATGAAGACTCAGCAAAAGAAAGAAATGGAAACAATGAATGCCCAACAGAGGAAAGAAATGGAATCCATAAAACAGATTCAAACAGATATCCAGGAGATTAAAAACTCTATTGAAAGTGTAGAAAACAGAATAAAAGATTGCAAAGATAGAATTTCAGATATAGAAGATAGGATCGCAGTCAGTGACCATGAAAAAGAGGACTCTCAAAAAACAGTAAGGGATCATGAGAAATCAATCCAACAACTTCTAGATGATGCAAAGAAAAATAACATAAGACTGATAGGAAATCCTGAAATAGCAGGAGAAAACACAAATGACTTAAAAAAGCTCTTCACAGAATTAATGACAGAAAACTTCCCAGAGAAGGGAAGAATTAGACATACAGATAAGTGAGGCATATAGAACTCCAACTAGCCACGATAAAAAAAAATGTACACCTAGACATATAATAATCAACATCCCAGAAATCCAACAGAAAAAAAAAAATAACACTACAAGCAGTAAGAGAAAAGAAACAAATCATATGCAAAGGAAACCCCATTAGAATCACAGCAGACTTTTCCACACAAAGAATTAGACATACAGATAAGTGAGGCATATAGAACTCCAACTAGCCACGATAAAAAAAAATGTACACCTAGACATATAATAATCAACATCCCAGAAATCCAACAGAAAAAAAAAAATAACACTACAAGCAGTAAGAGAAAAGAAACAAATCATATGCAAAGGAAACCCCATTAGAATCACAGCAGACTTTTCCACACAAACTCTTAGGTCAAGGAGAGCCTGGAGTGAGGTATTCCAAGTCCTAAAAGAAAATAACTGCCAACCTAGACTGATGTATCCTGCAAAACTCTCTTTCAAAATAGATGGGGAAATAAGATACTTACACAACAAAGAACACCTGAGAAATTTCATGAGCACCAAAGCAGCACTTCAAGGAATTCTAAACAATATCCTAGAAAAGGACAATGAAGGTCACAATACCATGAGGCCCAACAGACCAAATCAAATAGGCAAGGCATGAAACTAAAAGGAGAGGGGAGAAAAAGTAAAAAGAGTCAACAAAAGGACATTAACATGACAATAATAACACAGAACATATCAGTTATACCCATCAATGTTAATGGCCTCAATTCACCAATCAAGAGAAATAGACTGGCAGAATGGATCAAGAAGCAAAATCCAACAATATGTTGTATACAAGAAACACACATAGTGCAAAAGGAAGTCCATAAACTGAAAGTGAAAGGATGGAAAACAATTCTCCATGCGTCATAAGCCCAGAAAAAAGCAGGGGTAGCAATCTTATTCTCATACAAAGTAAATTTCAAACCAAAACTCATTAAGAGAGACAAAGAAGGACCCTACATCCTTATAAAGGGAAAAATTCAAGAGGAAGAGTTGACAATCATTAACACATATGCACCAAATATAAGTGCCCCCAACTATATAAAACAAATATTAAGTAACATGAAATACCAAATAAGCACTAATACAATTTTAGTGGGGGATTTAAATACCCCACTATCACAAATTGACAAATAATCTGGGCAGAAAATCAACAATGAAATAATAGAACTGAACCAAGCTTTGGAACACATGGACTTAATAGATGTTTACAGAGTATTCCACCCCACAAAATCAGAATATACATTCTTTTCAGCTGCACATGGATCATTCTCCTAGATAGATTACATATTGACTCACAGAACAGGGCTAAATAAATGCAAAAGAATTGAAGTTATCCCCTGTATATTATCAGATTATAGTGCAATCAAGCTGGAGATCAATAGCACAAGAAACTGTAGGAACTTCACAAGCACATGGAAACTGAACAACACTCTCCTAAACAATCAATGGATTACAGAGGAAATTAAAGAAAAAATTAGACAGTTTTTACAAATAAATGAAAATGCCAGTACAACATACAGGAATCTATAGGACACAATGAAATCAGTTCTACAGGGAAAATTCATAACATTGAATGCCCACACTAGGACAACAGAGCGGGCTCAAATAAACAACCTAATGATGAAACTTAGACTCCCAGAAAAACAAGAGCAAGAAAAACCCAAAGCTGGAACAAGAGAGGAAATTATAAAGATCCGAGCAGAAATCAATGCAATGGAAACTAAGAAAACAATACAAAAAATAAATGAAACAAAGAGCTGTTTATTTGAAAGAATAAATAAAATTGACAAACCCTTAGCTAATCTTATCAAAAAAAGGAAATAAAAGGCTCAGATCCATGCAATCAGGAATGAAAAAGGCGAAGTCACAACAGATCCAAAAGAAATCCAGAAGATCATTAATACCTACTTTGAGAACCTGTACTCCAATAAAATGGAAAACACAGAAGAAATGGAAATATTTTTAGACATGAATTACCAAAGTTGAACAAAGAAGATAAAAACATTTCAAACACCCCAATTACAGTCAGTGAAATTGAAAATGTAATTAAAAATTTACCAACAAAGAAAAGCCCAAGTCCTGATGGACTCACTGCTAAATTTTACAAGACATTTAGAGAAAAACTACTGCCATTACTCTTCAAACTTTTCAATGAAATTGAAAGGGAAGCTATACTTCCAAATTCCTGGAAGCAAGCACCACTTTGATTCCCAAACCAGGGAAAGATGCAGCTAAAAAAGAGAACTACAGGCCAATCTCCTTGATGAATATAGATGCAAAAATCCTTAATAAGATACCAGCAAACAGAATACAGAGGATTATTAAGAAGATCATCCATCCTGAATAAGTCATATTTATTCCAGAGATGCAAGGGTGGTTCAACATATGAAAGTCAATAAATGTAATACATTATATTAACAAAGTCAAGGACAAAAACCACATGGTCCTCTCAGATGTAGAAAAAGCATTTGATAAAATTCAACACCCATTCATGATAAAAACCTCACAAAAAATTGGAATAGATGGTCTACACCTCAACTTAATAAAGTCTATCTATGAAAAACCAACAGCCAACATCACATTAATATGGCCAAAAACTGAAAACCTTCATGGTAAAATCAGGAACAAGACAAGGATGCCAACTATGAGCACTCCTCTTCGATATAGTTCTGGAAACAGCCACAGCAATTAGACAAGAGAAAGAAATCAAAGCAATAAAGACAGGAAAAAAAGAAGTTAAACTGTCATTATTTGCTGATGATATGATACTCTACATCGAAGACCCAAAAAACTCCACCAAAAGACTTCTAGACTTAATTGACAGATTCAGTAGAGTATCTGGATACAAGGTGAACATCCAAAAATCAATAGCCTTCTTATACATAAATAACATACTTACTGAGAGAGAAATTAGGGAAAAAATTCCTTTTACAATAGCATCTAAAAAAATGAGGTATCTAGGAATCAATCTAACAAAAGAAGCAAAAGACCCCTACACTGAAAACTACAGCACTCTGAAAAAAGAAATTGAAGAGGATATAAAAAAGGGAAAGATATCCCTTGCTCCTGGGTAGGAAGAATCAACATAGAGAAAATGGCCATACTACCAAAACTGCTATATACATTCAATACAATGTCAATTGAAATTCCAACACTATATTTCTCAGAACTAGAAAAAAGAATCCAAAAATTCAGTTGGAACCACAAAAGTCCTAGAATAGCAAAAGCCATTTTAGGCAACAGAAGCATGGCAGCGGGTATAACAATTCCCAATTTGAAACTATACTACAAAGCCACTGTGATAAAAACAGCATGGTACTGGCAAAGAAGCAGACCTGAGGATCAGTGGAACAGACTGGAAGACACAAAAACAAACCCAGATGTACTCAGCTACCTCATCTTTGACAAAGGAACTTACCATCCTCAGTGGAGGAAAGATAGCCTTTTTAATAAATGGTGATTGAAAACTGGATTTCAAACTGCCACAGATTAAAACTAGACCCTTATCTTTCACCATGCAGTAAATTAAAATCCAAAAGGATGAAAGACCTAAATATTAAAACAGAAACATTAAACTTGCTAGAAGGTAAGTTAGGCAGAACTCTGGAAGACATTGGCATAGGAAAAGACTTTATGAACAAATTCTCAGTAGCACAGGAACTAGTAGATAGAATCAATAACTGGAATCTCATCATATTAAAAACCTTCTGTACTTCAAAAGAAACCATCAGCAGAACTAAGAGACAGCATACAATGTGGGAAAAATTTTTACCAGATGTTCCTCAGACAAAGGACTATTATCAAGAATATATAAAGAACTCAAATCAATCAGCCCCCCCAAATATAAAGACCCAATTCTAAAATGGGCATCCAAAATAAACAGACATTTATCAGACAAAGAAGTAAAAACAGCAATATATGAAAAATGTTCCACATCACTGATCATTTGAGAGATGCAGATGAAAACAACACTGAGATTTCACCTCACCCTACAAAGAATGGCTGCAATCAAGAAATCACACAATAACAAATGTTGGCGGGGTTGTGGGGAGAAAGGAACCCTTCTCCATTTTTGGTGGGAGTGCAGACTGGTGTGACCACTATGGAAATCAATATGGAGATACCTGAAAGAGCTAGGACTAGAGGTTCCATTTGACCCAGCCATCCCTTTGCTGGGTATGTTTCCAAAAGAACTAAAAGAATCATATCACAGAGAAGTATGCACACCCATATTTATAGCGGCACAGTTTGTAATAGCTAAAACTTTGAAACAGCCTATTTGCCCATCAGTTGGAAATTGGATAAAGCACATGTGTTTTTTTTCTATAAAATGGAATATTATTCATCCATAAAGAATGAGAAAATAGATGCATTCATAGGAAAATGGATACATATTGAAGATATACTCCTAAGTGAAATAAATAATGCACACATGTGTAAATACCAAATAGTTTATCTGGTGTGAATAATCTTTAATAACACACAAGATTCTAATAAGATTACTGACATTGAGAAAGGGAAGAAATGAGCTAAAGGTGTAGGCAAGGTGGGATGGGAAGGGGAAGGGTTAAAATGTAAAAGAAAAAAAATGTGAGATAATGAAAAGGTGGAAATAAAGTGTTTGTAGATGGGGAGGGGAGGAGGGGGTAAAGGGAGGGCAGAGGTAAGGGGAAAAAATAAGAAGCAAGACTTGTCATGTAGAGGTACAAGATCCCAACAATGAATGTAACTGTACTGTATCCCTAAAATGTGCCAATAAACTCAATTAAAGGTGAAAAAAAATCGTCTTTCACTGACAACATCTTCTCAGACAAAGGACTATTGCTTCTCCCAGGTGTTGGAATCTTTTGTTAATGATTTTTATCATTTCTTTCATTGGCTTTGAGCTTAAAAAAATAGCTTCCTACCTTAGCTTATATATTCATAGAGCTTTGGCTGAAAGTGAAACTTCTTTTACTAAATGCACTCCCTTCTTCAAGTTGAACATCAAAGCTAAGTATTATTTATCTGAAAGCCTGGATTGTTATATTAAAGATCAAGTTGTATAGAAAGGGAATAGCCTTCTTGTAATAGCATCAGTCTTGAAGAACAAGTGCCTTAAGGAGAAAATAAAAATACAAGTGTGGTATATTTTATTAAACTTGCTTTATGGAGTATCAGTTCTCAATATATGGTTTGAAGACCTTTGGGATTCCCTGAGAGTTTGCTACATATAGGCAAAGTCAAAATTCTTTCAATAATAATACTAAGATATCATGTAGCTCTTTTGCTCTTCTTTTCTCAAGAGCATACATTTGAGTTTTTTGGAGGGTACCTAATGTATAAATTCATGACTGATTGAGTTTTGAAAAAAATAAGAGATTCCAGATGTCTACATTAAGCTGAACACTCAAGAAATTTGCAAAAAAAAATTAAACCAATGGCTACTTCCACAATTTTTAAAAAATATTGTCATTGTTTATAAACTAATGATTTCAAATAATATCACATATTCAAAAATCATTATTGTATAGTAGTATATAACAATGTTTTAATATATGCACACAATATGAAATTATTGAAAGCTGTGAATAAATATATTCACTTTGTAACTACCATTCTACTGTATATTTCTATAAGTTTAACATTATATATTTCACATATGTGACTT
Organism: Fukomys damarensis; assembly: GCF_012274545.1. Lineage (NCBI taxonomy): Eukaryota > Metazoa > Chordata > Mammalia > Rodentia > Bathyergidae > Fukomys > Fukomys damarensis. The sequence continues at coordinate 77,389,388 of NW_022900926.1, forward strand.
TATATGTTATCTATCCTCATATGGCTGCCTTATTTTAGTTAAAATAATAACCAAAATATTTTTGGTATTGCCATGTGAAATAATTTTCCTTTTAGATTGATTTCAAATCTTATTCCCTGTGAAAAATGCTGCAATGAACCTGAGTTTGCAAAAAATTCTTTGACATCTCCACTTCAATCTCTCTGGGTATATATTCAAGAGTATACATCCATGGATTGCTTTTTGTTAACGTATCATACTTTTATTGCTATTTTCAATAAATTAACAAAAGTATATTATAAATGCTTTAAGCTTTAATTTCTAATTCACTGTCAATAGATAACACACATAAGAGCAGACCCTTATGCATGAAAATAAAAGTGAGAGAAACAGACTGGCTAGTAGGGAAAACTTGGTGAGCAAGTAAAGAAATACAGTGTAAAACAGACAACACAACATATGGTATCAGATTTCCAAGTCTATTTAGAACCTAAATAGTTTTACACTGCAGGGTATTGTTGCAGTGAATTATACTCACAAAGACCTTCCTCCCTGTAATGCTGAACAATACTCATATTTAAGCGTTTTCTGTTATTTTCCTTTTACTGATCCATTATGCCGTTTATCTTTTTGCAAATTCTCTCCTTTAGCTTCCATAAATAAAATTATTTATGAAGACATGGACTTCCTATAAAGTTAGGTCAAGACACATTAAAATAAAAACTTGTATGATTTTCATATTACATTTATGGGCCGTTAAAAAGCAGCTACTTGGCCAGGGATTTAGCTCAGTGGTGCCACTGCCTGCCTCACAAGTGTAAGATCCCTAGTTCAAATAATAACAATAACAATAATAATAATAATAATAATAATAATAATAATAATAATAATAATTTTAAAAGCAGCTACTAAGGACTTGAGATATTTTAATTTGTATTTCTCATAATTAAATATTATTTAGTTTAACTGAAAATATACACTATAATAGTCCTACATATTGTTATGACATTGTTATGGTTTGTGCTTAGATGTTACTGTTTAGCTATTGCTATGGTTTATGTTTAGATGCCCCCACAGCCTAATGTGGATGAGGTGGGCCTTTCTTTTTCTAGAGTGTGTGTTTCTGGGTTTAAGGGTGTGTGATTACTAAACCATTATGTGTGAGTGATTACTTTGGCACTGGCCATAATCCTGGTAGTCTGGATAAGATGAAAGGGGCAGAAAGATGCTGTTAAAATTTCTTTTTACCTTTGCTGTTTTGTGAGTGTCATGTTGCTTTTCTTCTGCAATGCTTGTTTGCTGTCTCAGCCTTGGAACCAGCCTATTATGGACTGAACCCTTTGTGGAACTGTCAGCCAAGTAGACCCATTCCCTTTTAACTTTCTGTGTCAGGTATTTTGTCTCAGCAATAAGAGAAGAGTAACAAACACAAACATCTAAAATGTCACCTGATTCTCTTGCTAGTTGTTAGGGATGGAATGGCCATGTTAATGAAATTAATACATTTGTATACATTTGTAGAGAATAAAACATGCCTGCATCCCATATGTGATTTGACATATATCAATTTAACCCTGCTTATATACTGACTACAATTTGCTATTGAGATAATAATGATGTCTATGTGGAGTTTTTAAAACAATACTATGAGGATATTTCAAATAGTATTTATAAGCCTCTTCAGATTATTTTAAGGAAAACTGCACCCTAGCAAAATTACATTATCGTCATCCGATTTCATCTTCTTAATTTCCCTTGGGACTATGGAATATGATTATGCAAGTATTGTGCCAGGCAAAACATAACAAATGTTCACATGGACTTTGATGTGAAAAAACACTCACTGTATCAATATGCTGCAACCCACACTACCAAATGCAATAGCCCTGGCTTCCTTTTAATCTTATCATTACATATAATGACAGCCAGCTAATCACCATATATGCATATGTTTGTATAAATGCAAATGTAGGTATTTGTATGCATTATTGAATTAATATGTAATCATATTCTTTTTTATTAGTGTTGGCAGAGAGTAAAATTTTTCACCCTCTTCAACTCTCCAAGACTGAAAATTTGTCTCCTATTATTTACTCCATATTTAAATTGGTATTTCTTCCAAGGAAGAAAATAGTCCTGCTATTACTTGAAAATGTATCATTATTTTTCACAGTGAAGACATTTGTGTCATAACCATCTTCAAGAATTCATTCAAGGTCTCTCACAGAGCCTTGCACATAATTTTAATTTACCTAACTCTAAAGCTTGAAGCATGGATTTGACCTCCTTGAGAGGTAGGCCTATGACTGTATTCTACTACAATTGTTATGGTGAGAGTAATAACCCCAAAATAATCTCTTTCAGCTTCAAAATGTTCTATCAGTCAAATCTATACCCAAGAAGGAAACAGAAAAACAAATCTTAAAACACTTTATTCTATACTGGTATAAAGCATTACATTCTTGATGAATTTATATCACAAATCCTTTTGTAATATGCAAACGCAGGCTTTCTTAACCATTAAAATGCATTGATATGGTCAGCAAGCTGATTTTTTTAAACTTAGTAGAGAGTAAGGACTCCACTAGAGAATGATTTGTTCCAATCTGACAAGGAGTTTATATGCACAATTGAAAAAGGAACTCCAAAATCTGAAAAGGAAAAAAAAATATTTAAAATATGAACAATAGCTCCAGATAGCTATTGCAAATGACACTGAATTAAATGAAAAACTGTTCAATTTTAGTGATCACAGGAAAACACAAGTCATAATTATGGCCACCGAATACCTCACTGCAATAAGAATTGATAATATTGGAAAGGCAACAAACAACATGTGCTGGCAAGGGTAGGGGCAAAAGAAGAAAACTTGTGCACTATTGGTGGAAATTCAAACTACTGTACCATTGTATAAAATTGTATAGAAGTTAACCAAATAATTAAAAGTAGATCTATCCTATGATCAAGGAATCCCACTACCAGATACATTTTTAAAGCAAATGAAAATGGTATGTCCAAAAGACATCTGCACTCTTACTTGAACGATGCACTATTTACAATATTCAAAAAATGGGATCAACCTATGTATATTTCAACTAGTGAATTCTTTGGTTTTGTTTTGTTTTAACTGTATTTATTGGTACAATTTAGATACACAAATAATGATATCATCATAGGAAATTTGTACCTGTACATGATAGATCTTGCTTCCTTCTACCCCCCATTCCCTTCCCCTCCCTTCAATCCTTATTTCTCTCCTTATTTATAAACCTTTATTTCCATTTTATCCTTTTCTCATTTTTCACTTTTTCTTTCCCTTCCTTCCATGTGCTCTTTGTCATGGAAGTGTCTTATTTCCCCATCCATTCTGAAAGAGAGTTTTGCTGGATACATCAGTCTAGGTAGGAGGTTGTTCTCTTTTAGTACTTGAAATATCTCATTCCAGGCTCTCCTTGCCCCAAGGGTTTGTGTTGAAAAGTCTGCTGTGATTCTGATGGGCTTTCCTTTGTATGTGATTTGTTTCTTTTCTCTTACTGCTTGTATTACTTTGTTCTTCTGTTGGGTTTTTAGGATCTTGATTATTATATGTCTAGGTGTAGACTTTTTTATTGTAGCTATTTGGGGTCCTATATGCCTCAGTTATCTGAATGTCAAATTCTTCCCCTCTGTTTGGGAAGTTTTCTGTCATTAATTCTGTGAACAGCCTTTTTAAGGCATTTGTATTTTCTCCTGCTACTTCATGTATTCCTATCAGTCTTATGTTATTCTTCTTTGCAGCATCTAGGAGTTGTTGGATGGATTTCTCATGATCTCTTACTGTTTTTAAGAGACCTCTCTCTTCATGGTCACTGACTGCAATCTTATCTTCTATATCTGAGAGCCTATCTTTGAATTCTTTTATTATGTTGCGTACACTTTCAATTGAGTGTTTAATCTCCTGGATATCTGCTTGAATCTGTTTTATGGATTCCATTTCTTTCCTATGTTGGGCGTTTATTGTTTCCATTTCTTTCTTATGCTGGGCCTTCATGGCTTCTATTGTGGTCCTGAGCTCATCTATTTTTTTGTCAGTTTCTGCTCTAGAGTCTCAAATCATGACTTCCATTTTGCTCACTATCTCTATGGTTATCTGGGAAATTATTTCTGTTTTGAATTTTTCTTGAGCCTGATTGATCTGTTTCGTTACTTCCTGTGCTCTGAGTTCAGGGTGTCCTGGTGGTTCACTATCGGCCTTTTCATCCTCATTTGCCCTACTGTTTGCCATTGTTAAATTGGAAGTCTGTCCTTGTGTCTTGCTTAAGTGTTTTGTCATTTTAATTTTTGTTGTCGGACTCTCCTTGGTTTAATCTCTGGATTATCACCCAAATCTTCCTGATGTAGTTGTGCCCTAGTTTCTGTGTCTCTAACGACTCACAGACATTCTCATCTTCATAACATCAGAGAAAACAGCTCATCAAATCAACCACAATGCTTTATCCCAAGTGATACAATCAGCAACACATTAAGATCAAGCACATCTTTGACACTGATCACCGGTGGTAGTCACTAGTCTACCACCCTTAAATCATTTGAATTAAATAGAAATCAAGCAGTCCAGAACATGTCTGCAGTGAACAAAATTTCAATATAGTGTATTTATCATTTAATGGCTCAGACAGAGCGAGGATGCAAGACCCCTGATCTCAGTTAGCTGATGGCTGAACCCTATGACTCTGACTGACCTCAGGATGCAAGGCCCAGATTGAGTTCCCCAACCTTCTGAATGGTTCAACTCCACAACATTCTATTACAGATTTCCCACACCCTTTCTTTAAAGATATTCAAAGTTGGGAACTCAGAAAAATACCCTTGATGACCACCTCTGTCTCTGCAGAGTGGGTCCAAAGACTGGCACAGTCAGGAGGTCTGAGAGTGCGGGGGGAGGGCTTATGGGGGTTTGGGGGCGCCCCTTCCTGGCGCTTGAGTGATGGCGGCTGGGTCAGGAGCAGGTGTGGCTCTCCTTCCCGCGGTGGATCCGGGCCCAGGTTATCTCCCAGCGCTTGAGCTATGGCCTACAAGAAAGGATTTTAAATGTTTCTCATAAAGTAATGGCAAATGTTAGCAAAGTTAAAAATGTTTAACCTGAATTAAACAGTATGTAATGTATACTTGTGTCAAAATATGACACCTCACTAATACATACATTTTTGTTTTTATGTATAAATTAAAATATTTTTTTAAATATTGAAGAAGTTATATTCTATATAAAATATCACCACATCACAAGATAATTGATGGAATACTAAAGTTACTGACTTCATTTTAGTTTTTCCTAAAAGTTTCAGGCTCTGTTATATGGTGAATTAAACAAATCCTTAGAATCAGTCATGAACACAGTCTGTTTCTCGAATAAACAAATTCTTCGAAAAAAACATCATGAACTTGTAAAGAAAGAAATTATTGAAAACAAGTTTTTCTAGTGTCTTATGGTGGGATGATCAACTGATCAAGTTATATATAAGGACTTATATATAAGTCCTTATTTAAAAATAAATTTCAATGCAGAGGAAACAGGTGACAATTTAAACATTTATTTCAAAAATTACAATTATTTCACAGAACTACATATCAAAATAAATATTAATCCTATTTTAATGATTCAGGTACATTGTATGAGACTACAAATAAAATTTATAAATTGACCACAGAAATATATGAACATAATTTGTTTTATAGTTTACCTGTGATGTGGTAAAATTCAACTCATCTCTGAAGAGGACAAGGAAAAACATCAATGTTTTAAAGTTTCTAAGAGTATTATAAACACACACACAGACACACACAAACATACTTTCTGTATATCATATGGAGAAAGAAAGAGAGTGAAACTAACACAATGATAATAGTGGCAATAGCTAAGTAGTAGTGGCAGTGGTTATTATAATTATATATATTGTTATTAATCATTGCACAAAATTTTAGGGTTTAATTAATATTATGAAAACAAGCAATAAAAAGTGAAAGTAATTCTGATTGTGGATTTTTATCTTCTGTAAGATGTGCATTTTTATCTCTTTTTTTCAATAATTTTTGAGTTTTGGGATATTATTCTCTGAGGTTGGTGTCTGTGCTATAGTCTGCTCTAAACATACCTTTCAATATCATGCAGGTAACTTATTTTGTAATTATAAGATTTTTGCATTAACGTGGTTATATTTCCCTATACATTGTTAATGATCACTTATAGAACTATTCTTTACTAAGAAGAAAAAGTTGACGATTCTCTGTGATTTTATTTATCTCCCAATTTGTGGTACTAAGAAAGGACAATGAAGATTATGTTCTGATTAGTAAATGTAGGAAAAGCAAGCATGCGGGAATATACCCCATGCTTTGCCCAAATTTATATCTTTCATTTCTTGTGATTCTTATAGTACTGCATATTTCACTAGGATATAGCCATTTCTGTGATTGCTTCAATAGATTGGACGTAGGGGAGTAAGAGGTAGTGAAAAAAATCTTGAAATGCTCTTTCAATCTACCCTCCTACCATATATATATATATGTGTGTGTGTGTGTGTGTGTGTGTGTGTGTGTGTGTGTGTGTGTGTGTGTGTGTATGTGTGTATATATGAATATATGTATATATGTATATATATATATATATATATGAAAATTTAGAGCACTACTGCAATATATTATTTAGAGACCTGAATACATACACTATGAATTGCACAAGCCTTTGTAATTGTGTTTTCATTAATAAAAACATTACTTGAAACATAATAGAATCATCATTATAAAGCTATTTGAATATACTTTGTTCACTATAGGCTTATTACGAACTAAAACTTTGATTTAATAGTGAAACATGAAACCATTACTACACAATGTAAAATGCAATATGTTGTGTACATTTACAACTTTTATTTTTAAAAATTGTTTTGTTTTGTGTTTGTTTGCTGAGACAAGGCCTCATTATATTCGGGCTTGCCTTGAACTCACTATGTAGACAGGGTAACCAGGAACTCATAGCAATCTTCCTGCTCAGCCTCTCTCTCAAGGCTGGGATTGAAGGTGTGCACCACTACACCGAGCTGAAAATTTTCCATTTATCACAGTTGAAAGACTAGTGCAGTGATCATGTCAGTATTCTTTAGGTAGTTTTTAATATCTGTTGAAACATCCCTTTTTCTCCCCCATTTTCATTGCTTTGGATGAGACTTTATCCAATCTCCTCATTTCTTGAGTCACTGATCGATCACACCCTATTCTTTTGTGAAGCTTTTATATAATTCTTTACTAGGTTCTAAATGTGATTGGTAAGTGTATTTCTATGTTTCTGTAGCTACATATAATTTAGAATTTGGTGAATTGTCTTTGCATTGGCTATATTTATAGAAAGAGGCTCCACATTTTTGTTGTTATTAGTTTGTTGTATTATTCTGTGTAGAAATGTGTATTTGAAAATCTTTATTCTCTCTCTCTCTCTCTCTCTCACACACACACACACACACACACACACACACACACACATATTTGCCGTAAAGAATTTCCAAACTACAAAATAAAAGCTATAGCCTCAGGGCCTCATACAACCTCAAGGTGTTCTTTGGATTCTCTCCTGTAGTGTAAAACCAAATTTCTCCTTTTCTTCTATTTTCATTTACTTCTCAGTGTATCTCCTATGGCTTCATCTCAACTAATACAGCATGGAAACATCTCTGGCTTATTCTCTGGTGCTATTCATATCTCTAAAACATTTAGTGATGTTTACACCAACACTGTAAAAAGGTCCTTTGTGTTTTTATTTTTATCTTTGTTGATACAACTTTTTAAATGTATTATCTGCCTGTCAGTGCTTTCTGGGTTTCCTTTGGTGTTTTATTATCTCCTCTCCATCTTTTCGGCATTGTGAAAACCCTGGCTTTGTCATAAATGTTTTCCTCTTACCTCATGCATGTTTTAGGAGGTGACAATTAGTTAAAACTTTGGTTAAACTTTCCTAGTTAATATCCAGAGTAAAATTCATACTTCTTGCCCCTTTTGATCACTTCAAAAACATTTATATTATTCTGCACTAATTCATCCTTAAAGTAATTTTTTCAATGTTATCTACTGACCAGACAACCATCATATCATTTATCAAGTCAGAAATCTCAATATTATTCATAATACCTTTCTTGTTTTCACAGTATTAGGCAACACTTCACAAAGTCTTATAGTTATAGCCTGGGCATCTATCAAATTCATGTTTCCCTTATTTATACTCCACTATTGTATTTCTAGTAACCAAAATCTCTTTTCTGCATTCTCACATTTGTCTCTCAACTGGTCTTCTTGTGCATTGTCGTTCCTCCTTCTAATTTAATCTCTCTATTGCTATTAGAATAATTTTATAATTATCATTATCTGATTTTGACACCCCCTCACAATAAAGGTTAGAACAAGCGAAAAGCTGTTTCTTAACTGAAGATGATAATCAATTATGACCTCCAATTTATTGGGTCATCAACCTCTCATGGCATTGCATTCCTTCTTAATCACAGCAAGACTCATTCTGGATTTGAGAAATATAAATATTATAATTATAGATTACCATGGTAACATGGGGGGAAATCAAATAATATACCACATACTTTATGGATTAAACAGTGCATTTTCTCTATTTAGTTTATATAAAATTTTCTACAGTAGGCATGGTCAATCTTTTTTTTTAAATTATCAAAGGAAGGCATGTACAATTCCTAGTATACATACACATCTTACATTGCACAGTTTCCATAGTATGATGATTTTGGGACACCTGGGGACCCCACATAAGAAACGTTTTACTGATGGCCCTACAAGTTTTCTAATACAGAGATTACAGGGCCCAGTAAAAGTAGGTAACTGATATATTGTGTCTATCTGAAGTATCAGGTCCCAAAGACTGACAGGCACAGAAAGGTGCCATCTCTTAGCGCATTTTGGAAGTTCTATGACAAATACATTTTGTTTAATAGCAGAGTGAAATAGAAGGAAAAACTGTGTAGCTGGTAGTTTCTTTGTATTCCCCCAGAAAGTTAGCAAATGTCCCACATTGAAGGTTTCATTTCAGTTAATTCCAGTGATTCAATAAATACTGGTATTTTCCAGTGCAAAATGAATTTATTCTCATACTTTTAGATCTCACTCAATATGTGCAGATTTGAAGATATATCTAAAAATAAAACTTGTCACCCTTAAATGAATTAAACATCCATTTATCTACCCAGTTATCCTCAAAAAGGAAAATAATATAATTTATTTTTGTTTTGTTACTTGGTAAAATGTACTACAACTTTTAGGAGACTAATAAGGGTCTGTGATAGCAACTCAGAAGTAAGTTGTACAGCAAGCAGGAAATCTGGAGATTGTCTTAACTGACAGTAAGAATAGCATATTTGTGTTGGGTCTTCTCAAGATTTTTTCTGAAAAAAGAGTTTTGGTAATTTCTCAACAATGACTATCTTTCTGTACATCACTTAGGAGAAATCAGTCTTGTCATGTTTATTTTATTTCAGCAAAAAAAGAAACAAAGTAATAGTTGGTGCTCTCCAGGCATATTTGGTTTGTGTAGATGTTTCCTAAGCTTCAATCATAAACTGAGCTCATATTAGCTTTAAATGACACAACATGATCGTCTAAAATGAGGGCCTGGAAATCAGCCTGTGATAAGTGATCCCTGTCACAACATAGCTCTACTTCATGATGAGAAGCAACTTGGCCTACAGCTGCTGGGTAATGAAGTGACATAGATGACATGGGTGGCAGGTAGAATAAATTATTTTAAGGATATGCTGAGAAGAAGCATGACTTAAAATAGGCAGAAAAGTCTAGGAAATAATAAAAGTGCAACTTACAATGAGGTAGCTCTTAAAACTCATAGATGCCAAATAGAAAATCCAATTCTACCAAATGTCAGTAAAAGGTGTAAAATTGAGATAGCCTTTATGTTTGTTTGCAGAAGCGAGATTGTTGACCTTTTTTCTTTAAATAATATCCAAATACATATACACTTTCTGCTTTCAATAACTACTAATGGATTTGATTTTTGAGATATTTTTGGTCCAGTGTTAAGCACCTTTACTCTATATGGAAGGAGGTTAAAAAAAAACTTCGTTAA
>NW_022900926.1:77399594-77425547 GCF_012274545.1 Fukomys damarensis
AAAAAAAAATACTTCGTTAAATTTAATTTTACAAAAGTACCCAGTGTTTCTGCAAGCTGGAGTAGAAAACTACTCTTTTAGCACCTTTTTTTATATTAATCTTGTTGATGATGAGACTTGTCTTTTTCACCTGACAGCTACAGTTCATCTTTTCAGTAAATGCATCTTCTCTTCTGGAAAATTGACAAGGAGCACATCCACATTCCTTGTAGGTAATGGCTCTTATTATTCTAGGTTTACAGATGATGGATTTTTCTTCCAAATACACTCAAGAGTGATCTGTATTGTCAGTGTTTACTTTGCTGTCACCCCATGAATTTTGATGTAGTTGATGAAATTAAGCCAGTGAAGCAATGAAACTTCCTTATAACATTTTCAAGCATGCCCAATATTGTATATTGAAAATAATATTAAGGAAATATATTATGAATATGTTATGTGTTATTCTACTAAATTATAAGCTCCTAACTCTTCAAAATTATAAAATACTGACAACAAATATTAAAAAGTCATTTCAGGGTCAGTAAAAGAAGCACTTCAAGAAACGGAAATATGACAAGTCACATAAACATTATTTGAAATAACTTAATTATTTTTCCATAAGTTAAAATGAAAGGAGCAGAGATTGAAACCCAGATTAGTATGTCAGTTTAACATAAACTACTTTAGATACTATGTTGTTATGTTTATTTTTCTATTTGTTAGTGTTTTTTAACCAAATGTTTATTATGTGGACAAAGCATCACATCTCGTTTTAATAATACTCTATAAAGGTGAAGGTTGACAAATATTTATGCATCAGAATCTCATAGTATAGTGTCTGGAAGTCCCCAGATAAGAATGTAAATCTGTAATAAAACAAATGTCACATTTCTTCATAGGCTAAATGGAGGGAAAAGCCACTGAATATTACTGATAACATTCAAATCTTCATAGTAGTATTATGAAGAAATAATCTCAACATTCTTAGAGAGATTTTTCCTTGAAATTCTCCTGATCAAATATATTTTTGAAATGAATCTTGCCTATTCTGTTTGAAATAGTATTCTAGCTCATCCTGTGGCAGACAAGTAGAGCAATACTATTGCCCTATTCACTGATCATATTGAATGCATAATCTCCAGTTTCAGCTGTGTTGAAATGTAAAAATGATTACAAACCATTTGAAGACAGTTGAAGCTTTATAATAGTGGCATTGTTGACCTCAATTTGTTTTAACACTGAAAAAATTATTTCATATTTTGATGTGCATATTGAATTTTAAATCTATGTGAGATGGAGAGTAGAAGACATAAATTGATATATAGTTTAAGAAAACATTGCTATAAAATTTTAAGGAAAATTTACATTTTAAGCATAAGTGCATTTGTTTTTATAATTTTGAGTACATATTTCATAAATATTCATTATTTTAGCAATGATAGTGTGTTGATTTATAAATGACCATGTGAAAGCACAAAAAAATGATTTTTAAGACAGGGAATTCACTGGCCATGAAATACCCAGCCTTAAAATACCTGGATCTCATTCCCATAAAAACAACAGAAAATTTTCAACAAGGAGATCATATGAATTAACAAGAAACATATGCATTGAATATGAAGAACCATGCACCTAGAATATATTAATAAAAATTTCAAGTTTTATATAACTATGAAATAAGATATCAATACATGGGAGGTTTTAAAATGCAAAATTTATTGAATCATTCCTTGCACAAAACTTCTATATTGTATGAATTGATAAGTACATATTCAAGTAGTACTTTACAGAGGATGAATACACATTTATTGATTACAATAACATACATGACAAATCAAACATAAGCTATTTTCACAAATATTTAAAAAAATGATTCTGAAGGATATAGATGCCTTTCCTCAGACTAGTATACTGCCCTCAAGTTTTTCTTTTTTTTTCTTTTTTTATAAAGTATAGTACTTCTACAGAAAAATATTCTTAAAAATAAGAAAATATAGATTCTCAGGATTTTCTTTTTTATTAATTTTATTGGTACATTTAAGGTACACAATCTAATGACATTTATCACTGGAAATTTTCACCTTTACATAATCCATCTCGGTTCTTATTTTCTTTACAAATATTGTAAACATCTACTTTTTCTGATTTAACTAAGAGTGTAAACTACTCAGTCCTCAGTCAGGGCCATTTGTGGATTTAATTTCCAAGTCTCCAATTTTCATAAAATCTAATTTAGTTTTATAATCTATTGCAAGGAAACACAAACTACAGTGTGCGTGATTCTAATCTTCTTAACTATTCAAACATTAGCAAGTACATTTTGATACTGCATAAATCCATTTTCCCTCAATATATGAAAGCCAGTGATTTTTCTCAGCCTTGCATGTAGGCCGGGAAGTATTGCACGGTTAAAAGAACTTTGTAGTGTTTGTTTCTTGTTGATTATCTTCAAGATGGAGCCCATGTAGCCTAACTACATGTTCCCTGCCTCTTTCCTCATGCTCTGATACTAGCTGAGGTTATTCTAAGACTAAATGTCTTAGAATTTCATGTAGGACTAGGGAATCACTGCAGCTAGTGAAAGTCAGAAATGATGGACTGGTCATTGCCTTCACAAGTGAGTGACTCTCCCTAGTTTCTATTATGAAGTGAAGTTTGGAGCAGGGAAGCAAAGTAGTACTTTTTTTTCTTTTTTAAAAGTTATATTCCATATTGCTATTTTTTATGTTTTAATTTGCAGAAGAATATTTGATGCATACTCATTAGGTACATAATGATGTAAAACAAATAAATTGTCCTAGCTGACATCTTATTGCCTTACATAGTTAGAACTTTTGTGGTTTTATTTCATTTATCTAAATGAAAACTTGTGTCTTTTAGCAAATGTCTTCCTAATCTATCCCCACCCCCCAGCCTCTCAGAGCAATCTTGGTACTGTCTTCTTCAATAGGTTTGACTGTTTCAGATTCTACGTATGAGTGTGATCAGTTTACATTTGGCTTATGGTGCTTGGCTTACTTCACTTAACATAGTGTCTTCCAGTTCCATTCATGTTGTAACAATTGACAATATTCATCCTTTTCATGTTCAACTGCAATTTCATTGTGTAAGTCATTTTCCTAAAATATGTTATTTTCAGAAAAAAATATATTTATGAAGAAAAATTTCTAACACATTATTTTGGAGAGGTCACAAATTATTTATCATAGCTGCAGAAAAAGTATTTACATATTACTTAATTTTTATTGTTTTGAGGCAGGTTTGCATATGTTTTAAGAAATGATCACATTACTATAAAAGGAAATTTGACATAGATGCAAGTATAAGTGGAAAGAGAGAAAGGGATCTTTGTGAAGGTGTCAAAGTGTCTGGGCTGCGCCTGTGTCTCCTTGCCTGATTAAAATCAGAATGCAGCTCCAAATGTTATGACTATGCACAGGCAGTATATATTTGTGTGTTTCTGTGTATTACTTCTGTTTTAAACTGTACAATAAATGCCATCCATGGGGTTCTAGGGCTATTAATGTCCACTATGCTCTAAAATAATTTTTTGGCTCTGAAAAAGTATTTACAAGCCTACTATTAAATGCACAAAAGACATTCTGGTGTTTTTTTGTGGTGAGTATTTTGTTAAACTGTTCAATGGAGCTCTGTAATGGACTTGCGTGTGTGTTTATAATGTAATTTCTATAATTATTACAAATTCTCTGGTTTCACAAAATGTTGTTAGCTGTTTAGGAAATTATAGAACTGAGATACAGGTACAAAAATATCTTAAGAATGAGTTTATCTAATTCTGTCACCAAAAAACTAGTATCATTGATATAGAAGTATAGCCATTCATGGCATAGACTTAGAAAAAGATATTTTAATTTGCAAGATATACTGTATTTGGCCAGTTGATATTCAAAATCATATTGGAAAAGCTGAATGAAAGTTAATAAGATAACATGCCCGGCCTGAGCAGTGATGATATTTACATTTTAAATTTGCCTTATAAAATAGCTTTGCAATTCTCCTTCACTGATCTTAAGTTTTAAAGTGATGTGAAGATCTGACTGCAGGGTTAATTGTTTGCCTGTTATTCTCAGAAAGTTATTACTTTGGTCATCAAGTATTGCGATTGTTTCCTTTTTGAATATTGAATCACTGACATTTATTTCCTTCTAGAAAATAATTGCATTTATGTTTGATATTTTTGACATGGGAACCAAAATGGAACAAAACAGCAGGATAATGAGCTTCCAATTCTAAATTAATTGTGGCACTGTACATAATTTGTATACATTATATAAAGTCTGCTGTAGCTTGTAATTTTATCTGAGCTAAGCTAAACTAAATCTAAACTAGGAGTATAATAGAACACAAAACACCCTATTTTATCCATTTATGTATTGTAAAGATGCCAATATTGAAAGGCATAAGGCAAGAGTTCAGAAATAACATTATGAAGTTTAAGTGAGTTCCACAGTAAAATGTATAAGTTCTTTATAAAATAGAATATATTGGCTCAATTCTTATCAAGGTTTGAGACATGAACAAAGGTTAAATTTGTTATTAAAATGAATATCTATGATCTTGGACTGAACTGAGTGTACTGTATATAAAATACATGCATATTTGAGCTACATGTGCACATTAGCTCTCACTCGTACCTTATTCTCAAAAAAATCACTTAAATCTGTAAAAACATATGGGCCATCCATAAAGCATGTGTGCATCTATAATACCTGCAGCACTATCTGCTTCATTGCAACCAGTGATGATTTCTGGATATTTAAATATATGAATAACTCTATTCAAAATCTATCAAATCAGCTTTTACAAAAACTGTTATTTTATGAGTTCATCTCACTCACACATAAATATTAGTAGCAAAACCCTCCACTTGCAAATTAGTGAGATAGAGAAGTGATTACTCCTAAGGAAACCCATGTTCTACATACAACTGTTATTATTGGAGCTGTTATTTTCTCAAATGCAACGCAAACATTTCCTTTGGTAAACATAGATTTCTATAGGAAATGATAGAACAGATGAGAATAACAGGCTATAAACACTACCTCAAGGAAGTATAATTTGAAGTACTACGGATGCAAATATTACACAAATACATATCAAAATGCAGATTGCAACTGGAGATTTTCCAAAATATTTTGAGGATTTGTGGTCTTTGTGAGCATTCTTTAAGCATGGTAGGCAATGAGACTACATCAATCTTTACATGACCAAATTTTCCATAACATTTTAAAGTTTACAGCTAATCTTCAAAAACTAATGTTTATCAAGCTTTAATTTGAAAATATTGATATATCACATTGTCATATTAAAAAAACCAAAAACTTAGCTTTGAAAGCAGTTCAAATTTGTCATTTGACTTTGAATTAATACTTAAAGGAAAAGGAAAAATAGTAGTTTAAAAAATTAAATCTACTGACCCTTAAAGCAAACAGAGGAGTAAACATTATTTGCAAAAAAATGAATTGTCAACCCTGCTTTTATATGGATACTTTTTATCTATCACTGAATTTCCATATTCCTAGGCTTTGGTAATTTTGTCATTGCCCATGTCATCGATCTCCCTGTGCTATCTGACACAACATAGTAAGAACCCCAAAAAGATTAAAATGCCAGGAACATGAAACATCTGAGGCGATAAACTGCACACAGCAAGCAGAACAACCCAAGCAAGAGCCTATGTGAGCTGCACCTGGCCAAGCAGTATGTGTGAGGCTGTCCAAGCCTCCTGGAACTCACATCTCACTCACTGCCCTACGTACTGACCTCAGGATTTGCCTGGGTTTTGGTCCTGCTTCGGTCCACTTCTTTTCTATCCCTGTATTTTGAAATAGGAATGTTGAACTTGTGCTGATTTATCATCAAATATTTAATTTCTTTTTTTTTATTTTCATAGGGGTTCACAGCTATGTGTTTTCCCAGAATTTCAGAGAAGACTGTACATTTGGACTATTTAGCAATGCTGGAACTGTTAAGACTCTGGAGAATAAAAGAGATGGAAGAAATTAATTTTGTGTACATGAGCCTTTTGGGGACCATGGTATAGAGTATTATGGTTTAGATCAACAATGTTCCTCAAAAAGCTCACATGCTTAGAAAAAGGGGGGAGGAGACAGATCACTGGAAGCATGATGTTGAAGAGTACGTTCTTGTCCTTGGCTCCTTCTCTCTCATTACTTCCTGGGTACCAGGTAGTTGAACATCTTTCCTTAACTGTGCCCCTCAGGCGTGCTGTTTCTTCCTTGGAGCAACCATCCATAGACTGAATTTTTTGAAATGTAGAATAAAATAAATCTCTTCTAAGGAGTGTCTGATATTTGGTACCATCAACAGTCAATTGATTAATACAAGTTTGGATATAGTAAAGTTAGAAATTATTTTAACATTTTCATTTCTCCAGGTTCTATATGTGATTTGATTAACTATAATATTTATGTGAAGTGCAATTGAATATCATATAAAATAAAATTGTAGCCAATGAAGGGTTCTTCAGCTCTTTTCAGATGGAAATTGTAGGTGGCCAAAATACAGCTCTACTCGCAGTTCTCATGTCGTGTGATGACACTGGATAATGCCGGAGCCCAATGATTGACAGAGCCAAATTCTCTGCCACGGATGGTCGGAACTGTCAGTGCTGCCTTGGATGCCACAGGCTGCCGGCTGTGTGCTGTTATCTAGTGCTCTTCTTCATTACCTACTTGTCACTGGCCCTCATCTGAGCCAACACTCTTTCTTTTGAGATCACCGTTCCTACTACTACTCAGGATAAGTATCCCAAGTAGAGTTTCAGGTCCTCTGTAGTCCGCGATACTTTAGAAAGAAATCAGAAACATGCTTACAGGAATATCAAAACACGCATTTTAACAGGGCTTGTTCTCCAGCACAGAGAGGTCAATACACTGGATGGAGTCCTTGTAGAATAAGGTCAGAAGTGTGTGAGGTGTTACTGCTCAGGGAGCATCTGGAGGCCTGCGAGGGGTCCATGTACAGCAGGGCTGCAGGACAGCCTCGGTTCCTTCGGCAGCAATTCAGTGAGGGGTTGGGGCTGAAAACCTAGAATTTTCTGAAATCTAGCTGGGGACAGTTGTGGGTGTTAGTAATGGACCCAGATCCCTCCTTCCCTGATCTTAGCCCTTCCAGGGTGCCCACGGCCCATTTTTTCAAAGAGACAGCAGCGGAGTCTGAAGTTCCAGGAGTGGTGGAGGGACACCTTGCTCACAGTTGAGCTGCACTCATGTTGGCGTGGACTCGAGGAGCGTGGCTACTGGACAGCCAGGGAGGACACTGAAGCGAGATGTTCCCGTCTAAGAGGAAGGAGAGAAATGCGGAGGAGAGGGGTGTGGGGGTGAGACAGCCACCGGTCAAGCCAACCACCCATTTGGCCTGCACTAGACACGCAGGAGAGTTAGGCATGTTTTTCTCTGTCTCAAAGAGATACAGGGATACTATGTCGATTCATAAGAAATTGAAAGCTTAAGTCATTTTCTTCTATTACGGATGTATTAGAGAATGGTAGCAATATTATAGATTAGACATGGCTATGAATAAATGTGTAGCTATTATACCTATTTTATATTTCCAAGAATGACTGACATAGTGGAATTTAGGAAACAACCACTGGTAATAGTTTTAGTGTTTTCTTTATTCTAATTATTGCCTCCAAAATCTACAAAGTCTCTCTCGATTTGTGTTAACATCTTTGTCAGACTAATACAGCAAGCTTTAACTGAATAAAGTTCTTTAATAATACATTCTTCTGAAGAAACAAATGAAAATTACAGCAAATGAATTTATTCTTCCAACAATTATAAAATCACAGTGTAATAAAAACAGAATAAGATACCAAATGTATTAGCCCATTGAAATGAAATGAGAAAATTGCTAAAAATTACCCTGTAGTTTAAATGGTAATGCTTTCATTTCAAAACTGTCCTTGCATGTCACACAGTAAAAATAATTCAGAGTTACACAAAGTACATTAGATATGCAGGTACAGTTTTTATCCTTTCTGAGAAGAATTTATCTTGGTTAATTTAGTGCTAACACTGGAAAATATGAGAAGAGGTAAATATCTTTACATACTGGGTTATTAGATTTACATTGTTTATCATTTTAAAAATTTTGATGACTATGACTATGCTTACAAAATAAATAAAATTTAGAACTAAATTTGTTTTCAACATATATATTGATGAAAGCTACATGGAGGCTTATAATTTGATAGATAGTAGATACATATTTCAATTTTTCAAGGTTGAGAGATTGGACAACAGTAATTTTAAAACAAGGAAGATATTCATATATTATTCTATGTCAACGTTGGTAAAATTTTTTGTTTGCTATTTTTAGGTTCATTTTGTGAACAGGATATTTTCACTTTCAATTCTTTTAACAAACAGGTATACTCCTTTCCCCCCACCAAGCTGTGTTTTGAAAAATAAGATGAGTTGCATCTAATTTGGGCTAATTTAAATGTTTTCACTTTTTAAAGTAAGGTGTAACTTATATGGTTGTAATGATGACTCTGAAACAAATGAAATATTTAATGTACAGCAAGAAAAAAATGTTTTCAGTGAGAAGGAGAAGAGGGCAAATGATTCAAATGTTTTCTGTAAAACTTGTGTGAATCAATGCAAGCTGGTCAGGAGGGCATTTTTCTACTTAAGCTAATCTGTTCTCAATGTAGATAAAGTATGTTTGTGATTGAGTAATTAAGTCAGTGGAGATAACTTTTTATGTGTCCTAAAAAGACTTTTAACCAGTAAATTTATAAATAGATGTGACAGACTTATTTTTCCTATAGGCAAGGGCATTTCAGTCATGGCAGCCATGAGAGAATAGGAAAATCTTAGAACCGCCCATAAGTGATGAATAGAGTGGCCACATCTTATAACATAATCATTGCCTGGTTGTAACTCTAAGGAAGGCAGCCACATTACAAAGGTGACAAAGCACATCATTAAAAGCACTGTGTTGAAACATGCTAATAATGGAATGGATATCTTGCACAAATTATAGACACTCCTGAGAAATCCATATCTCTCTGGTGGAAACTAAAATTGCTTTTTTGTATTACAAAATATTACTGATTATTTGAAATTTAACTTGATATTTTACTTGCTCAAGAGGCAGATCATGTCATGTGATAATTTCAATGATAAATAATTAAATGTCCCAGGTTACTTAGAAATCAATATCTAAAATAGGAATTACAAAAGTCCTATTAACCTCAGATTTAAGAAAGTCATCTTACTCCTATTTCTGACAATATGAGGTTAACATTAAAGAATTATAAGTTATTTGTACAGGTAAAAAACTGACAGATTTATTTAAATTATACATTTCAAACAACCTTGTTTGCTCTTCTAAACA
Source organism: Fukomys damarensis (assembly GCF_012274545.1). NCBI lineage: Eukaryota > Metazoa > Chordata > Mammalia > Rodentia > Bathyergidae > Fukomys > Fukomys damarensis. The sequence goes on from NW_022900926.1 coordinate 77,408,967, forward strand.
AACAGAAATTATAAAAGGTTAGGTTCAATTTGCCTAAAAGATAATTTGTAATCCTGTTCAAAACTCTTGTGTGTATAAAAACAACCTATATTTTTCTCACATTACTTTTCATGAAACACATCTGAAAAGCATACTTTAAATAAGAATAGATACAAATTCAAAAATTGCAAGTTCCTCTGGTGTGTATCTAGGATAAACAAACACAAATTCTCTTCCTTATCTGAATGGAATTACCAGTTTGGTGAAAACATTAAAGGTCAAGGTTTACTCTGTTACAGTTTTCCATAAAAGCATTGCACAGCACAGTATTACTTGAACTGTAGTTTTTAATGCATAATAAATATTTTGGATCAATTCTTGAAAATTATGTTTATATTTGTGTATTTTTATATTTAAGCATACTCTTAAAGCAGTGCACACAGCTTTACTGCCTGAAAGCTGGTCAGAAGGGCATTATTATAAGAGGATGATGTGTTACAAATATGTTTGCCTTAGTTTAAACAATTACTTGAAGTAAAGAATTAAATTGTTTTGAAAATATACCATCTATGTTTTACAATTACAAAATAGAAAAATATCAAAGAGAAAGAATAAATCCAAAAACTGACATCTTTTCACTTTTACTTTCAGGTTCCAATATACAAATATTATTAATCAAGTTCTGTGATCACACAGTAATGAAGAAAGGTACTATAGTCAAGATATAAGGTACGCATTTTTAGGGATGTAAATCAGCTTATATGTCCACCAACAGAGAAAGGGATAAAGGAATTGTGGTATTTACATACTGTGGAATATTACTGTTCCATAAAGAAAGATAAACTTGAGTCATTTGTAAGAAAAAGGATGAACCTCAAGATCATAATGTTAAGTGACATAAATCAGACACACAAACTTAAATGTAGCATGGTTGCTCTTATATGAAAAATCCAAATTATAAATAAAGAGCAAAATAAGTTTACTGTTCCATAAAGAAAGATAAACTTGAGTCATTTGTAAGAAAAAGGATGAACCTCAAGATCGTAATGTTAAGTGACATAAATCAGACACACAAACAAATGTAGCATGGTTGCTCTTATATGAAAAATCCAAATTATAAATAAAGAGCAAAATAACAGACAGCTAATAGGAAGGAGGGAGGCAGATTTTTCTCAGATACAAAGGGGCTCAAGAGATGGAGGGAGGGAGAGAGAAAGGTAATTGAAAGGAGATTTTAAAAAGGAATTAAGATATGTTATGCACACAAACCAAGTCCACACAAGGAATATAAACATTATGTTCTGCAAATATGGTAAGAAAAACTTAAAAAAGGAATTTTTTAAACAAACTATTTTTAACCTATCAAAACCACTACATTTGAAAAGCGATTTAAAAGTGTGTAGTGAATTCTTAGTTGTGTCCCGGATTCCAGTAATCTTCATCAGAGACAAAAACAAGTTTTCTGTGGACTCTCTTTACATGAAATGCCAAGTGTAATCAAAACATATAGTAAATATTTCAATTTAAAAGTCGTCACAGTAAGAATCACATTACCATTAACATCCTTTGAAATACTCTCCTAGTGGGAACACATTCATTGCTTTGTTTTCTCGCTTGCTTTCAGCTGCGCTCTTTCTGCAGTGCTCTTACAGTGTCTCATCGAATACACCTCAGATACCTCTACCAAGTTCCATGCAAGAAAAAGACAGGTTTATAAAAATATTGTGCTGTGTCTTTGTACATCTTATTTACTGAATCCAGAACTGTGTAATTTCTGACTTCCCTAAATTCCAAATGACTGGGAGAGGAAAAGTTCTGAGTAGATTCAGAAAGTCGAGGCAGCTACAACACAACTAAAGACAGGAAAGAGGACTTGGCCATCTGCTTCAGAAAGTGGCAAGAAGGATGAAATGTCATAAGTGTTCGAAGGATATCCTGGGAGGATGCCAAACTGTATTTTACTACAATAATTTTTTTTTAACTTGAACACATACCATGTATTTCTTACACGCATCAAATGCTTTTCCACCCGTCATGATTTGTCTCAGTCACTGCAACATATTAGACACAATGCTCCATATTCCCATTTATAAAGTGTATAGTTTTGCTACATAGTTTTCCTTCTAGGTGTGTGTACCTGTATCTATATATACACATTATATGTTTTTTTGTTGTTGTTTGGCACACTATTTTTAATTATTAGTTATCTTCAAAATTCTAATATGTCACCATTCACCTTAAAATCACTAAAAAATAAATCCTTACTCTTCACTTGTTTGTTATATGGTTTCTATTATTATTTCTGTATGTTCATAATATGCTAAAATTATGTAAACCTTCATTTTTTGATTTTTTTGTCTTACATATATGTCTCCATAGCTTCAAAACCTTTAGAAAGTTTTACAACACAATTCCATTGCTTTTCTATCACTTGGCTAAAACTTCAGCCTCTGCAATCTGCTAATTAAATGCTATTTTCTTAGAGATCCTGTATATTTGAAAACACTTTTCATTTTATAAGAGAGTAGCTTAATAGAATGTAAATTTATTGGATCATGGAAAAATGTGAGAAATTAGTACATATTGTTCTATCTTCTTCACAGTTTGAATCCTGCTTTAAAGAAACTATTCCATTATTTTCCTGTTATTAATGATTTTTTAAATTACTTATTTTCTTTGAGAACACATTTCCCACTGACTTTATTCACACATGTGTCAGTATTTCCCATAACTCCTAGGATGTGATGCATTGTTTGATTTTCTAAATTTATCTTGTTATTCAAAAATATTCTTTAAGTATATTCTAAAAATTGTTATTGTATTGGTTTTTAGTAACACTATACAGTGCATTTTCTTTAAGAATTCTTTGATATTTGTTAATTTCTTTCTGAAGTTCTTTTAACTTCTTAGTTTTTCTTTTCTTTCCTGTTTTCTCAAGACTCTTCTATTTCTTGGATATAATTTCTCGAGGGTGTCTCTTTTTTTTTCCTCTATTTTCATTATGATCTTTTTATTCTATACTCATTATTGACTGTAATTTTTATACTCAGCTGCTTTATCAATGTTTGTGTCTTAAATATTTTTCATAAAATTTTTCTAATTTTACTCTAGATTCCAATAGATCAAACTTATTCACTGAGTTCCATGAAAATATTACAGTATTTTCACAATTTCCGTCTTTGGCTCAGATTTGACTTGTGTTTTTATTTATTGGACTTGTGTTTTAATCATTTAGTTTTCTTAGTTATTTTGTAAGAATATTCAATTTCAATATATTGATTTAGTTTCAAATTTATATTCATCGAAGGGGAGCATTTGAGTTAACAAAGCCATCTCAGAGCTTCAGTGTTTCACACACACTTTCCATATACAACTCCCCGTGACATAATATTTGCAAGAGTTTTATAAATTGTAGTAGTTTCCCATAGGACCTTCATCTTTTACTTTATCTTGTCAGATATTTGAGGCCAAGTCCTGCTTAACTGCTACTTGTTAAATAGATCCGCAACAAAGAAAATGTTTCTGCAAACTTTTGTTTGTCCCATTTTTGTCATTGTGTGATATTAATAGGATTCTAAGAGACTTCCATGGCTAACCTACATTCTAAACAAGGGGTTTCCTACATTGCCTTCAGAACATATTCCTTGATCTGGAAAATTCTGTGTTTCTCTGATGTTACCTTAGATCTATATCTTCTAGCTTATTGGTTCACTCTAGTCCATTTTCCCTGGTTTTATCTGTATTTCATGATTTATATAGAGATATCGTTCATAATTCATTTTATAAATATTTTATTTCATTCACTATATGTTTTGATATATCTTGAACTTCTTGAAGTTGGCTTTCCAGAGAATGCAGAGGGTCACATTCACATGAGCTTATGGGTTTGAACCTGGAATACATACAGTCATCAAGATGCTCTTGAGGTCAAGGAAGTGGAGTGAATTTGTCTTAAAACACAAACGCTAAAATAATAATGTTGGTTTGCAGAAAGTCAGTCATTATTAAAGGGGATATATTAGAGTAATATCAACTAAGGATAATGATATATTGACAGTGTGTTAAGTAAATGTTAGATATTTTAGAAATTAAACTAGGAAATGGTTTCCTCATTAAAAAGTAGAAAAAGGCATAAATGGAAATATTTTAGGCCCTTCACTGGAATCTCCGAAAGACCTAGTAAAGTTAAAGTTTGATCTGAAGCAAATGAGTTTGTAAACTGTAAATGCAGAATTTAAAGAGAAAAGGCAATGATAAGCAAGTCATCAGTTGAAAAACTAATAGCTTACACAAGACACAAAGCATGCAACATGAATTTGCTATTTCTCCAGTGTTATTAAAATATTTGCTAATTCAAAATTATTTCATGGAATGTAACAGACAACAGTGTGGCTAGTGTAATAAGCCATATGTATAACACCATATGATCTGCCTACTTTGATATTTTTAAGATCACATAAACCCAGATTGATTCTAATTGCTGTACTCAAGCAAACCTAATAAGATGTGTGGTGACAGAGTTCAAATACAGTAAAAAGAACATGACAAAAATTTCAAATTTTTCTCTCACTCTCACACTGAATTCCTTAACATCACATATGAATGATATGTCACTAAATTCCTGAAAATTATATAGCTACACATTTTGAAACTCAAATATTCGTTTCTCTCTTTATTGTGCTTTAATTATGGTAGTTTTATGGTTATATCAAGTAAAATATTTTTTTACCTACAATGTTGTGTCTTCACATTTTATCTACATATGTGAGTCCACCTTAGAAATAAGCACTCAACAAAGCGAGTCTCTTGTTATAACTTTTAACAACCACTACGAAGTCAGAAACTTAAGCATCTGAGCTTACTTGGCAGAGCAGTACAGTTCAATATTTATTGAAATACCATTATGCATGAAAATATAATTATATTGGGTTTCAAGGAAATTAAGTTAAAATCAAACTCTAACATTTCCTCTTTGGGTGACAATGACATAGCTAATAAACTCCCATAGATGTTACTTAGTTATTAAATCATTAAGATTGTATATAATATACTAATCATAAACTCTTATGTTCCAATTTTGGGTGAACACATATTATTACATTATTCAAGGATGACTATACAAAAACTCAACATATATTTAATGAATACAGATTGATGAGTTTGGACTTTGTGTTAGTTAGATTTTACCAACTGTTATAAATACCTGACACGAACAATTTAAAAGGAAGAAAGATTTATTTTGGCTTGGTGTTTCAGAGATTTTAGTTCATGGTTCCTTGCCTCATCCTTGTAGGCTTAAGGCAAGATGGTGTATCATGGTAGTAAGGTGCAGTAAAGCCAAACTGTTCACTTCCTGGTGGTTGCAAAACAGACAGACTCGGGGAGGGAGCTGGACCAAGGCATACCCTTCAAAAGCATATGTCAATGATCTGCTTCCTTGTGCCACATTTCCGTGAAGTTATTCTCACGTCCTAAGGGCCCATTCAGCTGTGAACTTCCATGGGTTAAATGACTGATGAGTTTCACACCATCATGATCCAACTTCCGTGCTAGGTCTCTCCTCTGAATATTGCTGCTGCATTGGGTATTAGAATTTCAATGCATTCGATTAGTGAGAACATTTCCTATCTGAATCATAGCAGACATATTCATACATCTGGAATACTATCACTAAAATCCAGGCATTAAGTGTATTCAATTCCTTTGAAAGTTCTCTCTTCTTCCTTCCTACTTTCCTCCCTTCATTCCTTCCTCCCTCCCTTCCTTTGTTCCTCCCTTCTTTCCTCCCTGCCTCTATCCCTTCTTTCCTTCTTTTATTTCTCCCTTCCTTCCTTCCTCCTTTCCTTCATCCCTCCCTATATTTCTCTTTCTTTTCTGGAGAATGGTAAGAACGTATAATACTTAACCCATTTCTACAATACTATATTGTTACAATCTTGTAATGCATATGCATATATAATTTATTAATCTAACATAACTGCAAAGTCATACTTACTGAACAATGGCCTCCATGTGATTAGGACTGTGAAGAGTTATTGTTCATTTGGATTATTTCATTTTCAGAGAACTTACTCTGTTTTAGACAAAACTTTAAGCTTTGGGCGTACAACACACACAGCATAGCTAAGCGCTCAGCTTTCATGACTCATGAATCAGTGAAAGGAGATCAGAAATAAAACAGTCAAATAAAAGTATTATTATCAAAGAATGCTAAATGATTAGAAAGATAACAAAGCCAAATGGCAGTGAGCGATGCTGACTGATGAGTAAGGAGTGATGCATAGGTTGTGGTTGAGATACCAAAAATAGCATGACCTGAGATTGGGAAGATAATTAGCGTGAACCATGTGAAAACCTTGAGTAAAGTAAGATACAGAAAAGTGAACATATAGGAGCAGTAAGGGAAATTCAAAATGAGCAGTGGAAGAGGGATGAAACTATAACATTTGGCCAGTTTTAATAAGTTCAATGTGGCTGGAAAAATAAAAAGGCAAGGCTAGATATTAAGGAAAGGTTCAACAGAAAGGTATGGTCCAACTCATGTAAAATGGCCTGGAGCCACAGTAATAACTTAGGGTTCTTTTTTCATTCAGTAAAAATGTTTGCTGTTTTAACAAGATAACTCTGCTCTTAATGGGAAGAATTATATGAGCACAAACAAAATCATTGCTATATATTTTATAATGTAGTTATTTTGATTTAATATATGATAACATATAAATTTACTTGATATTTTCTAACTCATGTACCTCTATCTCTTTTCCTCTCTCTTCCATCTATTTGGGTTTCAAAAACTGAAAAGTAATGGGATTTCATGAAGACATAAAAGATAGAAATATGGAGATTCCTCCAAAAATTAAAAATAGAAATTAAGTTTTACCCAGGTGTTTCCCTTCTAGGTATCTTCCCTAGAACTTAAAGACATAAAACAACTTTGATGTATGCGTACCATATACACAGCAGCGCAATTCCTAATACTAAAACTTGGAAACAGGTGGCTAGAGAAAGGGTGGCGTTCATACATAATGGAGTACTACTCTGCTCTAAAGAAGAATAAAGCTGAGTCACTTGAGGAAAACGGGTACTTTGAGTTACATAATGGAGTACTACTCTGCTCTAAAGAAGAATAAAGCTGAGTCACTTGAGGAAAACGGATGTACTTTGAGACCATAAAGTTAAGTGAAGCAATTAAAACATGCAAGCTTAAATATTGTGTGGTTCCTATGAAGTATGCAATTTTAAATGACGATAGGAAAAGATAGGGAGGAAACAAAAAATAATTGTAATTCAGCACAGACAGCATATCTAAAAGTGTACCTTGATGTAGTACATTGTCTTACATGTTTTATAAGTTCTTTGGCCTATTAATTTGGTTTTGAATCTCCTCTATATTTTTTTTCATATATATATATTTAATTTTTAAGGTATTATAGGTAAATGAACCTGATGTTGGAAAAATAAAAGTGAGATGGAGTGGAGGGGAAAAAAGTTTTGAAACATTTTATGTGTATGTACCAATTCCCTACCATTAATTATTATGAAATAAACGTATTAATAAAAGTCAAAGAAAAAATTGTTTGCTTCTATGTACATGACAAAATCAAGTAATTGTATATGTAATAAAATATGCATTCTTCAGACAAAAATATGAAAAATAAACTTCAGGGTACTAAATTTCTCTTTCCTACTTTGGCCACTTTGTTAAGTTGTTACTGGCAATAAGATTCAAAATAATGTACCATGGAGGTGGGTTTTTTTGCATTTTGAATTAAGGGGAGATGCTTTTCCTATAATATTGTATTTAAAGTGTAAATGTATTTTTTATGGAGGTTAAAATCTCCCAAAAGGGCTGTGAACACACATAATATCAACGTTATTCAAAATATTTCCTTGAATGAATATTTGTGAATACACAAATGTGTGCTTTAGCTAACCTGTTTTGTTTTCGCAAAATGAACTCCAGGGACTGCTTTATCTTTATCATGACCTTTATAGATAATTTATCATCATAAATTTCTTGATTAAGTATTTCTTTCCCATCTGATTGGATTGATATTATCAGAATGGAGGGATAAACACCCTTGACAGTGGCTTTGGATCTACTTCAAATTTAGTTTTATAGTATCATGAGCAATGTTGTGAAACATCGCTTGCCATCCTCCACATTTCCATTTTCCCTTCTCTGGCAGTGACTCCTCAACTCCTTTACTTTACACTCTCCTCTCCAAATTAAAAATCACTGAAGTCACTTGCTCCTCTCTGCCTGCAGCTTTACTTTCTCACTCTATACTGTCACCACTGGCAGGATTGTCCATATTCGTATCTTTAATGCCCATCTCTCAAGTCCGTCGTTCTTTCCCTGACCTATGTCTTAAATGGCAGGTATGTGTCTGGTATTCACTGTGTGTTCTCTACTACTAGATTTTCAGTTTGCTCACACTCATGTCTAAAACCAGAAGCAATACCATGACTGTTCCTTCAGTCAAACTGAGAGGTTCTTAAGAATTATTTCACACTGATATACAGAACTTTCAATTGTTTATACAGAACCAACAATTGCAATATGTGGACTTTTTATTTTTGAATGTTTTTTTTATTTCCATGAAATTTTCTTCACCATTAGGGCAAGATGAATATCCTCTTCTGGTCAGTATTATATCTTTTTCATCAGGAATGAGATAAACATTTACAAACAAAAATATTTTTGAACATTCAATAAAAAGTCTGGAGGACAGAAAGCAGAAAGAAGATTGCAAAAATGCTTCCAAGCTTTTAGGACACTAATCAGCCTACAAAGAATTACAGATTGTATCAGATATCAGATGATATTTATAATTTTGCACTAAATATTATTAGTCTTATATAAAATAATTTTCCAAATCAAAAGTCCCTCTATTTTATATATGTGTGTGTATGAAAATCAAAAGGCAAAAATAGGTATTTAGATACATGAATGAATATATACATGCATAAATGCAGTCACACATGCATCATTTTTGGAATGAAAGAAGTGATTTTGGAAGTCTGTGGGAAACTTGAATGCAGATAAGAGGTTCTGCTCAGCAAGGGCATTGAATATGAACAGTAGTTTTTTCTGCTTCTTTGTAAAGTGCATGTGGTAATTTCAAGTGCATGACACAGGATGAAATGATGCAGTGCACTACTGATCTTAGTTGTTTCAATTGTTTCAGTTGTACTGTGGACATATATGTTTCAAAGCACAAAATAAAATCATCTTTGGTAGGAGAAAGTTTGTGTATTTTAAAGATATGAAAAGACAAATAAATACATAGCTGGCTCCAGCTCCAAACTGTTTAATTCTCCCATTTGATTAAAATTCTTTCTTTATCCCTAGTGACTGGTTTTAATGTGGAGTATAACTCAGAACTTGGAGCTATTTGGAATAAAAGCACAAGTTTAAAATCAACTCTTTATTAAGCAGTAGGTAACATATTCTAAAGGAATGAGTGATTGATTTTAAGAAGAAATAGCACTTGATATTTAAGAATTTATTTCAGGGACAAGGGGAAAAAAATGAGAACCAAGACCTGTCATGTAGAGGTACAAGATCCCAATGATGAATGTAAATGTACTGTATCCCTAAAATGTACCAGTAAACTCAATTAAAGCTCAAAAAAAAGAATTTATTTCAGGTAAATGAGAACACATTTAGAAACACGGAAGAGGTTTTCTTTCATCATGTCAACCAAATGCCAAATTAATCTTTAAAAATTAATACTTTTGTTTTAACTTGACATTTTACATATTCTATAGATTTTATTAGAACACACAGTAATAAATGTAATAATAATGTAATAAAATGAAATATTTAAGACAGTATGATAAAATGACATATTTCTATTAATACATAGATATTGCGGACATTCTTCTGCTTATGACCTAAGAATGCATCTAAGAAAATAGAATTAGGAACAGTTTGAGATCTTATTTTTCATTCTGTAGTTATCATCAGTTTTGATAATTTAGGTGCAATTGCAGCACTCTGGATCTGAAGGAGGAGGATCATGAGTTTGAAATCAGGCTGGGATAAAAGCAAAATAGATGATGGATACATAGACAGACAGACAGATACAGAAAATTCACCCATCCTTTAAAACACTGCAGAACAATACCATCTAAGAATAAATCCTACATTTAAAGTCTATCATTTTCATTTCTTTGGACTATCATCATGTAGGCATTTCCCTTCATTCCTCTGAACCTGCAGATATTTTATTTGACATATATTATTCTGGCAGATACACAAACACACATATGCAAATATATACTCAAGTACATCTATGAGTTCACATTATATTAACCTTTTTAAATTTTCAGTATTTTTTTTTCCCTTTAGATAATGCTAATGAGAGTTGGGTAGGTCAATAGATGATGCAACTTAATTGATATATCATAGATTTGGGGGGGTTAGAATATTAATTGCACCATGATGAAACTTCCTACTGTTATCAATTCATCTTTAGTCAGCAGGAAATGTAAAGTAAATTTTATCTATGACAATGTGCAGATTGCTAAATTATGATTTTTAGTGAAATGAGGTTTTATAAAAATTAAGATTTTTGTAAAGATATTGATGCTTTTGAAAAAATGTATTAAATGGTAATAGGTTAATTGGTTCTCTTTTTATCAGATATTTAAACAAATTAAGAGTATTTTTAAAATATAATTGAGTAATTTAAAATTACATGTGCCTATAAAAGTAATATGCACTTTGCAAATTACTCCTTTTCAATTCTATCAATTCTATCTTCTAAGATACTGCTTTTAATCAGGGTTTATAGTCCTGAAAGTAATAAAATTAAATCTTACTAGAGATCCTCTGTATCACACAGATCTGGCCACTCAGTTCTTACTTTGTGGGATGCAGTGTACTAAATTCAAAGATAAATGCTCTGCCTTAGAGAAATTTATAATTTCACATGCCAGGCATGACCTGTCTAAATAAATTTAATGTTAAATATCCTGTCTAGGTGTAGAAAATATATCAAATCAAACAAGAAGAGAAAGATGAAATTTTTTCTTTTAATTTAATATCCACCTCTTCTTGACTCCTTTACCTCTTCACCCAATAAGTATCAGTTCATGCATGTGAATTTGGCCTGGATATTTTGATTAAAGTAAAACTAAATACTATATTCTTCCAAATCATCTTTCATGAATAATTTTGAACAGAGTTTGCTAAGAGAGAGCCTGTGTGGGAGTTAAAAGAAAAGCAAAGGCCATTACTCTTGGAAGGTTTTCACGATCAGACCCTGTGAGGTACACAGCTGGGATCAGGTTGTCTCTTTGACATCCGCTGTGTCGATACCACTGTTGGCTCTACTCACCAGTGCCAGTCCCTGCTTATCCAACATTCATGCTCTTGAGACTCGCAGAAGCAGCAGTGATGCCGAAGAAATGTCCGTTTTTCATAGATCTCTCCATGAGCTTTGAAATTATATTTACCTTCTCAAACCAGATTAAAGCCTCGGGTTTTCCTACAACTGGAATTTATTCCCTATGCTATACTTAGAAATGGAGAGTAAACTGCTTTTTCTCAAATCCCCCAATTTATCCCATCCAGACTTTAAATTCAACAGCATCTCTTAAATTTGTTTAATCTCTATAGTAAATCTTTATTTTACAAAATATCTGTGACAGCCATGAATTCTTGAAAATAAATACATAGCAGTAAGTATTACATCTTGAGTACACACCATGCTCTAACTCATAGGTACATTTACTTCAAACAGACTTGTCCTGTTGGGTTGTCATTTTCATTCATATTATATGGATTTTTTAAGCCTTAGACCAAGAGAGATTACAATTTTTTTCCCAAACACAAGTGATTATAGATCACAGTGATAAGATTAGATCTCTATCCATCTCTGATAACAAAAAACTGTATATATAAAAATGTGGAATGGCAAATGACACATTAATCTAAAAGTTAGACATTTTGTGAGGAGGATGAATACCTTTCAAAACCTATATCAAACACAGTAAGAAAATCACTATTGTACAAAAATGAGCTATCTCAAAATGCATTATACAGATTATCTCAGTGAAACAACAATTTCTGCTCTATGTTTAGCTTATACAATGTACTAAAAGAAGCGTACAAAGTGTATTTTCTTTTAAATATTTTTTTCTTTCTTCTAACACTGGTGGACAGCAGGCCCTCGGATTTGTGCCATAATCCTCACCACAGCAACATTTGCCATCAATGAATGTTTAGAGAATGTTTTTACTCCAAAGATACCGGAGTCTTGGGTTACTGACCTTTGTCCTGATGCAGAATCAAAAGTGTTTCCATACTGTTGTCTCCTTGACTCATCTCAATTACAACAAAACAAAATAAATCTTTAAGACAGAAATGCACTTTGGATAGCTGATTTATTATTGTTCTGAGCTAACAAAAGTCTTTTTCCTTCTTCCTAGCACATTTCAGACGTGATAATAACAAAATAAATCTGTCGGAAACAAACAAATCTCTTTGGGAGCTAGAGAAAAGCTCTTAAAAGAGTCATTTTGAGGCACCCAATTTCCTCTCTTCCGCATTTGGATGTTCAGATATGGTTTGGAGAGGAAGACACTTAAAAGACTATATGTCAGAAACCTTGTCTCCTGCTAGGAACAATCTGTGAAAAATAAACCACTTAAATGTGCTGATTAATAGCTCGTTTTATATTTATCTATCTCTTGCATTTCACTCAATATGTCAACTGTGTTCTAACAGATTTATGCTTAGATTTATATACAATAAAAATAAAAATGTAAAAGACATAATGCAGTGTCTGCTCCATAAAAGAAAAAAAACACATGCCTTTCTCTCTACATTACTTCCTCATTTTTACTGAATTTACACTTTACCCATGACTGCCTCCATACTGTGATATTACCATTGTTCTGTAGAAATCTTGAGCTTAATTTCATGAAAAACAAACTGTTCATCTCCCTTCTTCCACCATGAAGATCTCTCTTCAAAGGCTTCCTTGTTGTTGTTACCCAATGGCAGTTCCTCGAATCCCCTTGCAACCTCCTATGTGTTCCCGTGGAGCTCTAGGGCAGGCTGGCTGTTCTGAACCTCTGACAAGCATAGACGAAAGCTCCTAGGAAAAGCTTTAGTGAAGGCAGATGACTGGGAAATGAGAAGCTCATACCTTTTGTCAGTACCACTATACTCTAGCCAAGCATGAACAGAAAAATGACTTACTTCTTGTGCCTTTCTGTCATACCAGAGATGAAAGAGGGACCTAGAAGAGCTAACTTCCTCCCTCTCGGACAATGAAGGAAAATTCTCTGACTCTTACAGCGGAGTGGTGTCAATAGGATATAGAAACTAGGTGAGCCCCCTTAATTAATCAGAAAGCACGCGATCTAATGAATAGGGAAAGAAATTAACGAGCATTCTTTCACTGACACCAATCTCTTCCATGACTAGCATCTGTAGAAACTGAGTCTGTGAACCTGACATATGAGAGATAACACAAAGTTGCAGAAGGCAGAGCTAGCAGGCCCTCCCAACTTCTCCCATCTTCATGCATAGTGCCTGCCAGGCTTACCTCAGAACTGATTCAGAAGGCAGTGGCACATTTTCAATTACTGAAGGAAAGGAAAGGTCAATCATAAATTCTATATCCAATACAATACATCAGGAATACAGGAGAAACATAGACAAGCTTAGATGAAGGAAAATAAAATTTGATGGTAGCATTCTGTTAAAATTGCACACTGAAAAACAATAAAATCTAGAGTTTATTTGAACAGTGATTCATGAATTGGGCAATTCCAAATCCAAAGCAGCCTGGTAGTTACACTGAGGGAGCAAGGGGAAGACTTTCATAGTCTGAAACTTGAGCTATGAAGGAAAGAAAATATTTAATTTGTTATGGTAATTCAATTGCCTTACTTGATGTATTCCACTGCAGTGTATCTAGTTCTATGTCTATTGGCTGCTTCTGATTGCTTGAGCTTAAACTCTGATTTTTTTAATGTAGTCATTTATCAGAAATAGCTTGCAAATCAAACCAATTGGTAATTTACTTTACAAGGACTAACTGTATTTATATGCTCAAGGATTATTCAAGACTGGTTTTCATCATAATTGACTTTATCAAAATCTGTTCTTAAACAATGGTAAGGAACTTTCCTTAAAAAGAAGGCATGATATTAGAAGACTTAAAACTTCTTGAAAGGAAAGAACAACATAGTAAAACAAAGAGAAAGTAAAGTGAACAGGTACCTCTAATCATGTGAGTTCCCAATATAAACATTTTCATGATTAAAACTGCAAGATGACTTCTTCATCTTTCTGGGCTTGCCTCTGCACCTTTGGCTTCACACTCACAGCTTCACACACGACCCTCTCAGGAGCACACTGCCTGGCTCTGCAGACCTTTTTTTGAAATCTTGATGGAAACCTTCCTGGCCCGCACAACTCTTTCATTCTGTAGGTATATAAAACCAGCACCACATGGATAACACCAAGGCCTGCCATCAGCCCGAGCAGTAGGGGTCATTTTGCATCTCGCTGGTGGTTTTAGAGGCTTGTGAGTGCTGGGATGTCTGAACTTAAGTGCATGATGAACTTAATCCTGGGGAGTCAATTCTCATTCCCTAGGCTGCTGCTATTCTGGAACACAGTGTCTTGAAGTTCTCTTCTCAAAGTAATGTCTTCCACTTTTCAAATTTCTGCAAAGAGTGAGACCTAGCTATTTCCTCAGATTCTCTCAAGGCCTTTTCTTGTCCAGTCCAGATTTTGATTTCTTTTTAATTTTTTTTTTTTGGTACCGGGGATTGAACTCAGGTCCTTGCACTTGCGAGGCAGGCTACTGAACCGCTGAGCTAAATCCCTGGTCCTTGATTTCTTTTTAATGTTAATCTTTTTGGCAACCAAACTCTCCTCTGCTGCATCTTTACAAGTTCCCTTGTTGGAATTTTCTTTTGGGTCAAACTCAAATCACTTAATATCTTTCAGCTATGATGTTTGCTCTTGATTTTCAAAGTAAAGCTGGATGAAAACCTCCATTGTTAGTTCTTAGGCCTAAGAACCAAGGAAGCTATTGATGTCATTTCAAGTCTTTGGCTGAAAGATAATCCTGAGAACTATGTGAATGTGTCCGGAGGAGAAAGGAATTGCTATGAGCCTCAGAGTCCAAAGACCTTAGGATTAGAAATGTCCAGAGCAGGTTGTGGGGGGAGGGAGGAAGGAAGAGGGGGATGGATTCACCCTTTCACTTCTACTTTGTTCTATTTAGTCCTGATGGACTGGTGCATTTTCACCCATGTTAGTAAGGCGATAGTCTCCTTTCAGTCTACCAATGCAAATGTTCATCTTTTTTGGAAACACATTCATAAACACACCCAGAGATAATGCTTTACCATCTTTCTGAGCATGCCTTAGCCCAGTAAAGTCCACACATAAAATTATTGTTCATTGTGGAAATCCCAAATGTAGGACTTTTGGATTATGATTATGACAGTAAAAGCCAGAGAGAATATGACTCTTATGCTTACAAGAAGAATAACAGCAAATCAAATGTTCTAATCCATCAGAAAAATATATGAAATATGTTAAATTCATTAAAAGGTTGAGATCACAGAATAATAAACAATATAAAATTTAAATAAACTAGTGCTTCAAAGAAAAGAAAAAGAGGCACTTATTTATCTGAAGAAAATTACACTAGAGCCTGGTTAAAATAATTCAGCTTAAAAAGTTAATAAAATCTCAAAGGACAGATAAGGGATATGGAATCCCAGGGCATACAGATGTGAAGTGTATGTGTACCACTCAGGGTCTTTTGCATGAACATGATATATATGCACACAAAGATGGGACAGGCAAGGTGTTTGCCCAGATCTAAAGGGAGGGATAATGGCCACTGAACTAAAGGCAGGGATCTCTGCTTGGATTTTTTTTCCTGGTCTCTCATTAAGAATACATTTTTAAATCACTTGGAAAAGGTTAACCAATCCTGGCATACTTAAAAGAGATGACATGCCATGTAGAGGCACATGATCCTAACAATGAATGTAACTGTACTGTATCCCTAAAATGTACCAATAAACTCAATTAAAGCTGAAAAAAAACTAAAAAGTAAAAAAAAATAAAAGAGATGACAACACTTTGTTCCTGGGAAAAAGATACAGAAAAATATTCCTGCTATATCTAGGACAAATATGTGCATGTGGCTGGCAGCATATCTGCAGCTGAGGACATTGCAGAATATCCAAAGACATTAACAGCAAAGCACAGGGCAGAGTGATTGCCTAAGGATAAGCCTTCATCAGAACAATAAAGGGAAACAAAACCACAAAAATATGAAGCTAACAAAATAGAACATCCAAGAACTAAGAGACAATATTAAAACTACTACCATCTCTGGAAATCAGAATGCCAAAAGGAAGAGAGAGAACCCATGAGAGAAATAATTGAAGAAATAATACTCCTTTTTTCCCCAAAATTAATGATAAACCTTTACAGATAAACCTTTAAAGAAAACATCAACCAGGATAAGTATCAAAGGCAAACACACACACACACACACACACACACAGAGTTGTATTATATTTAAATTGCTTTAAAAGAAAGACAAA
>NW_022900926.1:77426494-77502251 GCF_012274545.1 Fukomys damarensis
ACACATATTACATGTCAGGGAAATAAGAAAGGAAGTAGAATTATAATCACAAGTTACATAAGCCAGAATATTTTAAAATATGATTAAAGAAAGTAGAACAAAACAAATTGTGAGCCCAGTATTTTCTACCTGGGTTCTTCAAAGAAAGCTAAAAAATAAGAGATAGATAGATAGATAGATAGATAGATATTGTGAGAAATTTACATATTACATGTCAGGGAAATAAGAAAGGAAGTAGAATTATAATCACAAGTTACATAAGCCAGAATATTTTAAAATATGATTAAAGAAAGTAGAACAAAACAAATTGTGAGCCCAGTATTTTCTACCTGGGTTCTTCAAAGAAAGCTAAAAAATAAGAGATAGATAGATAGATAGATAGATAGATATTGTGAGAAATTTGCTCAGGTTAGTATGAAGACCAAGAACTGTCACTACCAGGCATCTGTAAGCTGAAGGTATAGGAAAGCCCATAATATAATTACAGTGCAATCACAGAAACTCAAGACGGGGAAAGTATCTAAGAGCAGAAGACAAGTGTCAAATAGAGAACATCATCCTTCCTTCATCGTTGTGTTCTATTTGGCCTGCATGCACATGAGCAAAGGCTATTTTTACTCAGTGTACAAATTCAAAAGCTAATGTCTACCAGAAACATCATTGCAAACAGAGCCAGTAAAAATATTGTATCATCCAAGTTGGCATCTCTTAGCATGTCCAAATTCATGCCTACAAGATGGGCTGGATAAACATAGTGAATGTTAACATTAAGAATATATATTACAGGGCCGGGGATTTAGCTCAGGGGTTCAGTGGCCTGCCTTGCAAGAGCAAGGACCCGAGTTCAATCCCTGGTACCAAAAAAAAAAAAAAGAATATATATTACAGTAAAAGACACATTACCAGTAATCTGCCTTAACACACTAACTTTCACTTTATACTCACTTAATTTCATCATTCTTCCACTTTCTGAAGCAGTTCCACAAGTACTCTTTTGTAATTATCTTCACAGGAAGTGATCAAAGCCACAGGGATAGAACCGGATGCACATTGGATGTTAAAAAAAGAATATATATTACAGTAAAAGACACATTACCAGTAATCTACCTTAACACACTCACTTTCACTTTATACTCACTTAATTTCATCATTCTTCCACTTTCTGAAGCAGTTCCAGAAGTACTCTTTTGTAATTATCTTCACAGGACGTGATCAAAGCCACAGGGATAGAGCCGGATGCGCATCGGATGTGATTGCATAAACAAACAGGTTCCTGTCACCGCTAGGGTGGGTCCTTATCCACTTTACTCACCAGGTCTGGCACTGTGTGACTTCAGGCTCATCCCCACATTCATAATTTCCATGAAAGGTAAACATTTAAATCTGTTTAGGACATCAAGGTAATTAAGACAGTATAGTTGAAGACAGTCACAAAAGAAGACTTCCTGAACTGCTTTAGATACTAGCAGGGATGGTAGCACAAGTGTGTATAAAGGAAGAGGGAGTATTTTGTGGGAGATTCATGGCAATGTGACTTTTACTGTAACACATTTTTAAAAATTTAAATACATGATAACATTTTTGAACATGCCTCATGTAATTAAGCATCACAACTCCATTCCTTTTCACCTTGACACTCATATGCATCTTCTTAAATCATACTTAATCTCCAAACAGAGTCAGTGACAAACTCATTCCTTCATCTAACATTATGCAGTACTGTGTGTACAACTGAAATCACCAGAGGATGAGGTAGTCTTTAACTGATGTCGTTCTTCTCCTGGTATCTTACAGCTTAAATACCAAGGTGTAAAATTAAAATATTTAAAGACTGATATAAAGACAATATATCTAATGTTAAATTACAAGGAAGTGAGAGAGAACAAGCCAAGATATTTGCTTAACGTATGTATATATCCACATGAACATATTCATTAAAAGCAAGAAGGAAATACAGCAATTACAGATCTCATATCTGTAATTGTCCACATGGTTATAGATAGTATAAAATTCATAGCTGTCTTCTTCTAGGTCTCATTTTGTATTTTCATTGCCTAGTTCAAGCTCTTGAGCACATGGTTTTTCCCTCTTTGAGATACACAAGTCTTCATGACTAAATTTTCTGGGTCCTTCGTGCTCCTCCCTGGATTGCATTGCTATAGTTTTATATTAACAAAGATCACTGCAATGCTTTAAGGGATCCTATATTCTAGGTATAAACTTCCTTATCCTCAATCATCTCAGCCAACACTACAATACTCTTATTTAACTTAGAGGCATCAGAAGCTCAAATTAGTGGTGTGGTAGCCTCAGCATTCAAATTAATGAGTTTATGGTACGGTCCCCAGACAGAAATGCTATTCTCTCTGCAACATAAATATCCAGACAAGCAGAGCAGAAAAATCATGGAAATGGGAAGCAAGAATCTTGCTAGTTGAGCAGTAGGGGGAAGAGAGAGTGGTGCCGGCTTCCATTGCTACCCCTTGATTCGTGGTCATGTTTCAAACATGCCGAAAGAAAAGGAAAAGAAAAAAATCAGAGGAGGTAGGAGCTGTGAAATCAGTATCCTATACTCAACACAAGTAATTTTCAAAAGTAAAATACTCTTTCAAGTAATAGCACATGGTTAGGATTCATTGGCCATAGAACTATAAGTCTTAATAAGGGTTAAATCTTCAGGAAGAAGGAATATGATATTAGAATAAGACACAGATCTAGAGAAAAAGAGTACTTGAAAAGAAATAAAGGTAGATGGCAACTGCATATTTTATTTCATGTTTAGTTATATCAAAAAAGTACCTAAAGCAGAAGTAGGAACAATATGTTGTGAATTATATATTTGTATATATTCAATGTGTGACCAAAAATGGGAGAGACACAAGGGAAAAGAGACTGCTCTATGTGCCTTCTACACAACTGAAAAGCAACAGCACTAAAAATTGAATTTGGTAAGGCTGCTATACATGATATCAATATGTGAAAATCAATTTTATATCTAAGTACTAGTGAAGAAGTCTTGGATATTAAAGTTTAAAAATGTCAAACAAGGAATTATAAGAGTTTGATACTGATTTTGTTATGTAAAATTTCCTAAAATACAAGTATACCTTTGCTTCATTCTCTTCTGAGAAGATGTTTACTTTTGCTTTTCACATAAGACATAGAAAGATTTTTTTCTTACTTTTGATAAGGTTGTAGAAAATTAAACTTCAGCTACTGAAAATAGAATAATTATACTATGGGAAATTGGAAATTTCAATGTTTCAGGTGTTTCAGTAAAGCTCAAAATAATTTGAAGTTTCACACACTCATTTATGTAACATGAATTCTAAGACTTTTGAGGTTCACTTATTCATCATACTGAACTCTAAAAGCAGCACGTATATATTTTTGAGATATCAAATGTATAATCTTGGAATGGTATTTGAAGTACAAAATGTGCTTAGTGAACTGAAATGATTCAAGAGAAGCATATTGCACTTACAACACTTACACTCACTGCTATGGGCTTCAAGAGAGGTGGCTGCGATGCTGTGAAGAAAAGCAATTCCGCTCTCAGTGGGTTATCACAGTGTATTTCCAGAAGTTTCTAATTGAAGGCATGCTTCATTTGCCTTGGTTATAAAAAACCCACATTTGCTCATGATGATGCCTATAAATGCCCTCATAAAATGTACTCTGGCAAACACACCCACACACTTACACATGCACACACATATGCACACTCACACACCATTTTACAACTTACTCAGAAATGTTTTTATGTAGATTTCTTCTCATTCCTTAGGTGATGCTCTTCTGAAATCAATAAGAAAAAGTGAAATAATTAGTAATATTAATTATTTAGAGTGAAATATATCAACTAGACACTGGAGTTTGGACTTATGAAAAGTAATTTAAAATTAGGAAATTGTCTGAAAAGCTTTCAAACTTATATATTCCCTACCTTGAACTTTTTGAACAATGAATTGATGTCTTAAAATGTCTTAGTGCCTTTGTTTTGATTTTCTTAAAAACACTGATATCCATATCCACTATGTTAAATACCTTCTTTTATCTTGGAGCTCTCTAATACCTCATTTAGTTCTTACAAGTAATACAAGATATATTATCAGGAAGTCATAATTTTAACATTCAAGAACAAAGAACTGAATTAGGAATTGAATAGCAACAGTGCCTTTAACTGAATATTAGGACTAATTTAGGAATCGAATATTAGTAGTAGTAAACATCACCAAGTCAATGGCTGCTGGCATTCAGGTTTCTTCTTCTCTCCAAAGGAGGCAGGAGATCACTGATATGAAAATAATTTCTAACATCACATTTATTCTTATCAGGTGATAGGCAATTCCCAAGAATGTCTCTCTAACCAATCCTATTTCTGGGATTCTGCTTACTTTCATATGTGAAAGCTTATTTCCAAATTAGAAATTATCTCAAGCTTGATGTAATAGACATGTCAATAGCTCAAATCTGCCATAAATATTCTATGTGACCTTGGACAAATCACTAGGCCAGTGAGTCTCCAATCCATCGGTTATAAAACTACTGAGTCACTACAACCAGTCAGAAAACATTGAGAGGAATTATTGTTCTATAGTAAGAACTTTTTAACAGTAAGTGTTATGATTATTTTACTCTAAGAAAGAGCAATTATTGAGGGAGAAGAGAGAGTGAAAGACAGAAAAAGTGTTCATCAGAGTGAGAGAACATTTTGCTGAGACAAGAGTTCACCTTTCCATGGGACGATAGACCAAGTCCTACCATACTAGGGATCCCTAGACATGATATCATAAATTTTGTTATTAATTTATAATCATGTATTTAAAATGATTAAGCATGTACAAATCAAATCCTAAGTCCTCAATAATTTCAATGAAAGAGGGAATTCAAAGTCTCTCAAGCTTACTAAGGCTAGAGATGTAGGAAAATGCACATAGCACAGGAAGAAAACTAAAAGTGAGTTTTTAAAGTTGAAATTTAAGACAAGGATAACCTGTATGAACTAATGAATTATTCTTGTTTACTTTATTTATTAAGTACCTACTATGCCCCTAGTGCTATTCTGTACAAACAAAGCATGATACCAGGATTATATCATACAACACTACAGGAAACATGACAGTTTAAAAAGTGTTTGGAAATTATTCAGGAAGAATGATTGCTAACTAAGCTTTAATTTAGCAAGTGAATTAATGTTACACCAACATAATAAAGATCTCCTCTACATTAACAAGATTTATTTTGGAACAGTGGCTTGCTCAGACTGTGTCTGGGCTATCCGGAGCCAGCCATCATTAGCAGGCAAGGTTTATTTAGAGTTTGTAACATCAGCTGTGTGCAACCTGGCTATTGTTTTTCAACACATTAAGAAGACCCTCACTGAACTTCCATTGTACTGAGGGAATTTGTCTTATGCTTTCCTCTCGGTACTGCAAGTGGTAGTGGTGGTTTTCTATGAATGACTCCTGAAGAAGACAGAGAAGGACATATCTTCACCCCCATGTAAAATCCACATAACATACTCAACAGTCTGTGATACAAGCCACCAAGTTTTATTAGCTTCTGTCAACAAGCTGAATTTTTAAATGGAGAATTGATCAGATTTCAAGCATGTAGTACAATGTGAGAGAAAGAATGGTCAGGACTAATTTGACTGTCTTTTATTGTGTGAAGCAGAAATCAGAATAGAACATCTGGGTGGATATTGGAGGCACTCTGTAAACCAACCACCTCTTCCATCCTCTGTGTCTAATGTGTCCAGACTCTACTGCCTCTTTCTTTCTTCTCGTGTGCCTCTCAACATTTTTCAGTATGCTGCTTTCACACCTTCCCTCTGAAAATTGTATTTCTTTCCAGTGAAAATATATTTGTGCCTGTTGGCTCTTACAGTGTTGTGACTCAGAACAGAACTTCAGCCTTAAATAAACAAGATTCACCTCTGCTGCAACAGGCAGACTTCACCAGGGAAATATGTTATCCATGTCCTACATCACTGGTCATCCGATATATGCAAATGAAAACAGTGCTGAAATTATACCGCACTCAGAAAGAATGACTGCTATCAAGAAATCAACCAATAAATGCTGGTGGGGGTTATGGGGAAAAAAGAAACTTCTCCACTATTGGTTGGTATGCAGAGTGGAGCAACCACTGTGGAAATCAGTATGAGATACCTCAAAAAACTGGGATTAGAGCTCCTATTGCCCTCCTGGGTATTTTCCCAGAGAGTTAAAAGCATCATCTCACAGTGATATATGTTCACCCATGTTCATAACAGCACAGTTAGTAATAGCTAAAATTTGGAAACAGGCTAAATGCCCATCAACTGGTGACTGGATAAAGAAGATGTGGGTCTTTGTATGTGTGTGTATGTGTGTGTGTGTATGTGTGTGTAAAATGAAGTACTACTCAGGCATAAAAAATGAGAAGATAGAGACATTTATAGTTAAATGGATACACCTTGAAGCCATACTCTTGAAAGAAATAAATAGGACACATATGTGTAAATATCAAATAGTTTCTCTCTGGTATAAGAAATAAATTAGGATAAAAGCACATACTAGATAATGTGAAAAAGGAAGAAAAGGTTCAAAGGGGAAGGAGAAGTGTAAAGAGTAGGGGAAAGAAAAAAGGGAAATGAAAAATATAAGAAAAGGTAAAAACAGAAACAAAGTCTTTGTAGATAGGATGGGTGGAAGGGTTGAAGGGAGGGCAGAGGAAAAAAAAAGAATCAAGCTATTATGTAAAGATATAAATTTCTAATGATGAATGTCATCATACTGTATACCTAAAATGTACTGATAAACTTAATAAATTTAAAAAAGATGATGCTAATGCCATAGATTATTTAAAGAATCATTTGCTTTTTCATATACAGAGGGAGTAGCAATATTACTGACATGAGTTAAGTGAAATCCAATATTAAATGTAAGCAAATACTCAACTGCACAGTCAATAACATTATAGCAAATGTATTAAATATTCACTTGATAATTTTTTTAACTTTACATGAAATATTATGTATTAAACTCTTAGTTAAAACATACTTTTAAATGACTTTACAAGTTGCTTACTTTATTCATGGTCTCTTGTCATTAAACAACAGAAGACTTTTAGCTCATAGCTGCCCCATATGTGCAGACCAATTTGCAAGCTTCCTTTGCAACTACTTGCAGTGATGTGAATGTTGTAGAAGTTGTATATAGAAATTTTATGTATCACTTTTGAGAAGTGCCCATGTATAAAGGGTTCACACTCTCCTTTCATCTGACCATAGCTTTGCTGGGTGGAATATATGTGTGAACATGTAGTAGAACATGAATTGTCTTCTTGGATTATGAGGCCCCCTCTGGGGATTGCAAGGCAGCTAGAAATTAGATGGACCCTTATGGACTGTAAGTAATCTATAAATGCTGGTAATATCTAGTTCAGTGATCCTTTGCACGAGGGATGTATTTTATCTTGTGTAAACCAATGTTATTTGTGATTTTGTATTAACTACCTCTTAACCTAATGTCACAAATCAGAATAGGGAGCAAATGATATTATTTTGTCCTTGTAAAATTATATTTTATACTTTTGGTAAGCTAGCACAGGAATTATGAGCACCATGTAGTGTACTTACCTCTGGCTTTTTCTTGTTCATACGTGACCTGTTTTTGCCAGATCCACATCACGGGTACCAATATGTGCTCTCTGTCTGTCAGTGCTGAGCAAACATGCTTTCATTGCATGTGATGTGCATGGCTTTGCTAACCAATATAAAAGCAAGATTATAAAATATTTTCACTTTCTCTTAAGACTGCTTTGTCTTTGAACCATAACCCTAACTTCGCTAGATAAGTACTCAGAAGTAACTCAGATGAAAGAACAATACTTAACAAAGCTACTGTGAGAATTAAGTATGACACAACAAGTGCTAATATTATGTCTGGTATGAAGATAATTATTTGGATGATGATGAAAAGTGTTAATAAATTAGATAAGACAGCATTGAACTTGTCCTACATATGCTTTAATTCTTATGTTCCCCTCATTTAAACATTTAGTTCATGTGAGCTTCAAAGTATAACAAAAAATGAAGGATATATTAGTCTCATGAGCCAAATGACTCTAAAAGTAAATGTTGTATAGGTTGAGTATCCAAAATTAAAAAAAAAATTCCAAGGTCTGAATTTTGCACAACAACATGATGCCACAAATGGAAATATATTACACGTCACCTCTCTGGCGTGTCACAGTCAACACACAGGCACACTGAGAATGCTGAATGAAATTGCTTTTACACAGTGTGCATAAAGAATATATAAAACATAAATGAATTCTGTGTTTATACGTGGGTTCCATTCACAAGATATGCCATACTTGAATTCAAATATGAAAAAAATCTGAAGTTTGAAACCTTTTGGGTCTCAAGCATTTCAGGGTAAGGATATTTAATCTTTATTAAGGAAAACTGCAAGAATTATAAAATGTTATGCAATCCAGCCTCACTGAAGTGAATTCTTCTGAAAAGTTATTCTCTAACTTCTTTTGTTGTCTCATCTTATACTCTAAGGGATCAGTACTCACTTAATAATTCTAGAAAATTTAGGAAAGTTGGGTTTTCTAGATTTTTCTCTACATTTGGGTTATAAACACATTAAATTTTACTAGAGATAAACTAGTAAATATAACTACCACAGCAATTAGCATTTTCATATTTCTAGATTTTATGTGATAAGATTAATTTATTATTTTGGAAAGCAAACTTCATTTACTAGAGTAGTAATATCTGGACATGTTGGCTTTACTCTAGTAAAAATTAAGTTTGGAAAGTCATGGGATTTATAAAGACTTTGACTAGCCCACGAAATCCTAGCTACCAACAGTACAACATATGCAACTTTAATGATGCAATTTGCTAGAAATGACAAAAAGCAGAAACCCTGCTGAAGAGTTTTAAGTAGGGTACCTATCTTCAGTAGGCTTTCAGTATGCATAATGGCTTCCCACATGAAATAACATAGTAAGAAGCAGAAAAGACACACTAGTAATGCTTGACTTATTCCAACTGCCTGTGAATTAGAAGCAGCTGTGGACAGTAGGAGGTTGATCTGTTCTTAAACACATTGTTAGCAACATGGATAATATTGCATCAAAGCAGAATACTAAAAATCATCAAAGGGGCTTCGATATGATAGTAAACATTTTCAGAGAAGTATTTATAGTTTAGGGATTTTTTAATATACAGTCATACTTTGACACTTGACTGCTGAGGACTAAGCCTGCGTGAGCTCCCTCCCTTGATCCCTCAAGCGCTATTGAATTCCAAGAAGCAGGACCCTCTTCTGCCAAACCTAAATGTCAATGAAGTCACAGGCTGGACAGAAACTCATTGTGGGGCATGGATACAGATTTTGGTGAGGGTAGAAAACAAGACAAGGGCAGTGTAGTCAGAAGATGTTGCATAGCATGTTCATGTGGAAAGTCACAGGAAGAGCAAACATAACCAGCTGCAGGGATTATCACAGAGAGAAAGATATGCAGTACAAGGCAACCCCTCCAGAGATCAAGCAAAGACTGTGCTCTCTCTATATGATACAATTGAAAATATCCAGTCATAAGAGAGAGGCAAAAAGCTCTAGCTATTCACAACCACAGCACTTCGGTTTAAACCTAAAATAACTCTCTCTGCAAAGGGAAAGAGAAGCAGTCTTGGTGGTCCATGAGATCACCTAGCCCCTTCATTCACTGGTAGACATGAGAATGAGTCCCTGGAGGGGAATCAACTCAAGAACCAATTAATACACCCAAGCTACTAGTCACAACCATAAAGTAATGGAGCTCAACACTGAAATTACTGCAAGATAAGGTCTCTTCATTTTTTTTTATTTTATTTTATTGAGTTTATTGGTACATTTTAGGGCTACAGTACAGTTACATTCATTGTTGGGATCTTGTACCTCTACATGGCAAGTTTTGATTCTCATTTTTTCCCCTTACCTCTGCCCTCCCTTCACCCCCTCGGTCTCTTCATCTTCATTTTTAAGAGCAAAGAGCAAATTGGTTGAAGTCTGACTCTAGAATATTTGGGAATGAGAAGATTCCTTACTCTGTATTTTTGTATATATTTTATAATTTTTCTCCTTTTGTTTGGTATATACATCTATTACATATATAGACATATATACAAGTACGTAGTATTTATATTTTTGAAATAGAAAAGAATTATCACTGTAGTTTATATAGTATCTTTGATTTATATAGTGTGATGTCACATATAAATAGTATATATTTGAACATATTAAGAACTCAAAAAAATCAGCCCCCCCAAATATAAAGACTCAATTCAAAAATGGGCATCTGAATTGAACAGATATTTCTCAGACAAAGAAGTTATAGCATCAAGTAAATATATGAAAAAATGTTGCACATCACTGGTCATTCCAGAGATGTAGATGAAAACAACACTGAGATTCCACCTCACAAAAAATGGCTGCTATCAAGAAATCAACTAATAAAAAATGTTGGTGGGGTTGTGGGGAGAAAGGAACCCTTCTCCATTGTTGGTAGGAGTGCAGACTCGTGCAACCACTGTGGAAATTAATATGGAGATACCCCAAAGAGCTGGGAGTAGAGGTTCCATTTTATCCAGGCATAGCTCTGCTGGGTATCTTTCCAAAAGAAATTAAAGAATTGTACCACAGTGACATATGCACACCCATGCTTATAGAGGCACTGTTTATAATAGCTAAAACTTAGAAACAGCCCATTTGCCCATCAGTTGGAGACTGGATAAAGAAGATGTAGTTTTTCTATAAAATGGAATACTACTCGGCCATGAAAAATGAGAAATTAGAGTCATTCATAGGAAAATGCATGCATATTGAGGATAAACTCTTAAGTGAAAAAAATAAATCACACATGTAAATACCAAGTAATTTCTCTGGTGTGAAAAACTATAATTGTACATAACATCCTAATGGTATAATTGACAATGTGAAATAGGAAGAAAAGTGCTAAAGGTGTAGGGAAAGTGGGAAGGGTGGGGAAGGAAATAAGGGAAAAGAAAAAATATAAGAAAATGAAAAAATGGAAATAAATTATTTGTAAATAGGGAAGGGAGGGGTGTAAAAGGAGGGCAGGGGAAGGGGGGAAAAATGTGAATCAAGACCTGTCATATACAGATACAAGATCCCAATGATGAATGTAAATGTAATGTATACCTAAAAAGTACCAATAAACTCAATGAGAAAAAAAATAGACAATAAGAATTAATTATTGCTTTAGTTTATATAGTATCTTTGGTTTATATAGTATCATGTCACATATAAATAGTATTGATATATTTGAAATAAAAAATAAGAATTAATTATAGCTTCATTTTACACAGTATTTTCAGTTGATATAGTACTAAGTCAAGTTATCATCCACCTTGGCACATTAATTGGCTCCAGGATTCTCAGTGCTTCCTTCAAACTCCAGTTACATCATTCCCTTCTTCATCTTCCTTTCTCCCACTGGAGAAAAGATAGCCACCTTCCAAATATGAGAGAAAACTGTTTATCCACATGCAGAAGAGTCAAGAGCCACAATCTCACCCTATGCTAAAATGAAATCAAAATCTATCAAAGGCCTAGATGTAAAAGAGAAATGGTGAATTTACTGGAAAGTAAAATAGATAAAACATTTGACAAATAGTTGACAAAGAGGTATAGGCAGACCCTTTCCAAACAGAAACCCAGTTGAACAAGAAATAACACTAAAAACCACGGATTTAGCTCAGTGGTTCCACTGCATGCTGATTAAAAAAAAAAAAGTAATAACACTAGAAATCAACAAATGAGATTATATCAAATTTAAAACTTCACATCAAAGAAAACAAAACTCAGAATAAAGAGACAACCTACAAAATGGGAGAAAATTTTTCCAGCTACACCTTGGACAGAAGACTAATATTTAAAAGATACAAGAAATTCAACAAAAAAGACCACCCCAAAAGAAAATTTTTCAAAAATAGGCAATTGAAATAAAAAGTCTCTTCTCAAAATCTGAAGTACAAATAGAAAATTAGTACATGAAACAAGGCTCAGCATATTACCACAAATAAATGCAGATCAAAATGACACAGAGATTCTATTTTATTCCAGAAAAAATAGTTTCCATCAAGGAGTCAAAACTCAATAAGCACTAATGAGTGGGGAAAAGGAACCTTTCTCCATTATTGTTGGGAACTTGAATTAGTACAACAACTGAGAAAGTCAATATGGAATTTTCTCAAAATAGTAAAACTAGAAATTCCACTTGACCCAGATATATGTCTTCTGGGTATCTTCTCAAAAGAGGTAAAGTTGTCAATCTGTGATGAAGCATGTACACCCATGTGTATAAAACAGCAGAATGTACCATATTTGAATTATGGAAGTAGCCCATGCCACATGATATGTCTAGACATCAATAAAGATACAGATTTAGATATACATATACATACAGAGGTAGATATAGACAACAGAGCACTACTCAGCTACAAAGAAGGCTAAAAAAGAGTCACTGTAGGAAAATTGATGGACCTTAAGACCATAACGCAGTGCGAAATAAATCAGACACAGAAAGGTAAATATTGCATTGAGAGTCATAAAATATAAGTAATTTAAAGAAGATAATGGGATCTAGAAACAGGGCAAGAGGTGGAGGCAGAGGGAGGGGAATAAAGATAATCAGGATGTGATATGTGTATGTGCCAGTTCCTCAGAATGGATTATTGTGTATCAAAACAAATGCTAATGATAGAATTTAAAAATGAATCTTGAATACATAAGCTAATGTAAAATTTTAGAGCATCTCATATTTTTAAATCAACTATTAGTACATATGTCCATAAATAAAATCAAAGAATCTTTGTATTGAGAAAGGATTTATGCCAACTCATTTTAACAAAACAGATTACATCAGTCTGGAATTAATTCAAAGTTCAATTAACAATATGTGTTATGTATTCAGATACAGTTACATCTGCATATGTTTACAACCATATATTTATGTGTTTGTGTGTGGCCTTTTATTAACACTAATTCGGAAAAACATGTTATTTCTTCAGTTTTGTGCAACACAGTCCCAATTCCTGGAATTAATGTGGCAGAAAACAGAAAGGAGGAAAATATTTTTAAATAATTTAACAGAATTAAAGAATGGTCGGTTGAAAGAATGATCACTATTTCTATCTAATATATCTCACCTCTCAAATCTTTTCTTTGCACCTACCTCCCGTTGTGAATTCTCACCTCGGTGTTGACGTGCCCCAAATATAGATTTTTTTTCTTTCGTTTTGTTTCAAATCTTAAAGTATGTATTGAACATTTTAAATCTGTAACCTAATCATCACCGTAAAGATACTGACTGATTCTTTTCCTTAAAAAAAAGTATGTATTGAACATTTTAAATCTGTAAACTAATCACCACCGTAAAGATACTGACTGATTCTTTTCCTAATTTCCCTTTCTTTCCCTTTTCAAGAGACCGCTATTTCAACAGATGATTTGGCTAGGAGTTTGGCAATCAGTTCCAGTGTTTGTGATCTGAGCTTACCATATACACATGTAACTGTACTATTTGACTTATTTACCCAAAGCAAAAAGAACAGAAATTCTCACCCAGCTCCATACACAGAAAGCAGAGATTTACGAAGGCCCTGAAAAGCAGAGAGGGTGGAAATTGAACCATTAACATATAACGGCCCTCCTGCAGAGAGACCTTCACCGTGCTTGTGAAGCCTGACCTGTCAATCTGAGAAGTGCAGAGGATGTGGGCTGGTTTCACAAGTGAAAGTGAGATTCCCAGTGCTAGCCTTGAAGAAGGCAACCTGTCAGAGAGGAGAGCCTTGGCACCAAATGGGGGCACCTTTTCCAGGAACAATCAGTCTCACATAAATGAGAAAATGCTGAGAACAGAATTTAAACTGGGAAGGACATAGACAGTAAAGGCAAGGAAAAAGAAAATGCATAAAACATGCAAAGTGAAAAGGTGAGAAGGAAAAATCTCAAAAAGTACAAGTTAAAAGATGTTTAAAAGTGCAAGGACCCGAGTTCAATCCCTGGTATAAAAAAAAAAAAAAATGTTTAAAACTTTCTGAGAACAAGGAAGGGGGAATCCTCATTGTCTGGGTGAAGAAAATAACGCTTTAGTTTTCTAAACGCCAGGAGGACATACTCACACAACAGGTGAAGATGTTAGCCTAACAATCAAAAGTGAAACAAAATGAATTTAGGAAAACGATAAAAAGAACTCTGAAAGTACAACGTGAGACTCGCTGAACTCTCATCTCTCAGCTTTGTGTCTACTGTGGTGTACTCTGCTTTATGATGCTAGAACAAGGAGTAGAGTGAGAACCACAAATCTTCACGGGTAGCTTTCTCCCCGCTATGCTCAGCCAATGGACAATACTACCAAGGGCTTGGCAGTCAGTGGAAGGGAGAGGAAACACCCGCTTTCCTGTTTATCTCCCATTCTAGTCCCTCTCTGCACAAGCCTACATGCCTTACCTGTGACAGGTGAAATTTATTCCGGGAACAACTGGAGATTCCTGTCTACAAAGGATTTGTAATAATCAGTACTCACTTTACTGGTCCTCTCTCACAGAGACCAGCATCTGCCTACCGGCACCCTTTCCTTAGCCATCTATGCCCCGGTGTCATCCATGTGGCACCTGAACTCAGAGAAACTGACCCCAGCCAACCTGCGTGCCTCCTTCTCAGACATGAGTTTCAGCTCTGCAAGGCCTTTCAAACTTAATACCTTCAGTAACTCAAACTGTCTGTTGCTTGCTCTGTTCCCAGAGTCCCACGGTGGTCTACAGTCTGCAGTTGCAGTCTGCAGTCTGTAATCTGCCTGTGACAGCTCCACAATCTCTTTTTTAATATCAAGTCATTTTGTTAAAATAACAAATGTGTGCTTTTTTTCCCTGCTGGAGCCACACAGACACCTATCAAAGAAATAAAATTTAGTGAATTTAAGAAATCAAATGGTTACTTAAATAAAATGCTAAGAAAAGTTAAACGAGCACGAGAAATAGCAAAACAAATAAAAACTGGAGATAAAACTTATAAAAATATAATTTAAAAAACAGATAATGTTTTAATAAAACACAATATTTCTTAAAACACACAACATTGAGCACACAACTTAACAAAGTTCTTATACCAAGAAATTAAAACCCTGTATGACAATGAGTTTTAAATATTTATAAAAAAAAAAATCTTTTGGATCTGTTTTGCTCAGTGGAATCTTTCAGCTACTTAATAAATAAAAACAGAACTCATTCAGAAAAATAGAGAAAAGTGGAATGACCACCATCATGCTTCCTAAGATCAGCATAACTTGGAGACCAAAATTTGATAAAGACATTTTTAGATAGAGAATAATCCAGGCCAATATCACTAGTAAACAGAGATTTAAAAATCTTAAACAAATCAGGTACATTTTATAAAATAAGGTATTAATTCAGACCTAGTGGCCCATACCTGTAATCATAGCACCGGGAAGGCTGAGGAAGGAAGGTGATGAATTTGAAGCCCGCTAGTTCTACACAGCAAGTTCAAACTCAACCTGCTGGATTACATAGAGAGACAAAACAAAACCAAATGAAACAAAACCCGAAACAAAACGTAATACTAAGCACTGTTAAGAAAAAATATTGAAGAAAAATATGTATTCACCTGGGGAGATTTGAGACATAGTAAATGTGGAAAAAGCCAGTAACAAAACAGCAATTATAGGGAAATCCTATTTTTGAACAGAAAAATATATATGATTATGTATCATAAACATTCTGAAAGGAAATACAGAAAATAGTAATAGCACTTATCTACAGGTCCTGGGAAAATTCAGTGACTCTTTTAGTCACAATTTTCTGTGTTTTTTTATTCCTGTACAACAATTATATGTTTCTAAAGTAATAAAATATTTTAACTGTGAAGACCATGTAGATATACAGCTGGAGATTTATGTCAGAATTAAAAATGGCCAAATACTCTCTCTCTGTATATATATTTTTATATATACACAATTCAGATTATTTGTAAAATGTTGCTCAATATCAAGTTTTCTTGTGAAAACTACAATCTGTTTCTTACACATTTGGTTGACAGAAGCTTCCTTCTATAATCTGGCCCAATCAACAATGTACTGTGCAGTACAAATGCAAAACTAAAATGTTTAATTAAATGAGAAATAAACGATGACACTATTTCCATTTAGCATGTTTGTGTACATAGAGGACTGAAAGTAAGCTACCGATGAACTATTGATATTGATAAGGAAATTTAACAATGTAGTAAATACATTTCTAAATACAGGCAAAAATAAAATATAAAATAAAAATTTAAAAGCCATCACTACAATTACATTTGAAATAGTTAACTAACAAGAAATAAATCCAGCAAAATAGATAGAATTCTTTTATATAGAATAATTGAAAAACATTTTCTAGAATAGCAAGGAATAACAATACATAGGAGGACATAGCATGGCCATGTATGAGAAGACTGAATACTAAAAGAATCAATTTTACAAATTCAAAATAGATTCAGTAAATCTCTACCAGGATAGTAGTGTTTCTCTATTTCCTTTTCTTCTGATAAACTGATGCTAAACTATTTTTTAATGATTGCAATGAACAAAGACAAAAAAAAAGCACTTAAGTACAGCCAGAGTGCTAAAGAATGGAGCACGTCTAACTTTTTCCTGTGTGCATGTTTGCTGGCACCAAAAATAAGTGAAAAACTGTAGGCATGCCTCATAAATGCACCCTACATTTACTGCCTGTGATTAGTGAGTAATTCTGTATTCATAACAACTTGCACTCCAACATAGAATGGAGATAAAGAAGATAATCATAATTATCCCTCACAAGATCTGAAAGATAAAATGAGTTCATTTTAAAAATAAATCATTAAAGTGGTTGTTAGAGAAGAAGTAGCTGAAATAGAAAAGAAATGTCTTAGAGAAATTTAAAAAACAAAATGGATCATAGACAATATAGATTTGATAGCAAAAACGGATGAGTAGGCTAAGTAGAAGAGAGAAGTGAGCTGGAAAGAAGAAAAGAAAGAAAGGACAAACTACTCTTAATGAAAAAAGGTTACTGTGATGAATCAGTACCGCCACAGAAGAGAATATCATAAAAACTCATGGCCAATGAACTTAAAATAAAGTTGGAAGTAAAAATTGTTAAAATAAAATGCGGAGAAATAGAAAATATGACAGCATTACACATAATACAAGTAAATTAAATCTCTAGTTAAAGTTTTCCATAGGGTAAAACAAGCCCTAGAATAAAAAAAAAAAAATAGTAAAAAGCAGTTTTCTCTCATAAACAAGATGATTTATACTTTGCTGGTCCTAATGTAGAAGTAAATTTTCTAGAAATCAATTGTTATTATTCATTATATCTAGTTACATTTTTTAACAACAACTTTGACAAAATAAAATAAGCTAATGTATTAAAAAATAATTGCCTTATGTGGGAACCAAAGAAAAATCTGATAATTAATATATCTATTTAAAAAATTAGAGAAATAATAAATTCAATGCTCAAATATTAACAAAATGCATTTTAATCATTTTCCAGATCAAATACTTTTCTTCTAGTAAAATCTGAGAGGAAAGTATATATTTTGATAAGAAATATTGAAATTAATTATTAATGGATAAAATAAATATCTAAAGAAGTTTTAAAGAGCAAGTTACTGAAATGGTAAAAAATTGTTCAAAACTATTGGATGCAAATTTCTAAAGGAATGATAATCACATTCCTGTAAGCCATAAAGCATAAAATATATGCAACACTATGATTTACAAAATCAACAAATTATAAAATATATTAGAATAAGAGAAATTCATATATTACAAACCACTGAATGGTTTGAATAAATGAATCAATATAAATTTCAATTAATATGAGTTTTCGGGTTTTCTAATAATTTGTCTATTTTAGGGAGTAGTTCACTTCAAAATCCTAAAAATTGTTACTAGATGAAAAGATACAATTATGCACAGAAATAAACACATATATAATTTATATATATGCATATTTTTGGGTGACAAGATACACTACACAATGTACATACCAGTAGATAATTTTATTGCAGTTGCAGGAGATCAGAACTTGTTTCCTTTGTTGGTGAAACTATACAGAAATTAAAATCTAACAGCATTGAACACAGATTCAAAATTTAGTTGAAAACAATACTGAAAGGAGTGAAAGACCCATATATAAAGAAAAACTATATATATGAAATGCTGGCATTGAACCACAATGACAAAAAGATGAACTATGCAGAAAAAGAATGCTTTATAATATTAAATTGTATGAAAAAGATAAAAACAATTCACATATTCAGCAGAATGTAGTAATATTTCAGCTATCATACTTATAACAGGGAAAGCTGTTTCCTTAGGTGAAAAAACAACATGTAAGTAAAAGTTTTGTTTGTCAAAGGACATTGTGATAATAGATTAAAAAAAATAAGCTATGATATTTTATTACGTAAAATACCAGCAAGTTCTTAGATTTGTCTCAAGGTGAAAAAAAAAATTTTTTAAGGGACTGAAAATGTAGTTCAGTGGTAGACTGCTTGCTTAACATGCATGAGGCCGTGAGGCAGAGAAAGAGAGAGAGAGAGAGAGAGAGAGAGAGAGAGAGAGAGAGAGAGAGATTTTCTATATTATTCAGATTTTCAATTGTTGGACTAATATACCTGACATGCACCGGTTAAAGTTGGAGAGGTTTATTTGGGCTAACAGTTTCCAAATTACAATCACTGATTGGCTGGGGGGAGGGGGAGTAAGCCATAATATGGAGCAGTGGAAAAACAAACATTGCAAAAAAAAAAACAAAACAAAAATCGAGGTTAAAAACAAATATGAAGCAAAAACTAGCACAGAAATCTAAAAAACTTGCCTTTTTGAGATACTTTAAATCTTGAGAAAATAAACAATATTAATATATATGCTCATGTACATGCTTAGCAAAATTATTGAAAGGAGTATTTCACCTAAAATATGAGAAGTAGCAAAAGGAGGAGTGAGTAGGCAAATCTGTGTAGCGCTGATAATTTTCTAACTTTAAATTACAGAGCAGGGCCACAGTGTAGTGTTTTATTTCTCTATAGATATTTTTATCTATGTTATATTCTACATTTAGACATTTCTTGTATTTTATAATAAAATTTATTTTAAAATTATTTTTCAGCTAAAATTTCTGTACTCAAAAGCTGTTGTGTTTTAG
Organism: Fukomys damarensis; assembly: GCF_012274545.1. NCBI lineage: Eukaryota > Metazoa > Chordata > Mammalia > Rodentia > Bathyergidae > Fukomys > Fukomys damarensis. The sequence continues at coordinate 77,445,762 of NW_022900926.1, forward strand.
TAACTAAACAACCTAATAGAGCAAGGTTGGAAATAAATGAATATTACTCTCAGAATAAACAGTGAGCAAGAAATAAAATTGTGAATCATTCATTCTGTCTTATAATATTGTCACAGTAATTTCCCTTTTCGTTTACATTTTTGGATATAATTTAGCCTTACTTTCCCATTTAATCGGATAGTCTTGCTTGGCAGACAATCAATGGGAATGTGTTTATGTAAATAAATGCATTTCCTGTAGTTTTATGAATGTCTAAAGCAATTTGTAAAGATCAATTAGTGTCATAGTTATAAAATCATTGTTAAATTTTGAACCTATCAATGATAGTCAAGTTTTTAAAAAATTATATTCATTTAAATATTCAGATAATCATATGCAAATCTAGTAGCGTTGAGACTTAACTGATATCTGCATAAGTTAATCAGTTTAAAAAATAAGTTAGAATTTTTATTTTAAAATTTTATTGATATTAGGATTATGAAAACCTTAAAGTGCTACATTAAGTCAAATCAAATATTTCACTGATTTATTTAGCAAAGAATAAATAATTAATTTAACTCATTAATTTTATTTGTACAGAAGTTTTAAAATCTTAACAAATCAGAAGAATCGTGAAACCTCAGTAAAATATTTCTAGAAATTCAGAAAACATATTCTCAGTAAACCTTTTTTCTGTAAAAGGACAAATTTTATGCATTTTAGGTTTTATGGACCATGTGGTCTTTGTCTCACTCAGATATAGCCACAGACGTTAATAAACTAAGGGGGTGAAGGGAGGCAGAGGTATAGGAAAAAATAACAACTAAGACATATGATGTAAAAGTAGAAGATCCCAATGATGAATGTAACTGTACTGTATGCTTTAAATGTACCAATAAACTTAACAGAGAGAGAGAGAATAAAAAAAAAATTAGCAAGTGGAACTGGTAATGTTCCAGTAAATCTTTCTTGCAGAACTTATTTTCCATCTTATATTTTAAACTTTATTTAGCAAGTTCACTTTTTCATAAAGTTATAAGGAGAATAAAGTTTTTTTCCAACTACCATTCCCACTGTTGTTTTTTTTTTACTTCTTCCTCAAAATCGTTTTCCTCTATTAATTAAAAATTCTTCTCTTTAGGTTTTAGTACGTTTACTTTCCTCATGAACTTTTACTCGATGTGCCTGACCTTAGGCCTATCCTTTTTCTAGCCATCTTGTATTTAGCTATAAAACTATTTCCAAAGCACAAGGTTAAATAGTACCTACTTTACTATAATTGAGTCTTGTAGCTTCTCTTACAATGATCCCTAATATTATTTTGTTTAAAATAATGATAACAATACTGATGAAATTGTTCAAATTCAAAACTCACATAATTCCTTAATATAAATACAGAATTTAGGGCCAGGGGTTTAGCTCAATGGTTCCACCTCCTGCCTTGCAAGCGCAAGGACTAGAGTTTGATCCTGGGCACCAAAAAATAAAATAAAATAAAGATAAAATAAAAACAGAACTTAATGAGCCCCAGTGTCTTAAAAATAATAATAATATCTAAATTAAATGCCCATGTAATAACCTAAAATTAATATGAAACAATTTTAATGTGATTTATTGAAAGTGAAAAGACCTGAGGAATAATTAAAGTTTAATGAAATTGTAATTAGTCTAAATTAATGACAATGATGAGTGTTTTAACATGACTGTATATTTCCTGGTGTGTGTTCATGAATTCTACAAAACCATGTGTGGTTTAAGAGATATTTAGTTGGAAATTATACTTTTAATTTTTTTGTGTGAGCATATGATCTAATAAGTATCCCATACAAGCATTTTAAAATTTCCATAGTCTCTGTAAAGAACAAAGTATTGAATAATATAAATCAAGAAGGATTATCCTTTAAGTGCCTGAACCATGTTAAGGTCTGGTGTTTTGAGGGCTGTTGAAGTATTTGCATTGGTTCTATTGCAACTTCAAGTGGGATCTAGGTCATAGCAAAAAGAATGGGTGTGCAGTAACTCATGAATATTTTGGAATTCCCCCTAACATACCGTTTGCTTTAAAATATGTAATTTCTATTTTTACAAAGAAGCACTGTAGGGAACACAGGAATAATATAATTTAACCATTGAAGAAATTATTCCCATGGTGCCCACCTGTAATCCCAGACTCAGGAGGTTGAGGCAGGAAGATCTCTGTGAGTTCGAGACCAACTTGGGCTACATAGTGAGTTCCAGGTCAGTCTCAAATACATAGTGAGACAGTCTCAAAAAAACAAAACCTAACAAAAAAATTAAAAAGTAAACAAATAAATAAAAATACTTTTTATGAGAGAACCACACTGGTATAAATTATGCAGGCCAAATTCAAGAATGAAGAATGTATAGAAATGCTCATTTTTATAATTAGTCTTATATTATAAAATTTATGATTTTTATAATTAATAAATTATATAATTTTATATAAATATAAATTTCTTATATTTATCATTGAAATTTTGGAAATATTCTATTAATATTATTTTATAGGTCCACTTCAATAGTAGCAATAATTATTTCATATTTTATAGTACTAATAATTTTTATATGCTAATCTTATATGGATACTAACATATTCTTCCTCAGTACTTATTAGTATTGTTAATATTTTATTGAATCTATGTATGCATATATACACATGTTTAATATAAGTGTAATAATTTGTGAATTAGCAAAAATATATTTATTTTGCCATTAACTCCTTCAAGATTGAATATTTTCAACAATTCTGAATGATATCATTCTTATGTCCTCTGTAATTATTACCAATATCTTTCTCCTAAGTATAAGCATTACCTAGCATTTTTTCCAATACTGGGAAATGAACCCAGGGACTTTGCACTTAGCTACATTCCCTGGATAGATAGATAGATATGGGGCAGTAGGGTCTCCCTAATTTGGCCAAGCTGGTCTTGAACTTGCAGTCCTAATCTCATTCTCCCTGAGTTGTGGGATTGTAAGTGTTTGCCATTAGGTTTGCTTGCCTTATCTCTCAGGAAAAGTTTCATCTTTTTGTATTTTCTTAAACTTTAATGAATCTAATCACAATAAATCTTCTTTAAGTATTCAGTTATTCTACATATGATGCTTGTAACATTAATCATTTTCAGGCGTGCGATTATTTTACTGTTAAAAGGCACTGTAGCTATTAACTGTTTACTCTTCCTAGACAGCAACTCTTCTCCAGTTTAGTGACTATTGTTTATAAAATTCCTACAAATATATTTGTGTAGAGTATAGATGTGTATATATGTACATACATACATACATGAGAGTGAAATTATTGAACACAGAATATGCATATTTTCACTTTCCTGTGAGTTGCCCACAGTAGTTGAATGTATTCACAATCTCACCAAATTAGCATGAGCCTTCTAGCGGCGACCTATCCCCACCAATGCCTGTGTTTTCCCTGTGTAAGGCTTGGTCATCATAATTGCTTGGAAATCACTGCTTTAACAGTTACTTCCCTGATGAGAAAGGAGAATGAGTACATTTTCTAATGCTCATTAACTGTTTCAACAATGTTTTGCTATAAAAACCCTACTCATGTTTTTTGACCATTTTTGTTAGTGTGACTATTTTAGCATTTGTTTTAGGTAATTTATAAAAATCTGTACTTTTGCCTCTTGCTGATAGTGTATATAACTTTTCAACTTCTGTAGCTTGGCATTTCCATATCCATGACGTCTTTTGACTAAGAAAATTATTATTTTTGTCTAGTCAAACAGATCTGTATTACTTGGTTATTTCTATGACTTAAATTACACTTATAACTTCTGTTTAAAATAATTTTTAAAAATCTCATTTCTAGTATTACATTTCTTGGGTTTTTTTTGTTTTGTTTTGTTTCTGGAACCAGGGATTGAATTTAAGACCTTGTGCTTTCAAGACAAGTGCAGTGCCACTGAGCTAAATCCATAGCCCCTACATTTTCAAAATACATCATTTCTGAATTTCTTTGTAGGTACATCTCTGAAAAATAAGGAAATAAAAAGACATGTCTATTTAGATGCTACAGATTAACTTTTGGGGGCAGATTTACACAGATTGCAATTGAGATTTCTTGCTTTAATTCTTCATATATAATAGTGAAAATGACGATATAATTACAATAAAAGAAAAGGAATATGATTCAAAAGTTCTATGCATTATGAAATAAGTATACTTTTGAGTTTAATTTTGAAAAAAAATTGAAGACTGTCAAGTTATAATTATTTGGTTTTGATCTGAGTTTTGTCATTTCAAGTGCTGTGTTCTTAAGCTTAGTTAAAATGTAACAGAAGTCTTAGAGTGATCTATATTACATTAATTAAGGTAAATAAATTTATATTTAAAAAACATGGAAATTTCAGAGTGCACAATAGTTGTAAACCTGAGGTATTACGTTTTTCCTACTTTCATTTCTGGAAATGACTGCTACAAATGTGTATCACTTTCATTCAGTTAGCTTTATCAACCCCAGCAAATATGTGAAGGCCTGCCTGTGGTTTGATAATTATCACCTGTGTTTGGACTTTTAAACTTTTAGGTTGATGTAAAGTGTTTGAAGTTCCATTTGTTCTCTCTGTGTTTTGGGGATTTGTTTTCTATTCCCAAAGAGTGAAACACATTTAGAGTGAAAAATGATTTGTTTCTGAAATGCTGAAACACATATTACAGGGATTCAAAGTGACTCTCTGGAGAATATCAGAGAGCATTCCTGTTCCTCAAAGCTTGGATAGTAGGAATTTGAAACCTTATGCACTCAGTGAGTTTCTGTGAAAAGAAATAATTGAATAATCTAAACCTTTTTCTTCTGGAGAGTCTGTATCACATGCTCAAAATGTGCAGAGTATTATATTATGAAAATCTCTAGAGAACTGTGTTCAATTCTTATTCATTCAAAAGAAAGTGATACTTTCCCCAGGTAAATTAGAATGCATAATCACACCAAGGAGATAATCTAATTTAGGTGTGCCATGGTTGTCAGGTGAAAGTAAAAACCATTTTCTAGCTCACAGATTGGAAACATTTTAATTAGTTGAGTTTCACATAGGAGATGTACACTATCCAAAAGTATAATCATCTCATAGTCAGCAATTTTTTATTGTTTTGTTAGAACATTAGAAAAAAAGAATACTTGAAGTTTTTAATCCACTTACACTTATAGTATTTGTGTTATAACCTAGAAGGATATAATGCATTTTCCTTGCTCTCAGGTAGTCTTTTATTTATTTATTTTCAACATAACTGTTTAATATCACAAGGACCAATGTACTGATCAAACACATAGTTTTATGTTACCACTTCCTCCACAAACTATATGTAGGCAGCACATATGAAGAGGGGATAGTACCTGGGAGGAAGCCATGGTTTACAAGACAGAGAAAAATGAAAAATAATATCTGGCAGTAAGTTTTAAAGATGATTTTCTAAAACTAAAATACAAGCTCAGCACATCAGATTCACTTTATCATAAATTCTTTTGTGCTTTTAGAAAACTTTCCACCTCCTTTTTGTTCTCTTTAATGTTTTCAACCAAAAAACAAATCATCTTAACCTAATTTAATATGATTTTAATGTTGTTGGTTCTAATTACATTTGAAACATGACCTTTCCAGCTTAAGAGTAGGATTTCTGTTTACTTTGTGTTTTCTAAAATTTAAAAAGTTGAACAATTATTGATGTAGAATATTCTTCATTATAAAGGTGGAGGGGAAGTGGGAAGGGTAGGGGAAAGGAAATAATGGACAAGAAAAAATATGAGAAAAGGGAAAAGAAGGAACCAACATCCGTAAATAGGGGAGGGTAGATGGAGTGAAGGGAGGGCGGGGACAAGGGAAAAAAATGAGAACCAAGAGCTGTCATGTAAAGGTAGAAGATCCCAAAGATGAATGTAACTGTACTGTATATTTAAAAAGTACCAATAAACTCAATAAGATTTTAAAAAATTCTTGGTTAGTTCAACAATCAAAAAAAAGAAATTCCAGTCTCACATGGGTTTGTGTTGGTTAAATGTAAAAGAGCAATAGCTCCAGAATGCCAGGTAGCCATTTTGCCTTTGGTTCTAAAGGAGCCACAGATTTTTAGAAGATTTGTAGAACCTAAGAAGTTAAGTTATTTTAAATGATAGCGTGTTATCGACAAAATGTGTTGCTATACATGCACCCATGCCATAAGATGTAAAGATCTTTTCAAATGAAGATATGCCTTGAGAAAGCTAAAAATTACATTAGTATAAAATTTGACCTTAGACTAAAGTATTATGAGTACATAAAAACATATGGGTATAGTCTCTAAATTTTATTAACATAGGTGTTAATTAAATCTGATATATGTAATTGGATACTTATCAATATCAGCCACATAATATATAATTTTGAAAATGCATATACAAAATAATACCAAATTTGTTACATAATATGGAGGGCTTTTCTTTCATATAAACACTGTTTTTTTGAAGATGGCTATTTATATCGTAATTAGAGAAATTAGAATTAGCACAGATGAGTAATAGACATTTTCTGTTTTAGGCCAACTATAACAACACAAATTTCATAACAGACAAGCTATATTGTATTTCTTAGTTTGTCATCTTTGCAGATAATTGTAATTCAAAGCATATCAAACTCAAAGGTGAGATACATAAAAGGACCGTATAAGTTTACCGCTAATAAGAATTTCTGAAAAAAAAGAGCAAAAATACTATTTTAGAAAGCAAATCCATTTATAGAACAAGGATATGTCTTTCCCCTCAGGCTCTCTTTTAGAACTCTCAAGGATAAACTGCCCTCTGCATGTTCTTTGAAAAAAAAAAGGAAAGAGAGAATCTTGAGTGAAAACTATATAAAGAAATTCAGGCTGTTCCATAAAGTTAAAGTTGACATTCTTACAATATTCTCTACTGTCATATATCATTTGTTTCTCAAGTTTAAATATCACAATTTATTATGACTTTTTTAAGTGGATATGTTATCAAGTAGTTTGTGGGAAGCTATTTCAGATTGATTCAAACCTCTGGACACCTGAGGACTCTGTAAGGAAATGACCCCATTGTCTAGCACATGTGCACAGTGGGACACACATATGTAGGAATATGACTCAGCATCCAGCACTCACACACGAGCGATATATGGTCAGACCAAGACACAGTGGTGTAATGCTTGATAACAGCCAGTATAGGGGTCAGGGATACAGACTCTCACTCTACTCTTAGTGTTGTTGCTGACTTAAGTTTAGTGTGCTTTCCTTACCAGGGACCTCACCCTCAAAAATACCCCTTCAGCTGCCAGCCGGCCCTGGTACAAGTCATTTCTATACCTTTACTTAACTCACTGAATACTTTGAGCTATTTTCACTACACAGCATGCGCTACTTCTTTCTTACATTCTCTATAATATTTACATTATTAATTGGGAATCTAAAGCAGAAATATGACACTTAAAATATATATGAAAAATGATTTAGATAACAGTAAGTACAGTTTATAGAATCTTAAATTTATTGAATTGAAGTAACCTAAACAGAAACATTTGCAAAATGCTCTTGGGGTAATCGTTTCCTCTCATGATAAAACATGTTTATGGTTATTATGGTCCATGACATATGGTGTTATTATCATTCTGGGAAGTTGGTACATACACATAACTATCTTGAACATGTTTACTCCTCCTTCCCCCCTACTTTCCCCTTTCCCTTACCCAGGTTCCCTTCTCAGCCTCTTTCAAACTTTAAATCTCAGGCATTTTTTTTTTTTTATTTAGAAGTATAACTTTCACAAACAAACATTTCTGCCATGGCCGACAGTGTCACAAATAATTGGTTTTCCTGTTTTCTTTAACAGTGGTTAAAAATACTGAGTAAAAAAATATATGTTTATCATTTAGCATAAGAAAATATTTTCTGTTGTATCTTTAGAAGCATATATTTCTGAGTAAAAAGTAAAATACTATTCAAAAATACTTGAAAAGTATAATAGCCACTCAAATTTACAAATCAACATTCACAAATTATTAACATTCTTGTACTTCCTCCAAATAATTTGTGCATTAGGATGTACAATATACGTATGCATCATGCATTTAGATATGCATATATATTATATTTTATATAAATTTATGGTATGTATTAACCAAATAGTATGTTTTATGATGTCCTACTTAGGTGTAGTTACCCATAATTACCATTCTTTATATAATTATATTATTATAAAGCTAATTTTAATGATTATATAATATTCTGCCATGTCAATAACATTTTGACTTGTTTGCTGCTATGTTGAGTCTCTCAAAATCCTTTTTCTTGTTGGAAAATACTATTTACAAATATACATTATTCATTAAGAATGTTAACCCAGTGGAGATTTAGCTCAGTGGTTCTGATGCCAAACAAGCACACAGACTCCAGTTTGATCCCTGGTACTGAAAAAAAAGAATGTTAACCCAAAGATATTCACATATATTACATCATTTACATGTGGGGTATTTAGACTGGATTATATTAAGATCATTTATGTCCAGAAAATGTTTTAATGCATAAACATCCATTATTCAGACATCCTGAGCTGTTTTTCTAAAGCATTTTAGGTATTTTTTTATTGCCATCTTAGCAACTCTGATTTTTGTGAATATTTAGGAGCTAGTGGATGGTTCTCTGACTTATAAAGTCCTGCAGAAAGGGTAGTATTACTTTCTCTATTGAGTGAGGAGCTAGATTATTTTCTAATTAACTCAGGGCTTAATACAGAATTTAGCAGGTCCAATTTTTCCATGTATTAGAATTTAAACAAAAGGCATGGATGTTTAATTCCAGACTGGAATGCTTAGACACATAGTATTTTAGAAAACTTCTCTGGCACCTATCAGATAAAACTAACCTAGACAAGAAATTATTTAACACTTCTGTATTATATAACAAATCTATTCTGGCATGATTAAAAATATGCTCCCCCAATGATGGTATTTTACTCTATTTTTCTTTGGAAGGTATTCTCAAATTCTAATCATCTTTTTTTTCCCAAGTCGAGGTAACCACAGAGATATAATCTGTATTGGGAAAAATAAATGCATTTGTTTGTATCGGCCAAAATGAGTTTCTTGTACATATAGGACTGTGGTGGTAAAGCTCTGGAAAAATATCATTTCATTACTTCAATGTAGAGACCTGTTGGAAATAATGAATTAATAAAGAGAAGAAATGTTTCTGAGGAAATTTTAATAAACTTGAATAGCTATAGTTGAAGACAATATCTTGTATATCCCCAAAGAGAAATTCCCATTCCCTATATTCTCACCCATTCATCTTTATGTATCTATAAAGTAGAGGTCTTATCCAGGTACAATATGATCTATGGTGCCTGGATAAAAGATTAATCACTATTCATTTCTGTTTTAAAGTTATAGCTTAAAATATTGAATTTTAATTCATTTAATAATATGCAACTATATAAAAATTCAACTATATTCTGATTCTGTACTTTTCTGCCCAAATACCTTCATCCTAATCATTCTAGTTGAATGTATGTACATTAATAAAGCTATGGATATAATCTTAAGAGTGCAAGAAAATATTTCAATGTAGCAATATGAAAAAGAGATAATATGTTTTGTTTCTGAAATGGTTACCGGATCTCTCAGCTAAGGAAAACCAAAATGGCTATGAATTACCATCAATTCTTAATTATTCTATTTTTCATCTTTTTTACTTGACAATTTAAAATTCTATGCGCTTCTTGTGCACATGTTCTTTTGAGTTGTGTGTGCACTGTGAAATTGCTGATTTGAGCTGATTTATACATGCATTAACTCACATATTTTTTTTATTTTGGAATAACACAAATATACTCGGCACTCCTTAGAAAAATAACAGCAATTTTTAAGCTTTAGCTTGTCCCTTCTACTTTATTTTTGAAATTGTGTTGTATAAATGTCTCACGAGTGTTTAAATCAGGTGATTTTATTTTTAAAATTTATTTGCGATTATTTAATTCTATTTTAATAGTCATCTTTATATAAATACTACAATATATTTTTAATTTTTAAAAATTATTTTAATGCTATTTTTACTATCCTGCACTGTGGACTCTCAGGTTCTAGAGTATTTTGGCATATGTTGCTGAATTTTCTTTCAAGGACTGACTTTTGCCTATGTTTTGCTTTCTGAACATTATCATGGTTGCTTGAACTTTCCTTCTTTGCCTCTTCAACTCTCTTCCTTACAGTGGGGAGCAAAGAGCAGGACACCCATGCAATTCATTTACAAGCAAATTGTAAGCCTTGCTATTCTTTTTCCTGGCAACATCAGAGAATATCATGTGTGGTTTTACTCTGTTCTTATTGATTTTTTATTATAGATACATGTAATCCTTATTGTCTTCCAATATCAAAAATAGACGCCCTTGATAATTTTAATGTATCAAACTGAGCCCTGCTAGGGGCTTCTTCCTAATGGAATAAGCTGCCTTCTCTTACTGTTTTGTGGTTAGCAAACTCTCATTCCACCTTCTATATTTAACTTCAGAGTTTTGTGTTCATTGTACAATTTATGTACAAGCATATTACTTAGGTAGGGATGTCTCTTCTGGGGATAGGTTTATAAAATTCATCATGATTGTCTCAAGTAATTTATTAAGGATTTCTACATCTATTGAGATTAGCTAAGAACCTTGATTCTTTTTTCGGTTTATGAGGTTGTTGCTATTTGTTCAATCTACTTCTTTTGCTAGGTTCATATGGAAATTGGGAATCAGTGAAGTGCGGCTCTGTTACCTATCCTGATGTCACCAGATGACATCAGGTGATATTGGATGCCAACAGTTCACACAGCCAGCTACTGGTCTCTGTCACCGCAGCTATCACCATCTGGGGCTGACTTGTGATCTCAGCTACTGGTCTTCACTGGCTGCTGATCTCTAGAGATCTTTGCTTTTAACAGCTCTACAAGTTAATTGCTTTCTTTTGAAATGACTGCCTTGTCAATAATATTTAGATAAAAATCACAAGTAGATTTACACAACTTTTGAAGGCTACACTACCCAAGAGATTAATCATGAGCAGGTTTATAGGATCACCAAAGTGAGTTTTTAATTTAACCGAACATGTGCTGCAGCACAGGAACAACATACACAGGATGGGTCCCTCCTGGTCTAAAACCCAAAGAGTAGCTGAGAAATGCTTCTTATAAAGCCAATGCAAGCCTATGTAAGTTGTAGGACAGGGGTGAAAGCTTGCTGGAGTGTTGGGCATGCAATCAAGGTGCTCAGATCCTTCCTTCTTGATCTTAAGCAATTCAGGCTAGTCCTCTCTTCTTCAAAATGATGAAGTACTTATTGTTTGAAGAGGCAGGAATAGGAGAAGGGTACTCCCATGATTGGCTGCAGTCAATTTGAAGAGGAGAATGGCAGTTTGATAGGCAGTGAGGACACTGAATCAAACTGTCCCAGTCCATTAAAGGGCACTGAAGAGCAAGGGGAAAAGACAACCAGAGATGGACCCTACAGCAGTTGGCAAAACTAGCCAACCCCTCCAGCTGGCATGGAAAGAGGACAGTCAGGCTCCTGTCATCTTCTCAAGGTAAAAAACATGGACTGATTTTTGAGTTAGGAAAGAACTGTACATGTGATGAGCACATCCCAGAAGGTAGGGATATAAAATTCCTTTATCAGGTTGCTTCATTCCTTTTGCATATATATTTAATTGCAAAATTGTGAGAGAAAATGCCATGTAAATTTTATTTGCTATAATGCTCTTAATCACCATTTCCCAAAATTTGTTTTCCTTGCTGCCTGCCTTTGCCTACATAGGCAAGATTTATGCACGTACATTTTAAAAAATATTTGAGGCACTTTGGAATCTTTCTTTTCTTCAGTACCTCTGTGTTTGTTTTTAATTGATTGGTACATATTTGAGGCACAAAGTGATTATATTTCTGGTAGGTACTTAGTACATGGACATAACACATTATTTTTTTTCAACTCCTTCTGCTTGTCTCCCTCCCTCTTCCCAGCATCTCTTGGTCCTCTTTCCTTTTGCAAAAGATCTATCTCACTATTTACTATTATCTATTATTTGTTTTATTATTTATTTATATTTCACATTTGTAACAGAAACCATGTGATATTTAAACTCGTATATCTGATTTTTTTCATTTAAAATTCTGTTCCCATGTTGCATTCATTTACCTACAAATAAGTCAAGTTTACCCTTCTTTATGATGGAATGGTATCCCACTGTGTATAAATGCCACATTTTCTTTATGTGTTCATCTGTCGATAGACAGAGACTGCTTCCAACATTTAGCTGTTATGATTTGTGGTGCTCTAAACACAGGTGTGCAAGAATCACTCTAACATTTTTTCAGCACTTCTGGGAGGGTACCAGGAAGCAGAATACATAGGTTGAATGGAATTTCTATTTCTTATCTTTTAAATCAACTCCATATTGATTTCCGTAGTGGTTTTATTAATTTGCATTAACACCATCAATATAGAAGGGATACGTTTTCCCTGCAGCAAAACCAGCATTTGCTATTATTTGATTTTTTTCATGATAGCCATTTGTTCTAGAGTAAAATGAAATCACATTGTTGATTTTTGTGGTCTTTTTTGTTTGTTTTTTTCTGGTACTGGGGATCGAACTCAGGACTGTGTGCTTGCAAGGCAGGCGTGGTGCCACTGAGCTAAATCTCTGCCCTACACTGTTGTTTTAATTTGCATTTCTCTAGGGCCACAAATAATGAACTTTCTAGCATGTCTTTCTTGTCCATTTGTATTTCTTCTGAGAAGTGTCTGATCATTTCAGGTTCCCATTTGTTGAGTGTGTCTTTAGTTTTCAGAGGTCTAACTTTTTTTTAGTTCATAATATGTATTAGATATTAGTCTTCAATCCAAGAAAGGGGTGGCAATTTTTTTTTCATTAGCTAAATATTCTCTTCACTCTGTTGGATATTTCCTTTGCTGTGCAGAAACGTTTTATTTATTTATTTTATTAATTTTAATTTATGTATTTTTATTTTAATTTTTAATACATAGTGATCACATTCATCATAAGAATTATGTGCCTGTACATAATAGGTCTTAACTCTTTTTTTTCTCCCCATTTCCCGCTTCTCCTTTCAACTCTTCTTTTGCTCTCAACTTACATAAGTTTTATTTCTAGTTTTCCTCTTTATTATTTTTTATTTAATCCCTTTTCTTTTTCTTCCTTCCCTCCACCTTCCCCCCTTGTTCCCTTCCCATTTGAACATGTTCTTCCTATTTTCCACTACCTATCCTCTTTTTTCCTCCTTATTTACACTTTCAATTTCTCACACAAGAGAAAAAGTGTTAAACTCATATGCCTGATTTATTTCATTGAATATTATATGATTTAATACATATTCAGCATTTGTTTCTATAAACTATATTATTTAATATTTAACATATATCAATATATTATTGATATTATAGTTTTGAGGTGCATCCATTTACATAAAAAGAACTGGAGTTTATCCTTCTTTATGCAGAGTAGTACTTTGTTGAATATAAATGCCACATTTTCTTTATCAATTCATCTGTTGATGGGTATATAGGCTGTTTCCAAGACTTAGCTATTATAATCTGTGCTGCTATAAACATGAATATGCAAACATCACTGTAATATGATGTTTTGAAATCTTTTAGGAAGATACCTAGAAGGGCCACAGATTGAAAGTGATAACTCCAGTTTTAGATTTTTTATTTCCATACTGATTTCTATACTGATTGTACCAGTTTAAATTTCCAACAATGAAGAAAGAGTCGTTCCCCCTCACAGCCTTACCAGCATTTCTTATTGATTGATTTCTTGATGATAGTCATTCTTTGTGGAGGTAGAATCTCAGTGTTGTTTTAATTTACATTTCTCTAATTACCAATGACGTTGACCATGTTTTTATATATTTATTTTCTATTTGTATTTCATGTGAGAAGTGTCTGTTCATTTCAGATGCCCGATTGGGTTTTTTAATTTAAGGGTCTGAGTTTTAAAAATTCTTTATATATTCTAGATGTTAGTCCTTTGTCTGTGGAGTAACTGGGAAAGAATTTATCATTGTGTGGTTGTCTCTTCACTCTGGTGGTGGTTTCTTTTCCTGTACAAAAGCATTTTTAATTTGACCTGATTCCAGTTGTTGATTCTTTGTTGCCCTTTCTGAGCCATCAGTTTTCTTTATAAAAGCTTTTCTTACATGTATATCTTTGAGAGCTTTACATAATCTACTTTCCAGCAGATTAACTGCTTCTTTTTTTTTATTTAGATCTTTGGTCCATTTTGATTTTAGTTTAATACATGGTGAGAGATATGGGTCTAGGCTCAGTCACTGACATGTGGAAAAATTTCTCCAGCACCACTTGTTAAAGAGGCTATCTTTCTCTCCCTGAAAGTATTTGGACCCTTTTTCCAAGATAATTAGGTGAATGTGCTTGGAGATGTTTCTTCATCTTGTATTCAGTTCCTTTGATCCTTGGGTCTGCTTCTTTGAGCGTATCATACTGTTTTCATCATAACAACTTTGTAGTATAACTTCAAATAGGAGGTTATAATTCCCCTTGTCTTGCCCCTGCTGCCCAGAATTGCTTTTACTATTTGAGGTCTCCTCTCATTCCATAGGAATTTTAGGATTGTTTTTGCTCATTCTGTGAGGTACACTATTGCTACTGTGATTGAAATGCATTAAATCTGAATAATAGTTTAGGAATTATAGCCATTTTCTTTATGTTGTTTCTTCCTATCCTAGAACAGGGGATACCATCCATTTTCTGGTATCCTCTTCAATCTTCTTTTCTAGAGTACTATACTTTTCAATGTATAGGTATTTCAGTATTTTTGTTAGATTGATTCCTAAATATTTCTATTTTTTTGTTTCTTCTTTATTTTCCATCTTATTGGTGTACAGTTTCTCAAAGTCGGTATTGAGGATCCCCTGGATTTCTGCTGGATATACTATAATTTCACTCTTTTCATTCCAAATTACATGGATGTGGGTCTGTTCTTTCCCTTTTCTGATAAGGTTTCCTAAGGCTTTGTCAATGTTGTTTGCACTTTCAAAGAACCAACTCATTGCTTCATTTTTTTTGTATCATTCTCTTAGTCTCCATTACATTGATTTATGCTGTGATCTTTATAGTTTCATTCCTTGTATGAGCCTTGGGTTTGTTTTGCTCTTATTTTCCTAGAAGTTTGTGGTTTCGTATTAGATTGTTTATTTGAACTCACTCTGTTTTCCTATATGGGTATTTGTTGCTATGAATTTGTCTTATAAAACTGTTTTCACTATGTTCCCAAAATTCTGATATGTTTTGTTGTCATTGTCATTTAATTATAGTAACTAATTTATTCTTATTTTCCACCATGATCCATTGGTTATTAATGAGTGTGTTGTTTGATTTCCATGTGTTTATGAAGTTCCTGTAGTTTATTTTGCTTTTGATCTCCAATTTCCTTGCACTATGATCTGATAATATACAGGGGATAACTTCAATTCCTTCCTAATTGTTTAAACATGTTCTATGAGCAATTATGTGGTCTATTTTAGAGAATGACATGTATGCTGCCAAAAAGAATGTGTATTCTGATTCTGAATTTGTGCTGTGGAACACTCTTTAAACATCTGTCAAGTCCACTTGTTGAAGAGTTTGGTTCAGTTCTAGTATTTTGTTGTTGAGTTTTCATGTAGTTATTCTATTTGTGACAGGGGGTATTGAGGTCCCCTGCTAGCAATTTTTTTTCATGTTTATTAATATTTGTTTTGTATACTTGGGTGCACTAGTATTTGGTGCATATATATTTATGATTGTCATCTCTTCATCTTGGATTGTTCTCTATACAGAGATACAATGGCCTGTGTTTCACTCTTAGTCTTCATTTGAAATCTATTTTATCTGCAAATAGAATAGGAACTCCTGATTTTGGGGGGAGTTCATATCATATAGAGTATTGTATTCCACCTTTAGTCTTCTTTTATTTTTTATTATTTTGGTTTTGGTTTTTGAGACAGAGTCTCACTATGTAGTTGAGACTGACTTGGAACTCACTTTGTAGCCCAGGCTGGTCTCGAACTCACAGTGATCCTCCTGCCTCAGCCTCCCAAGTGCTGGGATTACATATGTGTGCCACCACACCCAGCTTTAGTTTTCTTTTTTAAAAATTAATTTTATTGGTACATTTAATGTGTACAGTATGATGACATTCATTGTTGGAAATTGGTACCTTTGCATAATTAATCTTGGTTCTTATTTTTTCCCTTTCCCCTGCCTGCCTTCAACCCCTCCCTCCCTCCCAATCTACCTTTTGAGTTGTTTCTTAAATTTAGTATATTTCTTGTATGCATACTGTTGGATCTTCTTCTTGACCCATTCTGCCAGTCAGTTTTTTTTTTTTTTTTTTTGGATTGGTGAATTGACACCATTAACACCAATGGTTATAACTCCTATGTATTGACTTATTCTTTTATTGATCATTTACTATTGTTAGAACACACATGTTGCATTTAATTACTTGTTATGCCTGAATGATGTTCAGCTCCATGGGATTGTGGTCCTCATTTTCTTTTCCTAGGGAATTGTTTAAAAATTTTGCGAGCAAGGTGTTCTTTGTAGTGAAAGTATCTTATTAGGTCTCACCACCACCAGTGGACCAGTAGGAGTTGCATGAAGCCATCATCACAGGTCCCTCACCCACCCAAGCCTCCCAAACATCAGTAGATAGGGGAGGACCTGAGCCAAGCAAGCTCTTCCAGCAACCCAACTCAAACACCATCCCCCTGCCTCTGGCTTCCTGACTACACCTGTTCCTCATCTGCACTGCAGAGGCAAGGGGCATTTTAAAGGTCATTGACCTGAGCTAGGGCAGAAGTTAATAATAGTAAGAGGGCCTTATGCTTCTAAGTCACCATCCTGAAGTGTAAAGTTACTTTATTGATCAGTTTATTCATTATAAACATATTTGGATCTAGTCTTCCATTTTGTTTTACTTTACATGGTTAAAGGCGATAGATTAATAACTACCAAAGATTGTCATCTTGTAAACTGTGCTTGATTCTATTGTTTTTGCTGATGATATCACTTGGGCTAGTGTTGTGATTGATCTAATCAGTTATCTTTCCTGGTATAATGAAAATAAGATTTCTCCAGAGTAATTAGAGACTATATTTGAAAGACCCCTCTGAGAAGCAATCATTCCTTAAGGATTCTAAATACAAGCAACAAAAAGAAACTTACATTAAGTAATATTGAATTATCAACCCAGGAATTAACCAAAGGACTATACCAACCACAATAATGGAAATGAAAAGACATTTAAGGAAGACACAGTCTTCCAGCTTACCAAACATAAATTCTGGGGGAACTGAGATGGAAAAGTCTAATAATCAACCACCTGAACAACCAGAACTGATAGCACAGGAAGTAAAAAAAAAAAGGTGAATGAGGCTCTAGAAATATTCAAAACAGTAATAATTGCCCAGATAACTATAGAGATGTACACAGGAATAGAAGACAAGATTAGACTCTAGAGCAGAAACAGATGAAAAAATAGATGAGTTCAGGACCATGATGAAAGTCATGAATAATTAGCATAGGAAAGAAAAGGAAACCATGAACAGCCAACATAAGAAAAATGAAATCCATGAAACAGATTCAAACAGATATCTAGGAGATTAAAAATGCTATAGAAAGTACACATAGCAGAATGAGCCAATTTGAAGACAGAATATCAGATACAGAAGACAGGATTGCAGTCAGTCACCATGAAAAGAGAGATCTCTTAAAAATAGCAAGGCACCATGATAAATCAATTCAAAAGCTCTTAGATGATATAAAGAAGAATATAAGATTGATAGGAGTTCAGGAAAAAGCAGGAAAAAGCACAAATGACAAAAACAAAAATTCACAGAATTAATGATAGAAAACTTTGCAAACAGAGCAAAAGAACCTGACTTACCAATAATTGATGCATTTAGGATTCCAACAAGTTATGATAAAAATATACGCCTGGAAATATAATAGTCAATATCCTGGAAACCCAACAGAAGTACAAATTACTACAAGCAGTCAGAAAAAAGAAACAAATTACATGTAAAGGAAATCCCATCAAAATCAAAATAGACTTTTCAGCACAAACCCTCAAATAAAGGAGAACCTGGAGTGAGGTATTTCAAGCTTTAAAAGAAAACAACCTCCAACAGAGGATTATGTATTTTTCAAAACTATCTTTCAAAATTGATGAGAAATAAGATACTTCCATGACAAAGAACAGCCAAGAAACTTCATGAATATAAACCAGCACTCCAAATAATTTTTCAAAATATCCTAGAAAAAGACAATGAAGGTCACAACTTCATGAGGTCCACCACAGCAAATCCAACAGGCAAGAATGTAAAGGGAGAGGGAGAAAAATAAAAAAAGAACCAACAACAGGAAAGTAACATGACACTGATAACTTAATACATATGATTTACAACTATCAATGTCAATGACCTCGATTCTCCAATCAAAAGAAATAGACTGGAGTGACACTTTTATCAGAGTAGCTGGATACAAGGTCAAAACTCAAAAAATCAATAGCCTTCTTGTACACAAATAACAGACTCACTGAGAGAGAAATAAGGGAAACAATTCCTTTCACAATAGCATCCAAAAAATGAAGTATCTAGGAATCAATCTAATGAAAGAAACAAAAGAACTCTACATTGAAAACTACAGCACTCTGAAAACAGAGAAGATGATATAAGAAAATGGAAAGATATCCCCTGATCCTGGGTAAGAAGAATCAACATAGTGAAAATGGCCATACTACTAAAACTGGTATACAGATGCAATGCAATGTCAATTGAAATTCCAACACCATATTTCACACAACTAGAAAAAAGAATCCAACAATTAATTTGGAACCAGAAGAGACCTAGAATAGCAAAAGCTACCCTAGGCAACGGAGACATGGCACCAGGTAGAACAAATCCCAGTTTGAAATTAGACTACAAAGCCACTGTGATAAAAAACAAACAAACAAACAAAAAACAGCACAGTACTGTCAAAGAAACAGACCTGAGGATCAGTGGAAGATATTGTAAGACAGAAAAGCAACTTCAGATATACTCAGCTACCTCATCTTTGACAAAGGAGTGACCACCCTCACTGAGGCAAGATAGTCTCTTTAATAAATGGTGTTGGAAAAACTGGATTTCAACCTGTGAAAGATTAAAACTAGACCCTTATCTGTCACCATGCACTAAATTAAAATCCAAGTGGATTAAAGTTCTAAATATTAAAAAAGAAACACTGAACTTGCTGGAAAATAAGCTAAGTAGAACTGTTGAAGACATTGGCATAGGAAAAAACTATGAAGAAATCCTCAGTAGCATGGGAACTAGCAAAAAGAACCCACAACTGGAATCTCATCTTATTATAAAGCTTCTGCACTGCAAAAGAAACCATCAACAGCACTAAGAGACAACCTACAATGTGGGAAAAAAATTTTACCAGCTGCTCCTCAGACAAAGGATTCTTATCTAGAATATATAAAGAAATCAAAACAACTAGCCCCCACAAATGTAAAGACCTAATTCAAAATTGAGCATCTGAAATGCACAGATATTTCTCAGACAAAGAAGTAAAAACATCAAGTAAATATATGAAAAAATGTTCCACATCACTGATCATTTGAGAGATGCACATGAAGACAACACTGAGATTCCACCTCACCCCACAAAGAATAGCTGCACAAAGAATAGCAAATGTTGTCTGGGTTGTGGGGAGAAAGGAACCCTTCTCCATTGTTGGTGGGAGTGCAGACTGGTGCAACCACTATGGAAATCAATATGGCGATAACTCAAAGAGCTGTTACTAGAGGTTCCAATGGACCCAGCCATCCCTCTGTTGGGTATCTTTCCAAAATAATTAAAGAATCATATTACAGTGATATATATGCACCCATGTTTATAGTGGCACAGTTTATAATAGCTAAAACTTGGAAATTTTTGCCCATCAGTTGGAGACTGGATAAAGAATTTGTAGTTTTTCTATAAAGTGGTATACTACTCAGCCATAAAGAATGAGAAATTAGATTCATTCATAGGAAAATGAATACATGTTGAGGATATACTCCTAAGCGAAATAAATAAGTAACACATGTGTAAATACAGAATAGTTTCTCCAGTTTGAAAAACTATAATAGTCCATAAGATCCTAATGATTTAATTGACAATGTGAAATAGGAAGAAAAGGGCTAAAGGTGTAGGAAAAGTGGGAATGGTAGGGGAAAGATAATAAGGGAAAAGAAAAAAATCTAACAAAATGAAGAAATGGAAATAAAGTGTTTGTAAGTGGAGAGGGAAGGATGGGGTGAAGGGAGGGAAGGGCCCAGGGGGAAAAATGAGAACCAAGACCTGTCATGTAAAGGTATGAGATCCCAATGATGAATATAACTGTACTATATACCTAAAATGTACCAATAAACTCAATGAAAGAAAAAAAATAGACAGGCTGAATATATTTAGAAGCAAAAACCAACAATATATTGTATATAAGAAACACACCTACTTAAAAAAGAAACTCATTTATGGAAAATAAAAGAATGGAAAACATTTCTCCACGTAACAGGAACCCAGAAAAAAGCAGGGGTTACTAACTTATTGGCAGACAAAATAAATTTCAAGCCAAAACTACTTAAGAGAGACAAAGAAGGTCAGTACATCCTTGTAAAGGGAACATTCCAAGAGGAAGAGATGACAATCATAAATATATATGCACCAAATACCAATGCTCCCCCAACTATACAAAGCACATTGTTTCAAAGAGACAGATCACCTAGACTAAAAATCAACAACAAAATACTAGAATTGAACCAAGCTTTTGAAGAAATGGACTTAAGAGATACCTACAGAGTACTCCACCCCACAAAATCAGAATGTACATTCTTTTTGGGTCCTCATGGGTTATTCTCCAAAATGGGCCACATACTAGCTCATAGAACATGTTTAAGTAAATGCAAAGGAAATGAAGTTATCCCATGTATATTATCAGACCATAGTGCAATGAAACTGGAGATCAATAGCATAAGAAATTGTAAGCAATTTACAAACACATGGAAATTGAATAACAATCTCTGAGTAACCAATAGGTCACAGGAAATTAAAGCCAAAATTAGACAGTGTTTACAATTAAATGATAATGCAAGTAAAACATACAGGAACCTATGGGGTACAATGAACACAGTTTTATATGGAAAATTCATAGGAGTGAATGCCCACATAGGAAAACAGAGTAAGCTCAAATAAAAATCCTAATACTCAATCTTAAACTCCTAGCAAAAGAAGAGCAAGAGAAATTGAAAGCTCATACTTGGGAGGAAATTATAAAGATAAGAGCAGAAATCAATGGAATGGAGAATGACAGAATGATACAAAAAATGAAGCCAAGTTGTTTTTTGAAAGAATAAATAAAGTTAATGAACACTTAGCCAAGTTTATTTAAAAAAAAATGAATGAAAAGGCTCAAGTTCATGCAATGAGGAATGCAAATGGTGAAGTCACACTGGATCCAGCAGAAATCCAGAGGATCAATACTTACTTTGAGAACTTGTACTCTAATAAAATGGAAAACACAGAAGAAATTAGCAGATTTCTAGATATATATGAATTACTAAAGTTGAGCAAAGAAGACAAAAATTCTAAGCACCCCAGTTACAATCAGTAAAATTGAAAATGTAATTAAAAATTTATCAACAAAGAAAAGCCCATGTTGTGATGGCCTCACTGATGAATTTTGCAAGACATTTAGAGAAGAACTACTGCCACTACTCTTTAAACTTTTTAATGAAATTGAAAGGGAAGCAATACTTACTAATTAATTCCTGGAAGGAAGTGCTATTTTGATTCTAAAACCATGGAAAGACCCAACCAAATAGCGAACTACAGTTCTATCTCCCTAATAAATATATATGAAAAATTCCTCAATAAGATACTGGAAAACAGAATACAGAGGGTCATCAAAATGATAGTACACCCTGAGCAAGTTGGATTCATCCCAGGGATGCAAGGATAGTTCAACATATGCAAATCAATAAATGATGTAATGCACTATATTAACAGAGTCAAAGACAAAAAAAAAAAACAAAACAACATATGATCATCTCAATAGATGCAGAAAAAGCCTTTGACAAAATTCAAGATCTATTAATGACAAAAACCTTTCAGAAAATTGGGATAGATATTCTTTATCTCAACTTGATAAAGGTTATCTATGAAAAACCAACAGCCAATGTCATACTGAATGATCAAAAACTGAATACCTTCATGCTGAAATCAGGAACAAGACAATAATGTCTGCAGTAACAGAGCTTGAATAAATTTAAGAAAATGATTCTGACATTCTCAACCAATAAAATGTCTTAGAAAATAATATTTTAAAAATTGAATTTGCTCATTACAGCTTGAAAAAAATTAGATATTTTTAAAATATTATGGAAGCTAAATTTTGAAAATAATTTAATGCTCTTTATAATTTATAACCTAACTACAAATATTATAAACATTTAGACTTTTTTCATCATATGAGGATGTTTTATTTAAAGCAATTATAGGCAACAGAGACTTGGCAGGGGTTATTATAATTCCCAACTTGAAACTCTACTACAAAGACACTGTGATAAAAATGCATAGTACTAGCAAAGAAACAGACCCAAGGATCAGTGGATCATATTATAAGATGCAGAAACAACTCCTGACATATTCAGCTACCTCATCTTTGACAGAGGAGCTAATCATACACACTGAGGAAAGATAGTCTCCTTAATAAATGATGTTGGAAAAACTGGATTTCAAGTCATCAAAGATTAAAATTAAATCTGTATCTTTCACCATGCACTAAACTAAAATCCAGGTGGATTAAAGATACAAGTATTAAAACAGAAACACTAAACTTGCTGGGAGATAAGTTATGTATAATTCTTGAAGATATTGGCATAGGAAAAGACTTTATGAACAAATCATCAGTAGCACTGTAACTAGCACCAAGAATCAACAACTAGGATACCATCTTTAAAAAAAAGCTTCTGCACTGCCAAAGAAATCACAAGCAGACCTAAGAGACTATACACAATGTGGGAAAAAAGTTTTCACCAGCTGTTCCTCAAAGGTGTAATATCTAGAATATATAAAGAACTAAAAAAAAATCAGACTTTCCAATTTAAAGATCCAATCCAAAAATGAGCATGTAAAATGAATAGACATTTCAAAGACAAAGAAGTAAAAGCAGCAAATAAAAATATGAAGAAAAGTTCAGCATCACTGCTTATTTGAGATATGAAGATAAAAACAACAATGAGATTCCACCTTGCTCCAGAGAGAATGGCTGTTATCAAGAAATTAACCAATGGGCTGGGGATTTGGCTTAGTGGTTCCACCACCTGCCTTGCAAGTGCAAGGTCCCAAATTTGATATCCAGTATCAAAAAAAAAAAAAAAAAAAAAAAAAAGGAAAAAAAAAAAATAATAAAAAAAAAAAAAAAAAAAAAAAGAAAAGGGAAAAAAAGAAATTAACTAGTAACAAATGCTGGCAGGGCTGTGGGGAGATAGGAACCCTTCTTCATTGCTGGTGGGAGTGCATACTGGTGCCACCCCTATAGAAATCAATAAGGATATACCTTGAAGAACTAGGTTTAGAAGTCACATTTGACCCAGCTACTCCTCTGCTGGGTATCTCCCCAAAAGAATCATACCACAGTGATATATGCTCACTCATGTTTATAGTGGCACAATTTGTAACAGCTAAAATTTGGAATAGCCCAATTGCCCATCAACTGGAGACTAAATAAAAAAGATGTGGTTTTTTTATATAATATACTACCACTCAGCCATAAAGAAGGAGAAACAAGATATATTAATAGCTAAGAGGATGCACATTAAAGCTGTATTCTTAAGTGAAATTAATAAGTCCCACATGTATAAATACCGAATAGCTTTTCTTGTGTGAAAAAATAAAAGTGCAAATAAGCATAAAAATGTATAATTGATATTGTGTAATAGGAAGAAAAGGTCAAAAAGAGTAGAGGAAGTAGGAGGGGTAGAGGAAAGTTAAAAATGGAAAAGAAAAAAAAGCATGAGAAAAAGGAAAGCATGGGGACAATGTCTTTGTAAACAGGGAAGGGTGGAGGGGTGAAGAGAGGCGTGTAACGTTACAAGATCCCAGTGATGGATGCAACTTTATTGTATACTTAAAATGTACCAATAAACTTAGTAAAGATTTTTTAAAATGTATCTTATTTCTCCACTGATTTTGAAAGATAGATTTGCAGAGTACATCAACTTGGGTTGGAGGTTGTTTTCTTTTAGGGCTTGAAATATTTCACTCTAAGCTCTTCTTGACCTGAGGGTTTGTGTTGAGAAGTCTGCTCTGATGGGCTTTCTTTGTATGTGATTGGCTTCTTTTCTCTAACTGCTTATAATATTTTGTTCTTCTGTTGGGTTTATGTTATCTTGACTATTATATGCCTAACTGTAGATTGTTTTAATGAGTGCTAGTTGGAGTCGTATATGCCTCACTTACCTGTATGAGAAGTTCTTTTCCCTTCTTGGGAAGTTTTCTGCCACTTTTTGTGTGAACAGATATTTTTTATGTCATTTTCACTATCTTCTCTTTCTTCATTGATTCCAATCAATCTTATTTTATTCACCCTTGCATCATTTAGCAGTTGCTGGATTGTTTTCTCATGGTCCTTTACTATTTTTAAGAAATTTTTATTTTCCTAGCCTCTCATTTCAATCTTGTCTTCTATTTATGATATTTTGTCTTCACAATGGCTAATTCTTCTGCATAAACTTTCAATTGAGTTTTTTTCAGCTTTAATTGAGTTTATTGGTACATTTTAGGGATACAGTACAGTCACATTCATTATTGGGATCTTGTACCTCTACATGACAAGTCTTGATTCTCATTTTTTCCCCTTACCTCTGCCCTCCCTTCACCCACTCCTCCCCAGGAATCAATCTAACAAAAGAAACAAAAGATCTCTACACTGAAAACTACAGCACTCTGAAAAAAGAAATTGGAGAGGATATAAAAAAAATGGAGAGATATCCCCTGCTCCTGGGTAGGAAGAATCAACATAGTGAAAATGGCCATACTACCAAAACTGCTATATACATTCAATGCAATGTCAATTGAAATTCCAACACTATATTTCACAGAACTAGAAAAAAAAATCCAAAAATTCATTTGGAACCATAAGAGACCTAGAATAGCAAAAGCCATTTTAGGCAACAGACACATGGCACCAGGTGTAACAGTTCCCAATTTGAAACTATGCTACAAAGCCACTGTGATAAAAACAGCATGGTACTGGCAAAGAAATAGGCCTGAGGATCAGTGGAACAGACTGGAAGACACAAAAACAAATGCAGATGTACTCAGCTACCTTGTCTTTGACAAAGGAGCTGACCATCTTCAGTGGAGGAAAGATAGCCTCTTTAATAAATGGTGTTGGAAAAACTGGATGTCAACCTGCCACAGATTAAAATTAGACCCTTATATTTCATTATGCACTAAATTAAAATCCAAATGGATTAAAGATCTAAATATTAAAACAGAAACATTAAATTTGCTGGAAGGTAAGTTAGGCAGAACTCTGGAAGACATTGGTATAGGAAAAGACTTTATGAACAAATCCTCAGTAGCATGGGAACTAGCAGATAGAATCAATCAAGTTTTTAAACTCCCAGATATCTATTTGTATCTGTTTTATGGATTTAATTGCTTTCCTATGCTGAGATTCCAAAATGTTCCTGAGTTCTTTTTTTTAAATCTATGTCTGCTCTAGAGTTATTAATCATGTCTTTCACTATGGACACTATCTCTATTGTTATCTTGGTCCTCTTTCCTTTCCAGTTCTCAGAGTTCAAGTGGTTTAGTTTCAGATTTTTCCATTTGTTTCACCTTGGTACTGCATTTGGTAATCTGGTAGTCTTATTTTGAGTCCTGTGGAGAGGTGTTCTCATTTATATTTTTTTGTTTTCACTTTTAAATTTTTTATATAATTTCTGTGTTGATGTTTGTAAATGGCTCATTTTGAGTATCTCTATTGCTAGTATGTAAAACTATTAGGGAATGCCTACTTCTTGGATTGTCTTCCAGTTTTAATTGGCCTGTGGGTTTTGAATCTGTAATGGTTCTGAGGCAATTTCAGTTTTGTTATAGCAGGGAGGACAACTGACTTGACCAATTACATCACCCTGGCCAAAGTCATACAAGCAGCATCAACAATAGCATCAAACATATCCAAAAAAATGACAAACTGTACTAACTATTCATCTACCATGTTGACTACATGAGCCAGACTTATGGTTGTATATCAAAATCTAGAAGTAACCAGAAATGGATTTGCAGTAAATAAGTCCTTCATTATAGTAAATTTGCCTAATTTTGTGGGGAGATTTAGAAGGAGTTATCAGGGTAAAGAAGTAGAAGTAGAGGAAAAAGTTAGAAATAAGGCTAGAAGATATGGGAAGATTATTCAAAGTTTGGAAAACTGGTCAGGACAGAAGGAGAAGAAAGGAGGAAGGAAGAAAAACAAGAACATAACAAACTAATAGTGACAGAAAAACCAGAAATTGTTTTCTTACTCTTTTAAAATATAAAAAGAATCAAGAATAAACAGAAACAAGAAATGCAAGAAATGAAAGGAAAAGAAAACTATCCCCTTTAAGGCATTTCCCTGTTTTCCCCAAAGGACAAGTTGGGTAACATACAGATCTGTGTTTTCTGATCTCTGAACTGGCCATAGTCCACTGACGTTCAAGATGGTCTCTGGCTGTGAGGCTGAAATTGGGCTTCCAGACCTCCTTTAGGTTTGAATTCCACACAGTTCTAATGCAGGTTCAAACCAGCCCTCCCCCACAAGAAGACAGTGGTTCTGGTAGGAGGAGTTGACCCCAACAGCTCACCAACTACTGCAGTCTGCTGTGCCTTTATTGATGTGACTCTTTGCCCTCCCAGTGGGCTTCAATTCTCAATATTCCTGGGGAGAAGCCTTCTCTGTACTGCTCACCACTGTGTCAGTTCCTGTCAGCCCTATCTTTTTTGTTCTAGTATTGTCTACTCATGTAGGACCACATCTGCTGCCCATATTTTTAATAGAATTATTGTCTTTTTGTGGGAGAAGTTCAAGCCTGGTTGGGCCAGGTGTGCCACACTCCTGTCTCCTGAGCTAACTCGGAGACCTTGCTAAAGCTGAGCTAGCTTGCCTAAGTGCATAGATGCTGGGTCCAACAGGCTACACCTCTGCCCCTAGTCCGTGATTCCTTCGCCTTGCTAAAAAAAAAAAAATCACTCCACCATGCCTCCAGTAAGATATTGCCAAATGTTAAATGTTCCTCCCATGCTCCTCCCCCATGGTTGTTCATATATAAGGCTGTTCATTTCCTGAATAAAGTGGAAGCCTTCCACAAACCTCCCCAGAGTCTGTGTTGTGATTCCATGCCTTATCCTCCCAGTCCAAGCTCCTGAACCTTGTTCCGAGAGAGGGCTCACAGATGACAACATCTTTTGGATTTCTGTTTGATACCTTTTCATTCACTGTAATTCTGTGGCAAACTACATATTCAAGTTTTGTATCATTTTATATAGCTCAGCCAAAATTTTATTTTACTCTTCAGGAAATTAGTATTCTGTCTATTAGTTATTTGATTCTGTCATCTTTGAACTCTCTGAGCAACTTACAGATTTTTTCTATCTTCTTTTTTATCATTTTGTATAATTTTGCTGTATAGATTTTTATTTTCTCCCACTCAGTGCTTCATTATCAACTCAGGGGGAATTGGAATTCTTGGGTGCATTTTCTTGACTATTTTAAAAACGTGTTTATAGATGTGTGTTTGTGCCTCTGTGTGTGTGTGTGTGTGTGTATACATACTGAGGGTAGAAGGTTAATTTTTATTAATAAAACTACTTCTGCCACTATGGAGATATCTTTAGTATGCTGCATATGGGCTCTGGGCATGGCTAAACTCTAGATCACAAAATCAAACTATGTGCATTAATTTGAGAGCAGAGGCTTATATTATAATTGCCTCTCACACTCAACGATAAAACAATGGTAAATATCTATGAAATGAAACAACTATCATTGACATATGGTAAATATCTATGAAATAAACAACTGTCAGGAGCAGTGGAAAATAATTCAGCAAAAAGAGTGTAGAGTCAACTAAATATATAAAGATCAATAAAGCTTTAGAGTAATACTAATAGATATGAAGAGTGTGGGGAAGGGGAAATGAAAGAAGGAAAATTTGAAAAATAAGAAGATAAAAAGAAGAGAGAAAAATGCGAAAACAGATCTTACCAAGTTGGAAAAGACCTTTGATGGATAAAAATAAGAGAAACATCAAACAAGAAAAAAGAAAGAAGAAAAAAAGAGAGCAAAAGAATGAAGAAATGAAGAAAAAAAAAAAAAAACCCAAACCAATGACCAAAACAGATAAATGAGTCCACAGTAACTTTTTGTGTTTCTGATTAAGTGATTTCTTTCTAGAGTCTGTGGTATTAGAGTCCACCAGACATGAATGAGTGATAATGAGAGCCAATTAAGTTCTTTTTTCCATAATCATGTTTTTGCATGTCAATGCTGAATTCTGCCCCACCTGTACTGCTGGGCATGGTTGTGCTATGGTGTTGCCCCTAGAGCTGTGTTTATTCCAGCTGCTCCCAGTTTATGTGTTCCTCTTTGTGCTCCAACTCTCAGCTTTTGCTGCCTAGATTTATGGCCTGTGATGCTCCCACCATGGTCCAGAGGCCCCTCCTGTACATTCTAGGCTGTAGCAATTATCAAAACTTAGATGGCCAAAGTATATCCCTCTTATGTTGGAAGAGAACAAAATAAAACAAAACAAAAAAACACACCATTGATTTCTCTGCTGAATATAGGCAGCAGGGAAAATTTGGAGGTCAGGCAGGAAAACTTAATGCCAGCACTTTCAGATTTAACTTCCTCCAAAATCCACACATAACTGACCTCCTCACCATGGAGGACATGACCCCAATTCTTTCCGAGCCTGAGTTTTAAACTCTCAGGGCATCATCTCTGTGAGTGTCTCCTGTGGCCAACTCCCAGGCAGTCATTATGGTAGGGTTATCCTGGAAACTCTGAGCCATAGCTGTTCTATAATTCGTTCATAAACAATTAGCACCTTCTTAATAGTGCTCTTGAATAAACTGTCTCAAATATGATAGTTACTGCACTGGTTTTCTTCTCCACTCTATGTTGCTGTGTGTAGGGAGTTACTTTGATCTCCTACTGCTTTTGTAATCTGCAATATCAAGGGGCAATTCTTTTAAGTAGTGCTGCTGGTCCTGTTCATTGTTTCTCCCTGGAAATGCCCACGCTCTCCATGCTTACCTCATATTGGCAGAGGTAAGTCCCTTTTCCTGGGAGCCAGGGCTAGCAACCTAGACTCCCTCATTCTTTTCTGTGCATTGAGCTCAGGTTCTCTCCTGTAGTTTCTAGTTTTCCTATGAGCTCCTTCACAGTTCCAAGAAATCTATTTCTTTTTTCTTTACTAAGGAGCTCTATGTTATTAAACTGATGAAAAATAAAATACACAGAAAAATGATGCATCTTACAAAGCATAATTCATTCATGGCTGTGATAAATCAAACACTACCCACTGTTAAAACCTCTCAGTGAAAAAAAGAACACTTTTTTAAATTAATAAGTATTTATTTGGCTTTAAAATTATCAAGATGAATTATTGATGAAGTGAAGAATAACTGAGCTGAATGCCAAGATTATTTATTTTTATTTATTTTTTCTAATTGAATTTATTGGTACATTTTAGGTGTACAGTACAGTTACATTCATTGTTGGGATCTCATACCTTTACAAGCCAGGTCTTGGTTCTTATTTTTTCCCTTTATCCCCTCCTCCCTTCATCCCCTCCTCCCCTTCCCCCTTCAAACACTTTAATTCCATTTTTACATTTTCTCATATTTTTTCCTTTTCCCTTATTCCCCTTCCCCTATCCTTCTCACTGTCCCTACACCTTTGGTCCTTTTCTTCCTATTTCACATTGCTAATTGTCCTGTTAGAATCTTGAGTACAATTTTAGTTTGTCACACTAAAGAAACTATTTGGTATTTGCATATGTGTTACTTATGTATTTCACTTAGGAGTATATCCTCAAAATGTACCCATTTACCTATGAATGAATATACTTTCTCATTCTTTATGGTTGAGTAGTATTCCATTTTATAGAAAAACCACATCTTCTTTATCCAGTTTCCAACTGATGGGCAGATGGGCTGTTTCCAAGTTTTAGCTATTACAAAATGTGCCACTATAAACATAGTTGTGCATATATCACTGTGGTATGATTCTTTTAATTCTTTTGGAAACATACCCAACAGAGGGATGGCTGGGTCCCATGGAACCTCTAATCCTAGTTCTTTAAGGTATCTCCATATTGACTTCCATAGTGGTTGCACTAGTTTGCACTCCCACCAACAATGGAGAAGGGTTCTTTACTCCCCACAACCCTGCCAACATTTGTTATTGGTTGATTTCTTGATAGTCTCCATTCTTTGTGTGGTGAGGTAAAATCTCAGTGTTGTTTTCACCTGAATCTCTTGAATGACCAGTGATGTGGAGCATTTTTTCATATATTTACTTGCTGCTTTTACTTCTTTGTCTGAGAAATGTCTGTGCATTTTAGATGCCCATTTTAGTATTATGATTTTATATTTGGGGGGGTGGTTCTTTTGATTTCTTTATATATTCTAGATAAGAATCCTTTTTCTAAGAGCAGCTAGTAAAATTTTTTCCCCATATTGTAGGTTGTCTCAGTTCTGTTGATGGTTTCTTTTGCAGTGCAGAAGCTTTTTAATAAGATGAGATCCCACTTGTTAATTCTTCCTGCTAGTTCCCATGCTACTGAGGATTTTTTCAAAAAGTCTTTTCCTATGCCTATGTCTTCCAGAGTTCTGCCTAACTTATCTTCCAGCAAGTTTAGTGTTTTTGTTTTTATATTTAGATCTTTAATCCACTTGGATTTTAATTTAGTGCATGGTGACAGATAAGGGTCTAGTTTTAATCTTTTGCAGGTTGAGATCCAGTTTTTCCAACACCATTTATTAAAGAGGCTATCTTGCCTCCAGTGGGGACTGTCAGCTCCTTTGTCAAAGATGAGGTAGCTGAGAGCATCTGGAGTTGTTTTTGTCTCTTCCAATTTGTTCCACTGATCCTCAGGTCTGCTTCTTTGCCAGTACCATGCTGTTTTTATCACAGTGGCTTTGTAGTATAGTTTCAAATTGGGAATTGTTATACCCTCTGCCATGTGTCTTTTCTGTTGCCTAGGATGGCTTTTGCTATTCTAGGTCTCTTCTGGTTCCAAATGAATTTTTGGATTCTTCTTTGTAGTTCTGTAAATTATAGTGTTGGGATTTCAACTGGTATTACATTGAATCTGTATAGCAGTTTTGGTAGTATGGCCATTTCACTATGTTGAT
Organism: Fukomys damarensis; assembly: GCF_012274545.1. NCBI lineage: Eukaryota > Metazoa > Chordata > Mammalia > Rodentia > Bathyergidae > Fukomys > Fukomys damarensis. The sequence goes on from NW_022900926.1 coordinate 77,477,268, forward strand.
TCTTCCTACCCAGGAGCAGGGGGCATCTTTCTATTTTCTTATATCCTACTGAATATCTTTTTTCAGAGTACTGTAGTTTTCAGTGTAAAGGTCTTTTGCTTCTTTTGCTAGATTGTTTCCCAGATTTTTTGGGGTGCTGTTGTGAAAGTAGTTATTTCCCTAATTTCTTTCTCAGTGAGTCTGTTATTTGTGTAAATGAAGGCTATTGATTTTTGGGTGTTGACCTTGTATCCAACTACTTTGCTAAAAGTGTCAATTAAGTCAAGAAATCTTTTGGTGGAGTTTTTTGGGTATTGAATGTAGAGTATCATATCATCTGCAAATAATGACAGTTTAACTTCTTCCTTTCCTATCTTTATTGCTTTAATTTCTTTCTCTTGTCTAATTGCTATGGCTAATCTTTCCAGAACTATATCAAAGAGGAGTGGTGATAGTGGGCATCCTTGCCTTGTTCCTGCTTTTAATGTGAACGTTTTCAGTTTTTGGCCATTTAATATGATGTTGGCTGTTGGTTTTTTCATAGATAGCCTTTATTAAGTTGAGACAGAGACCATCTATTCCAACTTTTTCAGGGTTTTTATCATGAATGGGTGTTGAATTTTGTCAAATGCTTTTTCTGCATCTATTGAGAGGATCATGTGGTTCTTGTCCTTGACTTTGTTAATATAGTGCATTACATTAATTGATTTATGTATGTTGAACCCTCCTTGCATCCCTGGAATAAATCCAACTTGGTCAGAATGTATGATCTTCTTGATGATCCTCTGTATTCTGTTTGCTAGTATCTTATTGAGGATTTTTGCACCTATATTCATTAAGGAGATTAGACTGTAGTTCTCTTTTTTAGTTACATCTTTCCCAGGTTTGGGAATCAAAGTGATATTTGCTTCCAGTAATGAATTTGGAAGTATTGCTTCTCTTTCAATTTCATTGAAAAGTCTGAGGAGTAATGGCAGTAGATCTTCTCTAAATGCCTTGTAAAATTCAGCAGTGAATCCATCAGGACCTGGGCTTTTCTTTGTTGGTAAGTTTTTAATTACATTTTCAATTTCACTGATTGTGATTGGGGTGTTTAAAATGTTTTTATCTTCTTCGTTCAACTTGGGTAATTCATAAGTATCTAGTAATCTGTCCATTTCTTCTGTGTTTTCCATTTTATTAGAGTACAGGTTCTCATAGTATGTATTAATGATCCTCTGGATTTCTGTGGGATCTGTTGTGACTTCGCCTTTTTCCTTCCTGATTACAAGAATCTGAGCCTTTTCTTTCCTTTTTTTGATAAGGTTTGCTAAGGGTTTATCAATTTTATTTATTCTTTCAAAAAACCAACTCTTCAATTCATTTGTTTTTTTGTATTGTTTTCTTAGTTTCCATTGCATTGATTTCTGCTCTAATCTTTATAATTTCCTCTCTTGTTCAAGCTTTGCATTTTTCTTGCTTTTGTTTTTCTAGGAGTCTAAGAGTCATTGTTTTTTTTTTATTTGAGCTTGCTCTGTATTCCTAATGTGGGCATTCAGTGCTATTAATTTTCCATGTAGAACTGCTTTCATTGTGTCCCATAATTTCTTGTATGTTGTATTGCAATTTTCCTTTATTTGTAAACACTGTCTAATTTCTTCTTTGATTTGCTCTGTGATCCATTGATTGTTCAGGAGAGTGTTGGTCAATTTCTATGTGTTTGTGAATTTCCTACGGTTTCTTATGCTGTTGATCTCAAGCTTTATTGCACTGTGATCTGATAATATACAGGGAATGACTTCAATTCTTTTGCATTTATTCAAATCTATTTTGTGAGCTAGTATGTGCTCTATCTTGCAGAATGACTCATGTGCAGCTGAAAAGAATGTATATTCTGATTTTGTGGGGTGGAACACTATAAACGTCTAATAAATCCATGAATTCACAAGTTTGGTTCAGTTCCAGTATTTCATTGTTGATTTTTTGCCTAGATGATGTGTCTATTTTTGATAGTGGGGTATTCAGATCCCCCACTAAAATTGTATTAGTGGTTATTTGGTTTTCCATGTTACTTAATATTTGTTTTATACAGTTGGGGGCATTTATATTTGGTGCATATATGTTTATGATTGTCATTTCTTCATCTTGGATTGTTCCTTTTACAAGGATGTAGTGGCCTTCTTTGTCTCTCTTAATCAGTTTTGGTTTGAAATTTGTTTTGTTTGTGAAAAAGATTGCTACCCCTGCTTTTTTCTGGTCTCCTGTCGAGTGGAGAATTGTTTTCCATCCTTTTGCTTTCAGTCTATGGGCTTCTTTTTGCACTAGGTGTGTTTCTTGTATACAACATATTGTTGGATTTTGCTTCTTCATCCATTCTGCCAGTCTATTTCTCTTGATTGGTGAATTGAGGCCATTGACATTGATAGTTATAACTGATATGCACTGACTTATTATTCTCATGTTATTGTCCTTTTTTTTGACTCTTTTTATTTTTTGTCCTCTCCCTTTAGATTCTTGCCTTGGCTATTTGATTTGCTCTGTTGGGCCTTCATGTCTTGTGGTCTTCATTGTCATATTCTAGGATATTGTTGAAAATTCTTTGTAGTGCTGGTTTAATATTCATGAAGTTTCTCAAGTGTTCTTTGTCATGGAAGTATCTTATTTCTCTGTCCATTTTGAAAGAGAGTTTTGCAGGATACATTAGCCTTGGTTGTAGGTTGTTTTCTTTTAGGACTTGAAATACCTCACTCCAGGCTCTCCTTGACTGAGGGTTTGTATTGAAAAGTCTGCTGTGATTCTGATGGGCTTTCCTTTGCATGTGATTTGTTTCTTTTCTCTTTGTCTAGGTGTAGATTTTTTTTTTTTAATCATGGCTATTTGGGGTCCTATATGCCTCACTTATCTGTATGTCAAATTCTTCCCCTCTGTTTGGGAAGTTTTCTGTCATTAATTCTTTGAACAGCTTTTTTACGTCATTTGCATTTTCTCCTGGTACTTCATGGATTCCTATCAGTCTTATGTTATTCTTCTTTGCATCATCTAGGAGTTGTTGGATTGATTTCTCATGCTCCCTTACTGTTTTTAAGAGACCTCTCTTTTCATGCTCACTGTCTGCTATCCTGTCTTCTATATCTGATATTCTATCTGTGCAATCTTTTATTCTGTTGCATATGCTTTCAATAGAGTTTTTAATCTCCTGGATATCTGTTTGAATCTGTTTAATGGATTCAATTTCTTTCCTATGTTGTGTGTTCATTGTTTCCATTTCTTTCTTATTCTGGGCCTTCATGGTTTCTATTATGTTCCTAAGCTGATCTATTTTTTTGTCAGTTTCTGTTCTGGATTCTTGAATTATGTCTTTCATTTTGCTCACCACCTCTATGGTTATCTGAGAAATAATTTCTGTTTTGAATTTTTTCTAGAGCTTGATTGATTAGTTTTTTTTTTTGTTTTTTTTTTTTACTTTCTGTGCTGTGAGTTCTGAGTGTCCTGGAGGTTCACCATCTTATTTTTCATCCTCCTTTGCCCTACTGTTTGCCATTGGTGGACTGGAAGTCTTTGTGGCTTGCTTAAGTGTTTTCTCATCCTTATTTTTGCTGTTGGGTTGCCCTTGATTTAATCTCTGGGTTATTAAATCTTCCTGGTATCATTATGTCCCAACCTTTAATTCTCTAGTGACTTATAGACATTCTCATTTTCATAATTGAGAAAACAACTCATCAAATAATCCCTATACTTTATCTCTATCGATACAATCATGAACATAATAGGATCAATCACCACCCTTTATAGCCCGCCATGTCTTTGCAGAGTGAGTCCCAGCACTGAATCTAATAGCAGGTGGGGGGGTGGGGGGGTGGCATGATGGTGCTCAACGGCACCTGCCCAGCTACCCTCCTTGTGCTGCACCAGAGCCAATGAGTGGTGCCAGCTGATAATTGCTTGGCTCCAGAGGAGTCCCCTAGATCAGGCTGGGCCATACAGCAGAGAGGGCTCTGAGTCCAAGCTGGGGCAATGACGCAAAACTCACCCACCTGGCGCTGTGTCAGAGCCAATCAGTGGCACCTGTTGCAAACAGTGTGGCTCCAGAGGAGGCCTGTAGTTCGGGCTGGGCCATGCAGCAGAGAGGTCTCTCATGCCAAGATTATTCAAAACATTAAATTTGTAGACATTCTTGGGGAGTTCAAAGCTTAAGCCAGAATAGATAAGTCATTAAATTTATTTGGCCTCAATGACTGAAAACATAGTTACAATGTAAAGATCCTATAATATAATGATGGCCCTAATATTATTGCTCTTTTAGATCTGTGAGAATCCTATATATGAGGACATCAAATGTGAATCATATCTTAAATTAACTGTGTAGTATTATGTGGTTTGACTCTAGGAAACAATGTCTAATTATATCCTTGATTTACTGTCAAAATGTGGGATATATGGAATATGAGTTATAATTGGCTTCATTTAATAATTTTAACTTAATTTTTTCTGCATTTTTCCTTCTTTTACTTTTATACAATTTATTGTATTTAAAAACTATTTGTTAGGCATAACCTATTTAATGGGTAAATCAATTGACTCATGATTTGTAATCAAGTTTTAACTCTTATTTGCCCTGCCAGTGTCTTGAATTTTATTCTCTTAAAAAATATAATAAATCTGAAACTTCAAAGGAAAACTTTTTCCTTTCTTTTCCTCAAAGGTAATTAAATAGTTTTATTTTCAGCAGGGGCTCAAGTTAAATGTTCTTTCACACAATTGACAAAGCAAGTATGGTGCCTACTTTTCATTCCTTCAAAGAATCTGCTAAATTATCCTTAGCCTGTCTTTGTTTAACTACATTCCTATGTATCCTATAGAGTTTATTTTCAAGGAACATTTGACAAGAAGTATTCTTTAATGTTTTGCTTGCCTGCTCTTTTAGTAGCATCAGTCTTGAACTCCCACTGCCCTACAAATTGTATTTCTTCAGGCAAAGTGACTTTTCCAACTAGTTCTTTTTTATATTGAAATAGTTCAGGTAAGCAAAGACAGCATATAGCGCAATACACTAGTCAGTGATTAATCAATTATAAATTTGCCTATGTGAAAGAAGTATGTGAAAGATAACAGCAAGACTATCTTTGGAACTATTTGACATCTAAGAGGGCATGTGAAACTAAATTTCTAACTAAAATTTATGAAGAGGGATGATATGCATGCTTGTTTTGAGAGAGCATATTTTGTAAGATTTACATAAATTATGTCTTTCAAAACATTTAATACTATGTGGATAATAAACAAACAAACAAACGAACAAAAAACCCAGCAGGAAAATCACACTAGGCAACTAAGTGGAGTGATTAAAATGGTTTATAGGACATTAAGGGAGTAGAGATTAGTAGACAGAACACTTAACTGAAATATATTTTACATGTTACAATTAAATGAGGAACCAGAAAAGTAGTCAATCTCAAAAGCAGGATTCAAATTTAGATTTTTTTTTGTTGTCAAATGATTTTTTTAATTAAAACCAAAAAATAGAAATACTATTTGAATTTCTATGTTTCTGTATGTCTTTTTCTAATCCCCCAAAATATCTTTCATAATTAGGCAACCTTAAAATATAGTATTTTTAATAAATAAGTACTGCTGCCATTTAAAATTAGTAACGTATATTATCCAGTTATGCCTATTTACTGTTAATATAATATATAAAAATTAGCAGAATAGTTTAGATTAATGATTACTACAATAAGAAAATCTCAGTGAATCAGGTATACACTTTTTTCTTATATTATAAAAGCTTGCATTTCAAAAAGTTCTTCTAATTGGCTTTCATCTGAAGTCTCAAGGCTATGGCTCATCCCATCATGTGATTCTGGGATATAGCAATCCTTTGATTCCAAACATAAATCCAGAATATTTTAGTGTTCAGCCCTCAAATGAAGAGTATCAGGACCACATTTAAAGCCAAGAAAATGAGGAAATATATTTTTTCTTGTATGCTCATGGAAAAAAAAATAGTCCTTATATAAAAACAGAGGGAACATTTTTTTAAAGGTATATGTAATTTGATGTTGATAATACATATATTTTTGAAGAAATATTTTCAAGAAAATATTTGGAGCAAATATTCTTCTAACACATGATTGAAAGATCCTTTCCTTATTCCTAAAGATAATTGATGTGCTGGATAATTTACGTTTGCTAGAAAATTCAGTGAATCATATCCATTAATAGCATGAGAACATTTCATTCAAAATAAAGTTCAAACTATTATATGAAATTAAGAATATAAAAATGAGAGAGGAAATAAAAATGATTTTCCTGCAGATGTTGAACCTTCAGGATTCTGAAAATCCTACTCAAACTCACAGTTTTAAATGTAAATACTTACCTTATTCAAAGAGTTCTACACAAACTTCAAATTATAATTTTCCTAACTAGAGCACTATAAACCTGAAAAGGGAAAAGGAAAGAATGTAAAGTAAACTTCCTGCTTAGATGTCTCCTGAAACTAAAGGCGTGGAGACTTATAATTTAAATAATAACAGGAGGATATAACATTTTTCATCAATTATTATACTCCATATGACTTAGAATCATTACTAGGACTAGTCAAAGGGTAGAAGTTTTTATTTAAAATATATTTTATTTTCTAATATACAATATTTAATGCTTTAACCCCCCCAATTGCATTATTCTTTTTTTAATTAAGTTTATTGGTACATTTTAGATATGCAATACAGTAACACTCGTCTTTAGGAACTTGTACCCTTACATTATATGTCTTGGTGCTTATTTTTTTCCCCATTCCCCTGCTGTCCCTTCAACCACTCTACCCCTCCCTATTTACAGACTTTGTTTCCATTTTTTTTCATTTTCTCATATTTTTTTCTTTTACTTTCTTTCTTTTCCCCTAACCCTCCCACTTCCCTTTACCCTTTAGACCTTTTCTTCCTATTTCCATTATCAATTATACATTTTGATCCTTCTTTGCAATTTTAGTTTCTCACACCAGAAAAACTATTTGGTATTTACACATGGATGTCATATTTATTTCACTTCAGAGTATGGCCTCAATGTGCAACCATTTAGCTATAAATAACTCCAGTTTCTCATTCTTTATGAATGAGCAGTACTCCATTTTATTAAAAAAAAATACATCTTCTTTATCCAGTCTCCAGTTGATGGGCAATTGGCTCTTTCCAAGCTTTAGCTATTACAAACTATGTCGCTATAAACATGGGTAAGCATATATCACTGTGGTATGTTTCTTTTAACTCTTTTGGGAAGATACCTAGCAGAAAAATAGCTGGGTCAAATGGGAGCTCTAATTCTAGCTCTTTGAAGTATCTCCATATTGATTTCCACAGTGGTTGCACTAGTCTGCACTCCCAACAATGAAGAAGGGTTTCTTTCTCTCTGCAACTCCACCAGCATTTGTTATTTGTTGATTCCTCAGACAAAGGACTACTATCCAGAATATATAAAGAACTTTAAAAAATCAGACCCCTCATATGTAAAGAACCAATTCAAAAATTGGCATCTGAAATGAACAGACATTTATCACACAAAAAAAGTAAAAGCAGCAAATAAGAATGAAAAAATGTTCAGCATCACTTGGAATTTGAGAGATACAGATGAAAACAACACTGAGATTCTATCTTTCCCCAGAAAGAATGGCTCCTAACAAGAAAGTATTGGGTTATTATTTTACACTTTTCTTCTTGTGACTGTCACTTATATGATGAACAATTTGATAATATCTGATATTTTAAAAATATTACTAATTCTCCCTTTTTTCTCATTGTGTTCCATTTTGTGTAATTTATATTAAACATCAAATTTGCCTTTATGTGTTATGTCTGGCCAGACTATAAAAGTGTTTAAATTTTTTCTACTAACATTTTTATTTGACTTTTATTTGTAGTTTCTATCTGTCTGTAAAATTTTTCCATTTGTTCATACATATTATCTACTTTTCCTTCTAGGTTGTGTAGCACAATAAGAATAAATAAATAATAAACCTCTCTGTTTGTTGTGATATCTAAGTCATTCTTTTAATTGCTTTCTCATTGCTGTGATAAAATACCTAATAACCCCAGTTGAAGGAGGCAAGTTTTATTTGGACTCACAGTTTGTATGGGATGCAGTCTGTAGTCCACTGGCTCCAGTGCAGAGGGGCATGACAGAAGAGCATAGCAGCTCACGGAAAGGCAGGCAGCAAGCAATGCAGAATCAAGGAAATATATATGGAAGCAACATATTTTGTATTTTTCCCAGAAGCTGGAAACATAGGTTTCTTTTTATACTTCTATCTTCTATTCAGATGGAGTTTATATTTTTCTCCTCTGACTCAGTCTTTATTGAAAGTTCTGTTAGAGAACTATTGGAAAATTCTTCCAATTAAGAATAAATTCTTGGCCAGGCAGGGTGGCACACACCTGTAATCCCAGCACTTGAGAGGCTGAGGCAGGAGGATCACTGTAAGTTCGAGACCAGCCTGGGCTACTTAGTGAGTTCCAGGTCAGCCTTAACTGCATAGTGAAACCATATCTCAAAAAACAAACAAACAAAAACAACAACAACAACAACAACATCAAAACCATACAAACAAAAAAGAATAAGTTCTTGCGTCGAGCTCCCACTTACTGAAAATTGATATTTCAGTTCATGCTTATCTATTAATTCTTTAAAGTTTTATGGTATTTATCATTATATGCTTTTATATCATCATCACTTCATCCTATGTCTCTAGAGGTGAGCTTTTGTGCCCTATTTTTACTTGAAAGTTTTCATCATCCTTTAAAATTGAAAGTAGCTTCATTACATGAGCTTTGGAAGAGTTTCAAGAGACATTTTGATTTATTAGGTGATTAGGCATCTACTTATTTTATTGGAGCAAGGATCTCATGTGACTTGCTATGCCCAAAGAATGAGCAAGACTAATTAATTCTCTTTAAGTGGATGCAAAGTATCTGTAATGGCTACATTGTTGGAAATAAGACATTTTTAATTACAATATTAATAAATGAGTTAAAAGTGGAGTTTTGGGGATTGTGGGTCAGTGTTAAATAGCATGACTTGAAACTCTTCTGCTTCTGTAGAGACACCAAGGGTTGAGGGAGCAAACCGAAAAAGGGGCTTTCTCTTTCTGCAGCTTCAGGGAGAATCAATTTCAATAAAGGATGGGAATATGTAGCATTTGATTTGATTTAAAGTAGAGCCTGAGGTGACTACATTCAAGCCTTATTTGATGCCTCTAGTGGTTAAGGATTTATAACTGGACCAGGAAGGTCATGAATACACAGCCATGTTCTGAGGAAGTGAACAGATTCTTTTAAAGTTTATCAGCAGTGTCATATTAAAAACGGTCAAGTGCTCTACATGGCAAAGCACTTTTGCACAGTAGGAAATTGGATAGTACATTACATGAGAGAGCTATTAAATCAGAGGAAGACTAATTGTTCTATTAATATGACTTGGAAGATTATCCAAATTTTCTTGATTTTACTGGGATTTGTAAAATGAATTTGTACTTAGAAGTAGTAGTTGAAAGAAGTCAAATATTTATGCCTAGAATTTCTGCATCTAATAAATTTTTATGGTGACTCTCTATGCATACATATATATTTATAAATACAATGATATATGTTTATCATATTGCATTATAAATGAATTTCCTGTGTTAATATCTATAGTAAAGAGCACAATCCATTTAGAAAAAAAATGCCTGAATTCTTCATACAGTTAACATACATGCCAGAATAGAGAATTATGAACATAAAGCTTTCTTACATTCAATGTATTCTAGTTCATCTAGTTATCTAAAATGTTGATGAAACTTTTAAATTAAATAAATTTGGTATTGTTATTTCTCTTCTTTGTGAATCATATATGATGCTAGGACAGAGAATGGAACAGAGAAACTCTTCTGCTCAACTTGTGGTTATAAGTCAATAAAAAGCAACTCTGAAGAGCACAAAGTTGCTTGCAGTCCTCAGCAGAAGAGAAGGACTAGTACCATTCCAGTATGAGCTGACGTGAAGCTTCCAGCAGGTATGTGAGGCCAGAACAAGTAACTGTTAACAGTGACCAAGTACATACTTTGCTGTAGCCTTGTCTGTTTCCTGTGGCCAATCCTTCATTTGTTGCTCACTTCCACATAAAGAAGTTCATTTGATGTGCTATATATTAATTTTAATGGGTCTTAGGAAGTTTAAATCTTAGATTTCAAGATGTATTTTGAGAAAATATTATTTTAGAGTTGCATATGAGAAACCAGAGCAAAAGGAACAGTGAAATAACCAGTTTGCAAAAATTCTGAAAATGTGTAAAAACTATCCCTCGCCAAAACAACTGTTCATGTTTAGAAGCCTGTGTGTCCTATAGGTGTTTTGGGCAGGAATTAATCACTCTTCTTTTGTGTTTTTATTATAACATTTTAAGAAAAACGTGAAGAGCTCAAATCCTTAGAAGTCATAAATTTATTATCTCACTCAAAGTACCTTTTCCCCTTAGGACTGTGCTTTCAGTTCCTGAGTAAACTCAAGAATACCTAAGTATATGCCAATTAATATGAGAAAAAGAGAGGAGATTGTTAAGTTGACTTTTTTTTTTTTTTTTTGGTGCCGGGGATTGAACTCCAGTCCTTGCGCTTGCAAGACAGGCCACCGAACCGCTGAGCTAAATCCCGGCCCGTGAGGATGACTCTTAATACTTAGTGTCTCAGAGATAGGAAAATATGGGAAAAGTAGAGATTCCAGAAATATCTAAATTGTGGGGAATAATACTTAAGATATATTGGACAATAACAAATCAATATTTCTTTGAAAAAATAAAAAGGTGAAATTTGTATTATTTTTTTTTCCTGATGCCATAGTGTTAGGTAAATGTCTTTTTTCAGGGCCTATTGGGTAAGGTGTGTTGGAAAATATTAGTGAAATATTTTGCCATACTTCTCTGCTTTTTGTGGCTGTGTGATCCTCACCCTAGCAACATACAATCTAAAGATAAAGAATTTGTTGACATCTGTACTGAGATAGAGCAGTAATGCAAAATAGCATATTTTGTTTTATGAAAGAAGTAAACAAGATATATAATATGTCAAGCACTCACCAGGTAAGGGATACAGGCAAAGAAAGCATTCCTCAAGGTCTATGAAAAAACTAGAATATACTATAATTGATACTTCTCAAAAGGATCATCTTACATTAAATTGAGACATAGTCCAAACTGTTGCAACAAACATCAAGTATTTGCACTTTTCACTAAGAAGCATTAGGAAAAAAAATAAGACCTCAAATTTGATTTCCATTAATTCTGAAGAAAGCCTAAAGATATTACTGCTCTTGCCAAAACTGTCAAAGTAGGAAACCAAATACACTACAGGTGAAAAGAAAGCTTGACTATTGCATTAAATGGAAACCAGAGCGTTCCACAAATTTGGCATGATTTCTAAGTGTACAGAGTACTGCATCCATTCCTTCTCTTGAGCTGGCTGAGAATACACTTGCATGCATTCTAGGAAGCTTGGAATGATGTTGTTCTTCACTCTTGAGGCTTATTGAGCAAGGGTGAGTTTGAAATAGATGGTACAGAAGAAGCTTTGCAGAATGGAACCATGAGGAAATAGACAGAAAAGCATATTCAGTCCACGATGAAAAAGCATTTTCCAGGAAAAAAAAATCTACACAACATCTCCAATATCTCTAATACTAACACTGAAAGCAAAGAGCTTAGTGCCCAAGTAGCAGAAACAAAAAGGTATCAGGCAAATAAATGCAAGACACTTTTAAAGAAGAATATCACTGGTGAAGAAGCTTGGTAATCAGATTCTACATCTGATAATATTACACATCCAACCTTATATTTGGCTTTCCTTTATGTGTAATGTACACTCTAGACAAGCACAACATTAAAACATTATATTTCTCGTAAATTACAAACATGGTCAGAAACCATTTAAATTAGACTCAGAATGTGCACATTACTCAAAATTGTGTTGATTTTTGAAGGTGATGCCATGAGAACACTAACATAAATTGTTCAAGTATAAAATATACATTATATTTTTAATTGTTTTTAGATTTTTTACTTTGAAATTCTTTCAGATTTTAAAAGTAAGTTCTAAAGAAATGTCTAAAATTACTTTAGGCAATGAAGTTATTCCTAGTAACTCTTACTTTACAGATGGCAAAGCAAATAACTTCCCAGTGAAAAAACTATTAAAATATTATACCTTTACATAGAAGCCATATGGGTATTTGTTTTGGATTTTATATATACAATAAACTTGTCTTAGCTATAGAAAATGAAATTTGTCCATAAAATTCAGAATTTTTACATACCCATTTTTCTAAAAATAAGGAAATAAAATAAGATAACAAAAGCAGTTATGCAAGTATGCGTGTGGATTCTTTAAATGACTTTACAATCCTAGATTTTCTTTATTTTCAGTTAGAGTATTATTCTAAAAAAGTATAACAAATCTATTGTAAATATGTATATATAAAACTTTCTTCTATTGGTTTTATATGTTGTTAGACAAAGGTAAACTCTCATAATTTTTTTCTGGAGCTAGGAGGAAAATAAGTGTGATAATACCCAAACCATCTCTTGGTGCAATGGATCCAGCTATATTGACTGAATGATGGCTGGATTATATTGAATAAACCATAAATTTGTCATACTTGTATTTTTCTCATAGTTTTCTATGTTTGCATTTCTTCAAGAACTCAAAATGTTTGTCCAAAACATCAGTATATTTTATTATAGCTGTATAAGTGACAACAATATATAATCTATAAAACGGTTGGTTTTAGAATGTCTGTAGCCATTGCTGACACAATTAATAAAGGATGTGATTTTTCTGGGCAAATCTGACACACTTCCAGTGTAGTACTCTTACACTTGAGAAGTATATGACAAGTGATTTGTGTTAAATATATTTTATACTCTAACTGAATACATTTCACGGGTCAGATATATTTTAACCTTGGACTTAGAGTTTCAGTAGGTTTCTTCATAAAATACAATAACATTTTAAAATAAATAGATTTATTCATAAATTACAATAGCATTTTAAAATATAATGTTATTTGAAAACAACTTAGCGTGTTGTGTTCAACATATACAGTTTTTCTCTGACAGAGTTACAGATCATTAATCAGGCTTTCAGGTCTGTTACTACTACTCAAGAAAAGCTAAAAAATACACCATGGTGGTGCACCTCACAGTGTTAAAGGTGAGAGTAAAGCTATGCTACTTAATAGATGTACTTAAACAAATTTCATTCTCCATGAAAACTCATGTTCAAATCTTTGCTGGAGAACTTATTAAGAAAGAAAACATAACTGTCATTAGTTTACCTGTTGTTTTAGTGGTGATGAGGAATTCAGTAAAATTTAAAATAAATGGACATTTTCTGTTTTTTGTGGTGCTTAAAAACAAATAATACAACCATACAAGGTTCCCTAATATTTAAGAACCACTAGATTCTCAATAAATCCACCTTCAACTGTTTTCACTTATTAGTGCAAATTCTCTTCATCTTTCATAGAGATCTATCTTTAGATAAACCACTGAAGTGAAGTGTTTACAGTACATTCATTAGGCTGAATTTACCAAAAATTTTCATTACATTTTTTTTCAGCTTTAATTGAGTTTATTGGTACATTTTAGGGATACAGTACAGTTACATTCATTGTTGGGATCTTGTACCTCTACATGACAACTCTTGATTCTCATTTTTCCCCCTTACCTCTGCCCTCCTTTCACCCCCTCCTCCCCTCCCCATCTACAAACACTTTATTTTCATCTTTTCATTCTCTCACATTTTTTTCTTTTCCATTTTTACTCTTCCCCTACCCATCCCACCTTCCCTACACCTTTAGCTCCTTTCTTCCTATTTCTAAATGTCAGTAATCTTATTAGAATCTTATGCATTGTTGCAGATTATTCACACCAGGGAAACTATTCCGTATTTACACATGTGTGACTTATTTATTTCACTTAGGAGTATGTCTTCAATTGTATCCATTTTCCTATGAATGAATCTATTTTCTCGTTCTTTAATGCATCAATCAGATGATTACCATTAAATATAGAATTCATCAGCAAACTTCTCAGGGTCTTCAGAGAATTTATCCAGTATCACTTTGTATTGCTGGATATTCACAACTCAACTTGAATACTATGATCTGTGTCAGCCACTCCATGAAAGAGTAGAATGCTGGCAGGCTTACATATGGAGTTCCTCGAGTCTGAGGTCTAATAATAAACAAACCCAAACTTAGTAGGAGCAAGGGCAGGAGGTTTTCTTTATCTCCTGGGAGCACTAATGGTGCAGATTGTTGGGGGAGAGGCTGACAAAAAAAAAAAAAAAAAAAAAAGAGCTCAGGAACATCAAGTCCCAAGGAAAGATTAGTTGTATGGCAAAGATTAGGCTTTTTGTTGACCTGAAAGCTTGGACATAAAGCACCTCTGAAATGTTTCTTGTTGATGATGATGATGATGGTGATGATGATGATGATGATGTTCTCTCTATTGAGAATCAGGGGGGTTGAATTTGTCCCAATGTCTGAGAACCCATTCAAGTGAGAAGTCAAATAGAATGGATGAGATGTACAACATGATGGGTCAGTGGAGAAGAGGAGTAAGAATTAGGTTAGGGAAACGTTACAGGGGCATCCCCTGTGTCAGTCCCTGTCATGTTCAGGAGCAAACCATCCTCTGAAAAAGCCAAACTCCTTCAGATTCGCTAATGAGAAAGTGACAGGTAATTCTCTGTGTCCATCCCCAGTCTGTTTAGTCCTAGGATATTTCTTAGTAAAGCTGAATTCCTTGTAAACTGTGGGAAGCTTACAGGGAATCCCCTGGGTCAGACCCTATCTGTTCAACCTCAGAGCATCTCCAGGTAAGGCCAGACTCCTTGGGATTTAGATGCCAGATAACTTTGACTTTGTGTGAGCACCAATGCCACTTCCTGGACCTTTAGATCTCCCTCTTTAGCCACATCCCATCTCCTCTACAGGGTCTGGAGCTGGGGTGTCTTACTAGCTGGATGCCTCTAGTCAATTATAAAATCACCTAACATCACAGTATGCTTGTCTAAAAATAGTTCTTTTTAAAACACAGCATATTTGCATAGAAAGTAAGTGATTTCCCCCTGAGCAAGCTCAATAAAACCCTGACAAATTTTCCTCCATAGGTGCCTTTTGGATACACTTTCTGACAGAAGTGAGTAAATTGATAAATGATCTTTAGTTATGACTTGCTATCTAGGGTAATGGGGCTTCTGAGTCCCAGTAAGTTTTTTCCCCCAATCACTACAAGTAGGGTAGGTAGAGCTTGCTTATGTGCAAAGAACTGAGGAAAGTCGAATGGGTGAAAAACTAGGTAGATTGCAGTCTAAGAACTAGGGATAGTACAAGTCTTTAGACCAAAATAGGGAGTCTGTCTGAGTCACTATTAGCCTTAGAGATGTGGAATTCAGGATCCTGTTGCTGTTAGTAGCCCAGGCAGGACCCAGTTATAAAAGCATAAACTCTTTTATACTCCTTTTATACCTCCCTTCCACTTTTCCCCACTCCCCTGCATACCTGCTAACCCCCATCACAATAAGATACATGTTTCCTGGCAAAAGAGAGCTTCACAGCGAGGTGACACTTATCAACTACAGGACACATATTGGTTTAGATAAGGAGTAATAAACTTGAGACCAAAATTATCATAAGAATACTGGAATCAAATAAGATGGAAGGAAGGATCAAAAAGTAACCTCAGGAAGCCCTAGGAAGTAATATTATAGGCAGGAGTTCATAAGCAGCCCTAGTACCAAGGAAAGCCACGGCAGAGGACTGGAGAGGAACCCTTCCCACAGGGCAATGGGCCCTTTAAACACAGAGGCTGCTTCGTTCCCTCCCCTCTTCTGAGTGGTAGAACAGGATGTGGTGCTAACCTAAAAGAATACCTTTTTTAGGCCACTACAAGTCCCAGAGAGTGACTCCTGACACCTTTTCCCATTTCCAGTTAAAGGGAGCAATTACCTCATGATATTCAGTGATTCGTGTAAAAACACTTATTTTTCTAGAGGTTCAAAGAGACTCTTGCTACTGAGAAGGAATCACCTAGCTTCACGGGTTCACAGCAAAAGAGAAATAGCACAATATAACCTGATCAATGAGATGAAATTTTCTTGTTCCCAGATAGAGATGAGAAGAAATATAAAATCTTCCCCCCAAAAGAACCTTACCAACTGGCTGTGCTTGCCAAGATGTACCTTTGGTGATGGGGTTGGAGACAGGTTTCTAGTTTTTTGTGCACAATGAATAAAGAACCGGATGTTGTACAGGGTGGTGAGAAAAAACCAGTATGTTTTAATCATTCAACAGCATGCTCACAGTAGGTGGTCTTGGAAGTAGGAGATCAAGACGTGGCAATACTGGCTGGGAAGTAGACTTGACCTGTTAATTACAAGATCCTGGAACAAGTGTGCAGAACGTTCCCCAAAATTCTGCATCTAGATTTCTTGTGAGAATTCCAGAAGGTTTTCAATGGGATGGCCTGGAACTGATGTGAATCTGAGGCTTGGGATCCCACCATCAGCTCTCAGGACCCATACATTGAAATGCTCAAGGGTTGCTTTGAGATGTGCACATCTTTACAGGACACAGACACCCTGAAGAGCTCGCTATCGTGGTTTTCCTCAGAAAAGCCCATCCTGATTCCTCTAGAGTACATTTTGTTCTTTCGTTTTTCTCTTTTCCTCTGCCCAAGCTCATGCTGCAGCAAGCTCATGATGCTTTCTGTCACTACTCACTTGTACTTTTTCAAATAAACTTTGTCATCACTTTTTGTTTGTTTCATTCAGTTCCTTGTTTAGGATGATTGAAAACCTGGACTCCAACTTCAGAAGGAGAGTATAAAGAGCCACAGACCCTGATAACATGTACTTGGCAAGCCTCTTTCAAAAGGAGATACTAGGTGACAGGGCCATGCCAGTAGGAAGGAAAATGGCACAAGTGCTCGGCGCATTGGATTTAAGAATTTAAAGTTTTGGGCCGGGTCTAGGGTACTTCTCATTTAGGCTTCCAGAGCATGACTAACACAATGATTCACAGAGCACTGAGTCACATCACTTGTGTCAATCACACATGTCTTTTCCTATAGTTGACTCTTTTAAATGGGTGTATGAGATGCAGTCCATATGCATGAACTTTCTGTGAACTCCAGGTGAAGAAAGGTTGTTCCAGGACATGGGTTCGCACTTGGGATTTCAGAATTTTCCAGGGGAAGTCCAGGAGTCTTTGTATATGTTATCTTTGCCTCTGGTAGTAAGCCTTAGCACCAAAGTTAGGGCATTTGCCCTGGGGCACTGCCCAGGTTCAGGCGAATGGAGGGAAATGATCCAGTAACCCTAATTGTACTCCATGTTTTACTAGGATACCTTAAAAGTTCTTTTTTTTCTGTGAAAAAAGTTAGTAAACCTAAAATGTTTATGGGAAAGTTGAGTTTCCCTATCTCTACTTTGAGTAACTTCCTTGGCCTCTATGGAAAAAAAAAAAAAATAATAATGGTCGGCAAGGAGACAAAGAAAGTCACAATTTTAAAATTAAAAAGCTGTAGATTTGGAACATAAGACCCATTTAAACTCTTTTTTCCTTTCTCTAATCCCAGCCTGGGCAATTCCTTTTCATTTATAAACCAAATAGCTAAATTGCCTCTTACATTACCTCTTACTGGCTAGTCTTCAAAACTCTTTTCCTGGGATGCAAGTCAGCAAACCTATAAACATTCTATGTTTAGGGTGGGTCAGGTTTTTTCCTCAGCTTCAGGAACCTCCTCAGATCCAGCGTGGCAACACTATACAATGGAAAATCCATATTAAAAGGATCCAAAAACTGGATTTGGATATCTACAAGTGTTGGCAGAGGAAAAAGATGATTTAAGCACGATAGGGCAACCACCTGATTTCTTCCACTTTCATCCCAGGTGGCTCCAGCACTTTTGGCATGGTGCCAACCCACTCTAGGGTGTCCTCTCTCCTCCTTTTGCTGGTCCCCCTGCCCACTGTCTCCATAGCAATATCCAGAATTGTGCTTTACTAATCTTCTAAGAGTTTCCTAGTTCGATCAAATAAAAAACTTGATTAGTGGTCATAAAGTTGTAATAAGATAGAAAGATACCAAAGCAGATGTCCTGTGTTAAGGTTTTGGGGATTCTAGAATCTCCTTGCAAATGCGGTTTCTAGGTTCTTTGTGTCCCAAAGAAAGAATTGTTTAAGACAAGTGTAACAGTAGCAAATTTTATATTTTTTTTAAGGTAGGAAAACACAGGCCCTGCAGAGTGACTTTGGGCCTGTAAGGACAAATTTTATTTATTGCCCTTTGTCGTGTACCGTTTCCTAATCACTTTGGCTCGATCCGCTAAAAGAACATCCACCAGCCTTAAATAAGTACAAAAGGGAAAGTTTATTGAAGGATATGCGCATACAGAAAACAAAAGTAAGCATGGAGAGGACAAAGAAAGAGGAGAGTCCTCTAAGAGCAAGAGGGACTCTATCCGGGAAATTACCCTTAGGCTCTCTGGCAACAACACCGGAATGTTGGAGGAATTAGGTCCATCACTCCCAACACAGCACGGGTCTTCTCAGCAGTCCCTTCGGCTACAAGTCTCAATCCGGGCATAAGACAGCAGCAGCAGCCTGGGCTAGACGGGCTGTTTATATAGCTTTCTAGACAAAGGCAGTAAAACTACCTGTACTTTTGGTGTGAAAAGGGTGAATGTGCTTGCAGTCACCTCCCAACCGGGCCCTGGCCAGGGGTCCGGGAGGGGCGGAATGCATCACATTCCTTATCTTGATGTTAAGAACATCCGGTCTTTTTAACAAAGTCCTCCCTTTTTTTTCCCAGGGAACTGGCCAGGTATCCAGGGAAAGAAGAGGTGAACTAGTGATTACGCGCCTTAGAGACCCGAAAGCCTTAATGCAAGCCTTTTCAACTTGAAGTTTTAACTTTCCTTACAGGGTCCAGAAAAATGAGGCCAAGAAGTAAACCACGCAGCATGAGAGTGGACTATGGTGAAGACACACAGTAGCCAGAGCTCAATGGAGATTTCATTTTTTGTATCTTCCACTCCTGAGGTTGGTATAAGGAAGGCTACGTGCAGGGCTTTGAAAATTGTTCTGCAAAAGTGTCCTGGGATCTTGTAATTAAGTGGTTACATCTCCATTCCCAGGTCGTCTATCCCACATCGTAGCCTCCTATCTCAACATTGAAGAATAACATATTAGATTTAGAGTCCTTTGGTCAGAGAGCAGATTTTTTTTTTTTTTTAAATAACAACTTTTGCACTCACCAGCTAGCAAAAAATAGCACCCACACTGTTTCAAGAATGTTGACAAATGTGCTATTGGGGAAGAAATCGCAAAATCTAGGAATATCACAAGAGACAGTGAAGTATTTGCCTCAGGGATATACTGTGGAAACATGGAAGATAGTGATTAGACTTAAATTACACTTTCAAATGTAAAGAGTTAATTTTGAATTGAAAGATGCATTCAGCCTGAGGCAACCTCAAGGGAAAGAGCCAGGAGAACAAACACCTAGTAATTAGCTCTTTCTCCTTTCTTTTGATAGCTCATCAGGGCTCCCCGCTGTGCCAAAGCAATCTAAAGTCAAAACCCACAGGGGCTATTTTGGTCCAGGCTGGTCAGATACTTGGTCACAAAGTGAAAAAAGGTGAGGCTGCTGCTAAAGACTTCTGGAATAGTAATAATTACTGAGCTGTAGCATTCTGTGTTGTTTCAAAGTTAGAGAATAGGGTGGGACATTGTGGATCTGGGTAAATGACCAGGTTGAATCGGGGACTATTTTCTTACAGGGCGGCACCAGCATTTCCCATGTCATCTCTATTTAGAAGGGAAGACTCCATCCTGAGGTGGTGTTTAGTGAAGGGAGAAGACGCGGTTTTGTCCTTCCGTTCTGTATTACAGTGAGAGCACAGTTGTGAGACACAAGCACTTAGACAGATGCTGCTCTCCTAGGTGTGGAATTATACTGCAAACATGCACTGCCATGCTTTTAGGCAAAGACATCCGGACTTCAGGATTAGTAGAGGGATATAAGCACCCACACTGGCAGTATAATCTGCTAGGTCTTTGACCTGCTCCGTTTCCGACCTGGGCCGGTTCACCCCTCCTTAGGCAACCGGTGGTCCCCCGCTCCCGGGAGGTCACCATATTGATGCCGAACTTAGTGCGGACACCCGATCGGCATAGCGCACTGCAGCCCAGAACTCCTGGACTCAAGCGATCCTCCCACCTCAGCCTCCCGAGTAGCTGGGACTACAGGCGCGCGCCACCACGCCCGGCTCTGCTAGGTCTTTGGTGACGATTCAAGCGCAGGGTTCTCACAAGGGTGGTTACATATTTTCATTTGACATTTGCTAATGTAGGCTGTTATTTCAACTTTTTTGCCCTGCTGGAGATTCAGGATCTATTAGTCTGTGTCAAGTATATCACATGATCATGCTTATTCTTGTTTGATTTTGTTTATAACCTACCTAATAAATTTAAATGATGCAGCCTAGCCTAATAGTTGCAGCCACAGCCACCTTTAGACAATGAAAGCAGTAAAACTGTCACCAAGGAAATGCATCACATATACTCAAACTTACAAAAACACAGTTCAGAGCTCTTGTTTTTATTTACTTTTAAGTCCATTACTTTTGGAATTAGTATTAAAACTTAGAAATGAAATAGTTCTTACAATATAAAATTAATTTAGTTTTGAGTCATTTGAAGAGGAAATGAAAAACATTTAAAATTTTTCTAAATATACTTTGAAATTAATATAATAGAGCAATGAATATAATTGATCACTTTAAAAGTCTATGAGACTTAGCTGTTTTGAACTTTCTAATTCGTATTGGGGGATTTACTTACCCTAAAGTAAAAT
Organism: Fukomys damarensis; assembly: GCF_012274545.1. Lineage (NCBI taxonomy): Eukaryota > Metazoa > Chordata > Mammalia > Rodentia > Bathyergidae > Fukomys > Fukomys damarensis. Next base: position 77,498,171 of record NW_022900926.1, read on the forward strand.
GTGTGTGTGTGTGTGTGTGTGTCTGTCTGTCTGTCTGTGTGTGTGTTTTTCTTTCCTGGTTCCATCGTACTGCCCATAGGTTTACCGAATCCCTTTCTGATGAAGATGGAATTGTTTCATTTTATTCTGACAGACACAGGGTGTGAGTTTTCACATCATGTCTTTGCACCTGTCTTGGCAGTACCAGCCAGATTCCCCAGTGAAGGTTTCATGACGAGTGCTTTGGATTTGTTTCTGGACGTGTAGTCTCCAACCTAGTTCTCTGGCCCTGCCACAGAAGGTGCTCTGATTCATTTATATTATTACATACATTTTCTGTTTATTAAGTTCATTTTAAATGATACTTAGAAATATAAATACCATAGATATTAGTGGGGTATCATGACAGTACACATGGTACACATTGTACAACAATTTAAACATATTTATCCTCTTAAACATGTAATTTTCTTGTCTCCAATTTTACAGCTTGAATTATATTACTTGTACATAGATCAACAATTTTAAAAATAAAACATATAGTCATTTCATCTTAAAATTCAGTTTACATTTTATTAAAGATATATACTTTATATATAATTCTGAAATATATTTTATCCTCCTAATTTTTATTATCATGTGGTTCTTTATACCATTATTTTCATTGCTCTAATCCATATAATTAACATATTTTGTATAGTATAAAAGACTTTTATGAATACTATAGTATTGAAATTTGTCCATAATCTTAAGTATAGATCAAATTGTTGCATTTTAAGTACTACTTCCTGTGGCAATTACATGAATAGAAAACCTTTCTGGTAATTATAGTTTGAGTTATTTTTCAGGTATACAAAAAGATGAGGGAAATTAGCTTTTTGCTTTCCTTTTCATTACTTCTAGGAGTACTTAGACTAATTTACATTTCAGTCATCTATGCATCAAAATTACTATTTTCCTACAATCTTCTATAACATGTTAGTTTCAGATATGATTTGTGTCTAATATTGAAAGGAGAGAAATGATACCTCTTTTGTGATTTAAATTTTCATTTTTCTTATTATAGAAAGGTTATTTAAATAACTTCCTGCTTAATTGGGATTCTACTTCTGAAAATTGTGTTTCTGTATTTGTACAAGAAGCCTTTAGCGTTGATATTATCCTTCTGGCTTATCTCTGATTTTTCATTGGTAGCAAGTTTAGAGGGTAGTTTGCTACCAACTCCCCTAACCAGCAGCCAGCCTCAGGATTGTAAAGGGAGGCTTTCTGCATTCTACCTTAGGGATTTCTGGAAGGCCAGAGGGTCTTGCTTAACTGCTTCTCAAGCACTGCCCTGAACTGCCAGCTAGTCCTTTGGGTCAATCCTCCTAAAGTGGAGTTTAGGGATCAGTGCTGGAAATAGAATCCTCAAATTTAGCATCCTTTTTAAAGAAAACAAGAAAGGGTAGACTCTTTGCTTCTCTGAGGTCCCTGCAGTATTGAGCCTTTGTCTATAACATCAGCCCCCATAGCAGACCTTTGCTAGGATTTGTCTTCCTTCCCTGCATTATTCTCTCTGCTTTGCTACTCTTCTTGCCTGGAATTACCTCCCAGATGGACTGCTTTCAAGGAAAACTGAAATAGCAAAGCACCTTTATCTAATGGTGTAATTTTTTGTCTGCTCTGATTTGTTTCCTTATAAAGGACTTTTTAAAACATGGCATAGTGATTGGCACATTGTCATATATAGTGAATATTTTCTTGTCATTGGCTTACACAATAAATCATCAATGATTCTATATGGCATTATATGCTATGTATATATTTCATGTTATATGTGTATTAGATAAAAATTCATATATTTATATATGTGTGTATTGTAACTATGTCCTTTCAGGTTCTGTATTTGTGTCCTTTTAAGAATTGTTGCAAAAAAAAAAAAAAAAGGCCAAGGATTTAGTTCAGTGGTTCCACCACCTGCCTCGCAAGCTCAAGGAACTGAATTTGATCCCCAGTACCAAAAAAAACCAGAATTGTTTTAATTCCAGAGTGGTTTTTTTACAGTACGCATTTAAGATTTTGTCACTCATTATTATCTGGACTTTAATACTGTGTCTACTCTAAAAGCCAAATAGAACTAGGATAGTAAATCAGGTCAGTCAAAATGTTAATGCTGGAAAGAAGATATTTTAGGTACCATTTGAAAACCAATTAGCATAATTTCTGCAAAAGCTTTGATTTTATTTTTATTCTGCTAGCTTTCACTTCACCATTAAATTTACGCAATGCCACCTGATTCCTAGATAATACTACACTTAAACATGCAGTCCAATGTATAGGATATCCCTCTCCTTTGTAAACATAGTTATCTAAGGCTTACCCAAGCTAAAGTTTGTCTTGAATGTATTTTTAAAAAAGTATTCATTATAAATTCTTCATCCACTTTCATACAATCTGTCCTATAGAATTTGTATTATTTATAACCGAATGCCCCCTCAAGCTTCATGCACTCATAGGAGGACATTTTGGGAGATAATGATATCATGGGAAGAGGATACTGATTAGTGGATGAGTTCCCCAATGAGTTTATGGCTGAATGTGATGTTGTCAGGTGAAGCCCGGTCCATGACGCCTGGTGGCGTGACCTGGAAATGTATATTCTCTCTCTTCCTTTAGCGTCCCTTTGTTTAGTGTATTCCATGCCTTGAGCTGTTTCTCCTCTGAGATGCCCCTCTGCCATACACTTTGACTTGGAGCCAGCTTACTATAGATTAAAACCTCTATAAAATCTCTGAGCCAAAACAAACCAAACCGTGAGTGTCAAGTATTTTGCACCAGTAACAAAGAAAGTAACTAAGACAGTAACCAATCACACATTTCCTTGTTTTCACTTTTCTATAAGCCTTTGAACTTTGATATCCTTCACAACAGTGGCTGATTATTTAACTTTATATTGTGTGTTAATTATTCTTGTTTTCACTTTTCTATAAGCCTTTGAACTTTGATATCCTTCACAACAGTGGCTGATTATTTAACTTTATATTGTGTCTGTTAATTATCTTGTTTTTTTTTTTTATTGAGTTTATTGGTACATTTAGGGATACAGTACAGTTACATTCATTGTTGGGATCATGTACCTTTACATGGCAAGTCTTGATTCTCATTTTTTCCCCTTACCTCTGTAATTATCTTGTTTTGTTGAATTAATAAACAGAGAACAAAATATAAAATTAGGAAGGTAAGAATTTTGAAAGAAAAGTATTACTAGCTTAGAAATTAAATACAATCTGAGACTGAGCTTTGTAATGAATGTAGTTTAGGGGATTCTGAAATAATCTACTTCTGATCTATTTTTAATAAATACCAAAATTTCCATATCATAATTTCATGCTTCAACAAAAGTGGATTACTTAACATTTAATAAAAATGTCGAAATTTGGATTTTTTTAGACCTGTGTGGCAATCTTTATTAAACAAAAGTCTGTCCATGCAGAAGTCTCAATCTTTTACCAAATTTCAACTATTGGTTTTGAACTTTCTTCAATGTTTGTGCATTCAGTATGACACTACTTGAAACTCACTTAACAATAAAACAAAGTACAAGAGTTATTTCCACAAACAAATAAACCAACCTAAAATTGATATAACAGAAAATTTATAACAATGCTTACCTGGAGGAGGGTGTATTCTTACTCTGTGAATGTAAAATATCTTGTACCTGCTTTATGATACGTAGTAGTGACCATGCTTTATCAGAGCTATTTTTAATGATGTTACTCTAGAATGTTCTCTTTCCGGATGATGATTAAGATGCTAATAAAAAAAATGGTGCCAGGTACCACAACAGCAACAAAACTTTGCTGTTTTCAGGGTATTATTCTTTTCTTTGTTTTTTTGTTATTAATTGTTTAATGGAATGTGCTGAATGTCTATAATTTTGTTCAGATGACTGCAGAACCTGGAAAAGCTGTTGCTGCTATTGATGCATAGCATACTGCTATTATTTGTCTTTTTCTTTAAATATAATAAATATGTATATGCACATATATATGTGTGTATATATGTGTGTGTATATATATATATGTGTGTGTGTGTATATATTTGTGTGTGTGTGTGTATATAT
>NW_022900926.1:77502396-77508828 GCF_012274545.1 Fukomys damarensis
AAAAAAAGAATAATATAAGATTACAAGAGCAAGACGCAATTTAAATATGTTCAGGGATCATTTTCATCTTCAGAATTAAGGATTATTTTAATTTTACTTTATTGCCTTTTCTCTTTTACTTTCCATTTTAGTTTTATTTTATGATTCCCTATTTTTAAAGTTCATATAGAGATTTCTTTAACTGAAATATCAAATAGTTTCTCTGGTGTGAAATGCTATAATAGTACACAAGATCCTAATGAGATAATTAATAATGTGAAATGTGAAATAAAGGGCTAAAGGTGTAGGGAAAGTGGGAAGGGTAGGGGAAAATTAATAAGGGAGAGGAAAAAAATATGAGAAATCAAAAAAGTGGAATTAAAGTGTTTGTAAATGGGAGGGGAGGAGGGGGTGAAGGGAGAGCAAGGACAAGGGGAAAAATGAGAATCAAGACCTATTATGTAAAGGTACAAGATCCCAATGATGAGTGTAACTGTATTGTATACCTAGATTGTACCAATAAACTCAATAAAAAGAAAAACATACTGTGACTTTAATGTGACCCATTTGTTCTTAAGGTCAGTAGATATATTTCTTAAAAGCACTTGTGCTTAGTGTGAGTGGTGAGACATTTTATTATTAAACAAAACAATACTAATTTTATGTCCTTTCCTGTTAATATCTATAAACCTGACTAAAATAACTGGCTTATGTTTTAAATATTTGAAAAAGTATTATAACTATTTCTATGTTCATTATAATTTTAAGTTCCCAAAATCTAATTTTCAATGTATTTTCCATATAAAACTATCACTTAATTATCAAGGTCAAAAATCTTACTTTTTTGTGTGTGACTTCAGTATGATTTATTGTAACCATTTAAAGCCTGTAAATGTTTATCTTTCTTTTCTACAGGTAAAATAATGCATTTGTTCTCATAAGGATTTATATAAACTTTAAAAGCTTCTGAACATCTATTTATGGATAAATCCATTACATTAGAAGTTCTGAATTTCATTAAAAACTTTACATTTATGTTGCAGAATAAAACAGTGCCATGAACTGATTATAAGTGTGCTCAGTATAAATAAATTGGTAGATTTTATTTTGCTGTGTTGATTGTTGTTATTTTTCTTTCTATGGCTCATATTTTAGTTTAATTTTGGGAACCCTTAACAGCATTGAGAAAATTGGTCTTTTTAATTTTTTACAATGTACTAATGTACAATGTACATTAGTAAAATAAAGACACATTTTCACAAAACAATCTCATGAAACTGTCTAATGAAATATGCCTTTTTTGTCTTGACCACATTTTCTTCTTAAATTAGAGGAGCTAACATGTTATCACTATTAATTTCTGAATTATTTTTCATTCAAACATGCTGGAATACATGTTATCAATTTACTAATGTATGATCAGTTCTTTTAAATTATCCCTGTAAGCAAAGGGAAACCTTTGCAAGTAATGATTCAAATCCTTAGGCTATAAGTAGCAATAAGTAGCAATCGTTAGGCAAAAAAGGTAAGGAGTAAAACTCTTCCTAATAGAAACTCTGCATAAATAAAATGTAAAACTTTTAAATTTTTAAATCTGAAATAATTGTGAGAGCTAGAAGTAGGTGAACTGGATGTGAACATTCCTTCCCCATCATGCCCATGTTCAAAAGAACAGCCAATTTTACTCTAAAAGAGTGAATACTAAAACAAAATTTTACAAGAAGAATGCTCTGAGCTGATTACATGATGACATACAGCACATAACATACTTTATGAAAACAATTTTCCTTAGTTACATATTTAAATAAATCTTGAAATAAGGGGGTGAGAATTAACCCGCTTTGAGAAGAAAGAGCCACATAGTAGGGATGAAGAGGAAGCTTTTCCTCTTTGAATTATGCTTGGGAAGAAGTTGAGCAAATAATGTAATAAAAGCAATAAAAAACCCATTAGGTGATTAGAGGATTCAATTTTCTACAAGGAAATATACATTTAAATTCAGTCTGCTTCTTTACTTCAAAGTTCATTTTCAAGATTTCTTTTTGATGCATAGTAACATTAATGTCCTATAGAGAAAAATGCTGGTGGCATAATTTGAATACTACACTATTAGTATCAGTAGGAGCATGTCTTTCTGTCGTCTATATTCTTTTTGTTTTCCTGGGGCACCGCAAATATGAACCATCTGGTGTGCCAGCTGCTTGCTTTTCTCTTTACACATGCAGAAAGTGTAGGTGGAAGGCTTCCAAAATCCCAGATACAATTATCTGTTTTGTTTATCATCATCTTTATCATCTTCCTTGCATTTTAATAAATGATGCTCTTTTTCACTGGATGGTAGTCAGTAAAATCTGTAGATATTGTTCACTCTTCTTTCTCTTACAACATGTCAGTGAAATTTCAGTTGGACAGGAATCTGGAACATGGTTTAGGATGCCTTGCTTGCTCATAAGCTCCAACTATATGCAGTAGATTTCATTTAAAACTAAGTGTTGATTGAAGTTATTTTGTTTGACACAAGCAGGAGTAGTTTGAGGTATATTAATAGCAACATATTTTATTTTACTAACTTTTAAAATTAAACATTCATGATACTCATCTATCACACCTTGTACATAGACAGTCCTGAACAGATCAATCAATGCTTGTTAAATTTAAAATAAATCTTTTGATGATTTTCTTTCAAGATAGTATAATTCTTATCAAACTTTATCAAAACAAAACCTGCAATATATTTAAAGGTTAATATAATATAACCAAATGTTTATCTTGGGAGCATATCTTAGTTTAGAAATTGAAAAATTAAAGAGGTATCATATTAGAAATATGATTATTAATGCATATTATAACTAAGATATAGCACCTATATTTACTAGAAAACAGTAAAGTGAAAATGCATACAGAAGGAAACAATCCAAATAGATAAATAAGAGAAATATATTTTTTTAATCTGGATGAGGAAGTGGAATCTGCCCCCCCCTTTTTTTTGTAGTAGCTGCAACTGGGTGCTCCTTTGTGTTAAGCAGAAAGTAGTGGTGGTCATAAAAAAAATTTCATAACTAAAAATGAATTAGTAGCATCTTTCTCATTGTAAAGTTTTTACAATAAACACAAGGTCCATAATTAAATAGCTAAAGGCAATATTGGCATAGACGTTGACTAACAATATTTGAATAAATAACAAAACTTCTCAATATAAACTCCCAAGCTAGACTTTACTTATGACCTCTTAACAAATATATACAAAATGAAAACCATATTTATACACAAATTTAAGAAATACTGAATGCAGTGCCTGCCTCATTTCTTTGAAGTTAACATAACTATGACATTGAAACTCCACAAACATAACATGAAACGAATAAAGAGTAAAATTCCCCATCAACAAACCAAACCTTTCAGTAAAATACTATCAAACTGAATCTCTCAACAAATATAAATGATAATATACCACAACTGATTAGGGATTCATACCATGAGCATAGATATTATAATTCTTACCGAATTTTAGCAAAATGAAACCAGCAATATATTTAAATAATCATGGAGTATAACCAAATGTTTATTCTGGGAGTATAAGATTAATTTAACATTTGAAACTAAAACAATATCACTATATATGCAAATGAGAAACCTCAATAGAGGCACAGGAAAGAGACAATTGAAAATTTGATACCCTTATGTGATAAAAACTGTCAGCAAGTTACAGATGTAATATTCCTAAATTTAATAAAAGGCACATATGAAAGACATACATCCAGTGCCAAATGCAAATGGTGGAATATTAAACACTTCCCCCAGAGGTCAAGAATTAGATTAGAATGCCCATACTTATCCTTCTATTTACCATTGTATCTGCAGTTTAAGACTCTGCCATAAGGCAAGAAGGAAAAATTAAAAAAAAAAAACATAAAGATGACAAGTACAGGAATAAAATAGTCCCTTCATACATGCACACAAAAGTATGACTACTTCTGCAGCAAATCTCAGAACCTCCACAATCAAACTACTAGAACTAATAAATGAATTTATCAAGGTCACTAAATAAAAGATCAGTATAAAAATACCACTTTTATATACTAAAAGTCCTTTTACTGTTGCATGTCAGTGGGAATTTACATATGAATGTGAAAAATAAGATTTATATGGAAAAACGTAGGATCATTGACAGTCTTAAACAAATTTGAACACTTATATTACCTGATGTCAAAACTTATTTTAGAATTCCAGTCACCACATCAGTATAATATAACAGTAGAAATCATTGGAACAAAATAAGAATGTGTAGACTCACATTTTTATGATTGATTTTCCACATAAGCATCAAAACAGGTCAATGGACAAAAAAATTTCAAGGATTAGTATGAAAAATAACCAGTTTTAAATTAATTCATCAAATCCTTCTTTGAATAATATGAAAAGTAATGTTAAAATATCATAGATCAAGCATAATTTTTGAAAATATAAACTTTCTAGAAATAAGCATAGGGAAATATTTTTCAACCATGTTTATAGGCAAAAACAAAAATAAAACCATGAATTAGATTTCATTAAAATGAATACTTACCATCAAAACACAACTTTAACAAAGTGAAAAAGAAAGTTATTTATATTAAAATATATATGAAATATTCATAATCTCTAAATGAAAAATTATTATATTCAGAATATAGAAGGAAATTCCACTACTAAATAACAAAAGGTAAACAACCAAATCAAACATGCATGCAAAAGTTTTATGTATAACTTACAATTAAATATGTGTGAATTTTCAAAAACAAAAAATAAAATTTGTGTTCAATCTCACTGGTAATCTGGGCATGAAAATTAAAACAATACAGAATTTCCAAAACACATTTATTGTGATGGCCCAAATTACCAAAACAAGAGTTCAAAACATTGACACAACCAAATATTTGAAAATATATGCAAATGGGAAGCCAAAAGAACTTTCATAATCCATCTAAATAAAGAAATAGAAAAAGAAAAAGAAAATAAACAAAAAGTAGATAGATATATCAGGAAGAACATGGTGAACTTAAATTCCATACCAGTAATTGTGTTTAATTTAAAGGAAAATATAAGAGATCATCAAACTGAAAAAATAAAATAAAATAAAGAGCTTTGAATACATATTCTTTACTAGAGAAATGCTTTAAATTTAAAAATAATTTAAAGAAATAACCAAACCTAAACCATTCAACCATTTCATTCATAAAACACCAAATTACTTGTATCAATGGGATAAGGTCCAAATTTTAAAGAAATGTAGGAGAAAATATATTTATATTATCTACCGGGGAAATCATGTGAAATACTTTTAGTATCCAGTTTATGTAATTGAAGTGTATTAAGAGTTATAAACATTGGTTCTTGTCTTCAGTGTTAGAAAACAGAAAATAAAAAGTATAATGGAAAATAAGAAGCATGATTGATGATTTTAAAAGAGGAAACTAACAGAACAATCTGAATTTTAATTTTTAATGGTTTTACTCCTCAATTCCAATATATGTGTTTATTATGCAAATTAGAAAAAGATATTAGACAAAAATAAATAAAACAAAAGAAATTAGACAAAAGATATTAAACAAAATTTATTTTTATGTCAATTATTTTATCTATACTCCTTAATTTCTTTATTCATACTTGCATGGTCATTTATTGGAATATTAGTCTTGAATTTCACATATAAAACAGAGATTCAGGATGCACTCCAGTCTTTAAAGATCTAGCTTTCATACATGGTGATCAGAGTAGAATGTGCTTTTTAGCACTCACAGGAGTTTTTATTGTTGAAAATGTAATATTATTTCTATGAGAGTCAAGTAGGTATATGATAATGAAAACTTTATAGCTTTACAATTCTATACAAAAATTCTATTAGACATATAATAATCAGGATCCCAGAAACCCAGCAGAAGAACAAAATACTACAAGCAGTAAGAGAAAAGAAACAAATCACATGCAAAGGAAAGCCCATCAGAATCACAGCAGACTTTTCAACACAAACCCTTAGGGAAAGGAGAGCCTTGAGTGAGATATTTCAAGTACTAAAAGAGAACAACCTCCAACCTAGACTGATGTATCCTGCAAAACTCTCTTTCAAAATGGGTGGGCAAATAAGATACTTCCATGAAAAAGAACACCTGAGAAACTACATGAATACCAAACCAGCACTACAAGCAATTCTAAACAAGATCCTAGAAAAAGACAATGATGGTAACAACACCATGAGGCCCAACAGAGCAAATCAAATAGGCAAGGCTAGAAACTAAAAGGAGAAGGTGAAAAAATAAAAAGTGTCAACAAAAGGCCAATAACAGGACAATAATAAGTCAGTACATATCAGTTATAACCATCAATGTCAATGGCCTCACCTCACCAATCAAGAGACATAGACTAGCAGAATGGAATAAGAAGCAAAATCCATTAGTATTTTGTATACAAGAAACA
>NW_022900926.1:77508863-77509297 GCF_012274545.1 Fukomys damarensis
CTCCATGTGACAGGAGCCCAGAAAAAAGCAGGGGTAGCAATTTTATTTGCAGACAAAGTAAATTTCAAACCAAAACTGATTCTAGTATTATAGATGTAGGACAGTACTGTATCATACCTCCGTGAATGTAAAATATCTTGTACCTGCTTTATGATGCATAGTAGTGACTGTGCTTTGTCAGAGCTATTTTTAATGATGTTACTCTAGAATGTTCTCTTTCCAGATGATGATTAAGAAGCTAATAAAAAAAAAATGGTCCCAGGTACCACAACAGCAACAAAACTTTGTTGTCTTCAGGTTATTGTTCTTTTCTTTGCTTTTGTTTTTTTAATGGAGTGTGCTGAATGTCTATAATTTTGTTCAGATGACTGCAGAACCTGGAAAAACTGTTGCTGCTTTTGATGCATAACATACTGCTATTATTGCTCTCTCTC
>NW_022900926.1:77509718-77581904 GCF_012274545.1 Fukomys damarensis
ATTTTTTTCCATTTGTACAGGGGTAATGCACTGTATTAAATATATAAGGTCATATCTACATGGGTTTGATTACAGAAACTAATAAAGTATTCTCTAAATAATGAAAAAATAATGTAAGACTACAAGAGCAAGAAGCAGTTTAAACATGTTCAGGGGCCATTTTCATGTTCAGAACTAAGGATTATTTTAATTTTACATCATTGCCTTTTCTCTTTTACTTTCTTTTTTGTTTTATGTTAGGCTTCCCTATTTTTAATGTTCATACAGGGATTTCTTTAACTGAAATACCAAATAGTTTCTCTGGTATGAAAAACTATAATAGTACACAGGATCCTAATGAGATAATTAATAATGTGAAATAGGAAGCAAAGGGCTAAAGGTGTAGGGAAAGTGGAAAGGGTAGGGAAAGGTAATAAGGGAGAGGAAAAAATTTGAGAAAATGAAAAAATGTAATTAAAGTGTTTGTAAATGGGGAGGGGAGGAGGGGGTAAAGGGAGGGCAGGAACAAGGGGCAAAAATGAGAATCAAGACCTAACTTGTAAAGGTACAGGATCCCAATAATGAATGTAACTGTATTGTATATCTAGATTGTACTAATAGACTCAATAAAAAGGAAAAAAAATTTTATTGAAGGAAAAAAATGAATAAATAAATTGCACATGCCATTTAGGCTATTTTTATTTAGAAGATTTTTCTGTCTTTAGGAATTATTAATTTAAGAAAAATTTCCACTTATTACTTGGATGTCTGCTTATTTTTAATTAAATTCATTACCATGCAATTCAAAACAATTAGAAGGAAGAAAGGGACAAGATCAGTCAATGATCATGGCTGGATTGACTGCTTGATTTATAAATCAGTTTTCAAACCTTTAGGATAGACAGTTGTTTACAGCTTGGACACTGGATCCAAACTGCCATAGATCACATTTCACCGCCTGTCAGTATAGGCAAGTAATTTATCCTCCCTTTCTCCAGTATTAGTTTGCAAAATAGGTAATAATATCATGTATGTTTCATATTTTTTTATTAAGTAGCATTAAGTAGATTGATATAAGTAAAAGCTTTATGGCAAATCCTGCTATGAAATAAATGCCAGAATTATTTTGGGTTTTTTTTTTCATTAAATTTATTGGTACATTTGGGTATTACAAAAGTCTACTATCTAGAATGTATAAAGAACTTACAAAACTCAGACCTCCCAAATTTAAAGACCCAATCCAAAAATGGGCGTCTTAAATGAACAGACATTTTTCAGACAATGAAATAGAAATAGCAAATAAACATATTTTTAATTTTATTATACTACACAAAACAAATGATATTTTGATGTAGTTTTGAATTGTGTAGGAAATAACTGTATTCAGAAAGCCTAACATTTATTTAAAATGTCATTGCTTAGAACAAATTGCTAAACTGTAGTGTTCAAAGATTTAATTATCTGCACAAGTAAATTTCTTAACTGTCATATAAAAGTAAAATAAAGTACTAGAGTTACATTAGACAAAGTTTAAATAATGAAAAAGTAAATGAAAGGGGCCTCATTGATTAACAAATAACAATTTTAATAATCTCATAAATGTAATGATATATATACATATATTCATTTTATTTTTAATTATCATTTTAATTTTGCATGTAATTTTATTATATAAATATATAATATTGGATTATTTTACCAGTTCTTTTCAGGTACAGCAAAATATATTTAGTAGAACAAAGACTAAATATTTCTCAGAGTATTTCTATGGACATACAGAAAACTCAAGTGCAAATAATACTTGTAACTTATATTTCAAAAAAACATATAAAATCTAATCTCTCCCAGATGAATATTGATGGGAAATTGTAAGATTCTTTTACTTCAGAAGAAGCTTTGTGAGTTTCTCTCTGAATTTCATTAGAGTAGACTTCAAAGAGACGAAGTACAGAAAAGATCAATAAGTAATATTTAAAGAGAGTTGGTTTCCATTTTAAGACAAAACCGATATTAAATGACAACAGATCTTTCAGAAGACTTTTTGAAATGATTTAATTCTTTACTTAGAGATAGTAATTTCTCAGAAAGATTTAGAGCCTGACCTGGTGGCCCATACCTGCAATCCCAGCATTCTAGAAGGCTGATGCAGGAGGATGCAAGTTCAAGCCCAGCCTGAGCCACTGAGTTGGACTCCACCTCAAAAAAAAAAAAAAAATCTTTTGAAACTTCTGGGGATGTAGTTCAGTGTGAAGGCCTTCGTGCAATCTCCAGTATCACAAGAAAATAGAGAAAGAGTGGGGAGTGGAGGAGGGCAAGAGAAAACTGGAGCGAATGTAGAGAAACAATGACTGCGCCTGATTACTTGGAATAGGCTGTACCATATTTCAAACTATTTAATTTTTTTTTATGTTCTCACTACACATTAGATAAAATGAATTACATGTGTGTCTGTTAAAGTGCTTCTAAGAAGTGGGAAGTGTAGGGGAAAGATAATAAGGGAAAATAAAAATATGAGAAAATGAAAAAATGGAAATAAAGTGTTTGTAAATGGGGAGGGGAGGAGCAGGTGAAGGGAGGGCAGGGACAAGGGGAAGAAATGAGAACCAAGATCTGTCATGTAAAGGTACAAGATCCCGATAATAATGTAACTATACTGGATACCTAAAATGTACCAATAAATTCAATTAGAAAAAAAATTAAAACAAATAAAATAAATAAATAAATACAGGATGATAAAAAAGGACTATTTATCTGTGCCATAAAAGCCACCCAAGTACAGGGTACATAACCCCTATATATGTATTGACTTTTAAAAAAATAAAATAACTATATTGAGATGCAAATCATATTAATTATTAAATTAACCAATTTAAAGTGTATAATCCAACCCTTAATATATCCAGAGAATAATGCTAACATTCAATGATCATTTTTGGACCATTTTTATTATATAAAAACAAAACTCTTGCAATTAATAGTAATTTCCCATTTCTCACTCTATCCGCTCTCCTCCACATAATCTGGATCCACACAAGCACTTGCATGCTTTCTGTCTTCATGTGTTTGGGTAATCTGGATAAGTTTTCCAAGCCTTTCTACTGTTTAATTATTAATGCATATCCCTGGATCAGTAGCTCCCTATTCTGACCCTATATTCTATATTTCATTTCTATATTTCTGTTCCTATATTCTGTTCTGCCAACACCCATGACTCCAGAACCTGCCATTTTACTCTGTACTTCTATGATATAACTGTTTGTAGATTACACATGTGAGAGAGATCATACAGTTATGTTTTATCTCCTCCTCACTAATTACACTTAATATGATGTTTTCATGTTCACTCATGTTGTAGCAAATGACAGAATTTCCTACATTTTATGACTGCATTATGTATATATACATATTGTCTTTATCTATTGACAGTTAATGAATTTGATTCTATAGCTTAGCTATTGGATGTCATACCATAATAAACATAGAAGTGAAAATATACATATGACAAGCTGATTTCATTTTCTTTAGATGTATATTCAATAGTGGGATTGTGAATTACATAATAGTACTATTTTTAAAATCTGAGGAGTTTTTATGCTGTTCTTCATTACTATTATCTGTCCCAATTTCCATTCCTACTATTAAAATGAAAAGGTTTTGATTTATCCACCTTATTTCAAATATTTGTATCTCTGTCCTTCTGATAATAGCCATCATAACAGGTGTGAGGTAATATCTTACTGATTTACATTTTCCTGATGATCCAGGGTGCTGAGATGTTGGCCACATAGCTGTTGGTCATTTGTATACTGTGTTAGCCTTCGGCCACTGTGACACTACATCTAAGAAAAACAATTGAAAGGAGGAAAGAAATATACTGGCTCATGGTTTCATAGATCTGTAGTCAGCCAGATCCATTATTTTGGGGCCCATGGTGAGGTAGTATTACCTTGGTGGAAAAAGTTGCTCACCTCATGGCAATGAGTAAGCAGAGAGAGTTGAATTTCTTTCCTTCATTTTCAGTACTGGGGAATGAATACAAGGGCCTTCACTTTGAGCTACACGCAAAGCCCTTTTTATTGTTATTATAATTATTATTCTTTTTGAGTCATCTGAATCATCAGTAAATATTTACTAAAAAAGCTGATAAACACAATATATACAAATATAAAGGAATTTACAAGATTGGCTTTTTGTGGCCACTCAGAGTTGGATGTGGAAGATCCCAAAGGGTCTGTTTGCACACTGGAGATAAGGATTTAGTCAAAGGTATGGAGTTCACTGCAGGGCCCTGTGCAAGTCTGTATCAGGAAGCTGATGGATCTACAGTGGAAGGCTAAAACATCTGTGCCAGAAGCTGGAGTCTGAGCTGGAAGCCAGGAGACAACATCCAAGGTGAAGGCAAAGACTGGAGCTCCTCCTAAGAAACAGAAAACATCCATCCTTCACTTCCCCTTAATACCATCCAAGAGCCACCCTGGGGTGGGGTTTCCCCACTCTCCAATGTAGAATTGCTGAGCTGATTTTGTTAAGCTTCTCTTGCCTAAACTTCTCAAGTTAAGATAATCAGTCAGACATCACAGGGTCTTAACTAGTTGCGTTGGCTGAATTTCAATTTGCAATCCTCCTGCATCAACTTTCTAGACTGCTGGACCTAAAAGTATGTGCTAGAATGCTCAGTGTTATTTTTGTGCTATTGAGTTGTTTGAATTTCGTGTTGCTTTTGTATTCCTTAAACCTTTCATCATAATTTCTCTCATTCACTTTGTGTATTATTTTTTCACTCTGTTGTTTCCTTTGTTATGTAAAATATTTTTTTCCACTTTATTTTGTACCACTTGTCTTTTCTTTTCAAACTTTGGCTTTGAGATCCTATTAAAACAACAACAACAACAAAAAAAACCTGCCCAAACTGATGACAAGAAACACTTCCCTTATACAGTATTTTCTTTTAGTCATTTTGTGTCTTTAATTTTCTTTTGCCTTTACTTTTGTATATAGTGAGGGATAATGGTGTATTTTCTTTCTTCTACATTTATGTATTCAGTTTGCTAATGCTTCTTTTCAAAAGACCACCTTTTCTTCAATACAATAGTAATTCGGTTCATGAATTTAATTCTCTCCATAATTCTTGGGAAGTTGGCCATGGTCTCTTCATCACAGATGTTTAGCAATGGAAACAAAATTTTCCCAATTCTTCGTTAGGGAACCAAGTTGTTCATGAAAAAAAGTACTCATGAACCAAGGCATTACTGTACATGTTTTTGGCACCTTGAAAAAAATCAGGTGAATGTAAATGTGTAAAATTATTTATGAGGTTTTACTTTCCCGAATATTTTGTTCTATATATACATAGAGAGAACTGAATATATTTCTCTATAGGACTGTTTTTAGACATATATGTACACATATGTTTTAGACATATATGTTCTATATATCTGTTTTCACATCAGTACTATGCCATTCTCATTGATATAGCTTTTCAAAAATATCGAAACACTGATGGATTTATTATTTCTGCATTTTTGGTGTGAGTTTAGGATTCTTTACACATAAAATCATTCCTTCTTAAAAATATATATGCATTTAAATTCATATTTTTCAATCTGTATAACTTTTATTTCTTTCTCTTTACTAATACCTCTGACAATAAACAGGTATTACTCTGCTAAATCAAAGTGGTAGGTGTGGGTTGCCTTGTCCAAGATCTTAGAGGAAGTTTGCACTTTTCACCATTCAATCTTCTGTTAGCTCTGGTTTTACCATATATAGTCTTTCTTAAATTGAAGCACGGACCTATGTTTGGCTTGAGTAAAGTTTTCACAAGAAAGTGATATTGAGTTTTAATATTTCAATGGATTAAAATATAATCATAGGTAGGTACCTGTGTAAGCAAATATTTTGGTTGATACCAGAAACATATGGTCTCCACTTTTAATTATCCATTTATTCAGTGCTTGATAAAATGTTCTGGAGGTTATTTTATATAAGAAAAATGACTCAGTTACTGCTAAGCCATAGCATATATATGTATATGTGAAACATTAAAGAGCCAGTAAAGTTCATTCTGATCATTAAACAAAATAGTTTTATACACTATTTCTTATTTCTATATATAGTGCTGTGTTGAATATTAACAGACGTCATTCTTTATAAGGAAGCAAAATCAGTTATATAGAATAAAAATCGTGAATAATTCATTGGGATAAGTTTATTTGGATATCACTTTTGTCCAGTAGTTAGAGAAATTGTGATGTCAAGTTCTTGTTTTTTATGATAAATATTTACTAAACAATTAGTCCATAAAGTTAAGATAAATATTTACTATGAAATGACACAGTTCATAAAACAGATATATTATTTGAGAACACAATAATTCTCTTTTAGTGTAAAGAGTTGAAACAAATACGTTTTCATTGTCGTAGAATGTAGCCTTGACACAAAACAGAGAAGGACAATGAGAAATATTGAAGCTAGGTCCACAAGCCATGAAGTGTAGTGGGGGATTTAGCTCAGTGGTGCCGCCACCCGCCTCACAAGTGTGAGGTCCTGAGTTCAAACCCCAGTACCAGAATAAATAAATAAATAAATACATATTTAAAAAAATTAAAAAGTCCATCACCTACAGGTTATCTAGAAAAATGGGCAAAGACATGGTGGCTGTGTCCTTAAATATGGAGTTATATTTTTCATTTATGATGTTGTAATGCCATTTATATACAAAGTGCAGTTACCTATTTGGATTTCTTTGTTATTAAACAATCTAAAATTGTCTCCTTTTTTTAATAGAGAAACCAAAACAGAATAAAACTCAAGTGACAGTACTGTTTGTAAACTTGAAAATAAATATTTCTTCAAGTATTAAAGACCTATAACAGAGAATGATACTTTTAAGCAAAGAATACAACTTATCAAAGGCATTCCTGTTTTAAATACTTTGTAAACTGCTTTAACGATTACTAAAGTGTCAGAAAAGACTGATGATTTCCTTCACATAGCTTAAATGACAATATACAATTTGAAATAAATTTTCATTTTATGGCAGTGCTAGGGATGAAATTCACACTTCACATATGCCAAGCAAGGGCTATTCTATTGAACTAAATCCATCCCTGAACCCAATTTTAATATTAGTTATCCAATGGTAAAAATAGAGATTCTGGTCTGTATTCAAAAATGAAGCCAATCAGAAGAAAAGCATTTTATCTAAATGAAAATACTTCTCTAATTCTGATTGGCTTAATATATACTTAAATGAGTTTAAATAATGCTAATTTTTAAAAACTCCTTGGAGTTGGTGTGTAGTTCAGTGATAGAACCGTTATTAAGCATGCATGAGGCCCTGGATTTATTCAATCACCTACACTAAAGAAATAAACAAATAATCAAAATCTACTCTTACATAGCAACACTATAATCCAAGAATATATTTTGAAAAGATAATGCAGAAAGTATATCATTTATTTATTTATTTTGGCTTTTTGAGACAGGGTCTCACTATGTAGTTGAGACTGACCTGGAATTCACTATGTGGCTCATGCTGGTCTTGAACTCACAGCAATACTCCTGCCTCACCCTCCTAAGTGCTGGGATTACATGCATGTGTCACCACGCCTGGCATCTGCTATTATTCTTTGTGCTATCTCTTATTGCTAAACTAAAACACCATTGAGTGGAAAGAGAAAAGTTATGATCCTGCATTTGTAAGACTCTGGATGACTGTGCTTCTTGCTTAAAAATAAAAAAAAGATGCTATATTTAGACCTTTAAATTATTTTCATTCTTGAATTAGTAACAAATGTGATTCTTTGGTCAGAGCTTTGATTCACATTTTGTTGACAAATTACTTTTTGAGGTAATGTAAGAATTAAGGTAAAGCAGAATATGTGAAAGGTCTTCCCAAACAATATAACATATTTTTGTATTATGATGACTATACCTTCAACAATTACTGTGTTCAAGAAAAAGCAGGAAAAATGTGAAATGATTAAAACAGTAACAACTCTATGCAATCCAATAAATGCATATTTATTTTTAAAATTTCAATATTAGTTAATGATTAATATTTTTTATAAATGGAGAATAGAACAGGAATTTCTTTATCTTAAAATTGACAGCTACAAAATCGTGAGGACTACATTTTTAGTGATGAAATATTCAGCACATTTCCATTAACACAGAATGCAAGCATACCCACCCATACTTCCTCTATTCAACATTGTTTAATAAAATGAATTAGGACAAAGATAAATATTTTAATTATTGGAAATAAAAATACGGTGTTACTGGAAATGAAGATATTAGCTACGTGTGAGTGTCTTACACATTTATAAATTGTTCAATTAAAAAGAAAAATTTACCAAGTCAGTTCAGCATCACTTCAGGGATCATACAGAAGTTAATTGCTTATAGAAGTCAAGATTTAGAAAAATTAATTTTGCCAATCCAATAATTTGGTTTTGTTTTGTTTTGTGCTGTGTATTGAACTCAGGGCCTCACCCATACTTGCCAAGTGCTCTCCTACAAGAGCTATCCTCCCACATGTTTTTAATTTTTAGGAAGTCATGCAGGTTCATATATAACTATTAAATAGTGTTTTGGGGTGGGTGCTAGTTTCTAATATATTTCACCATCTTCCTGATGCTTCTCTCCTCACCATTAAAAAAAAAATTACTGCAATGAACAAGTCACATCATTCCTAAATATTTATAGTTGTTATACATTTTATCATTTCCATTCTATACATCTAAAATTATGTTTATATAAAGATAGTCGTATAGTATAAGTCTGTGCAGAGACCTTAAGAACAGACCAAATTAGAAGTTTTGTTTTTAACATTTGATGGGCTTAAGCTTTTAAGCTTTTCATACTCTATTTGGTACATGGAGCTTGCATATCTCTTTTTCCTAAATATTTTACTAAGAGCAAGTTTTGTAATTGTAGCATCTGTTCAATTTTTTTAAAAAATCTGTATGTGTTACAATTGTCTGTACCTGTTCATCAAACTTACAGGACATAAAAAGGAATTTGCATAATTATAAACAAATTAGTTTTTGTATTAAACTAGTGGAATGTGAAATTTCAACAGGTAATACAAAGAACATCTTTCTACATAAAACATTTCCAGAAAACAAAGTATTCACTTCCTCCTATTCAATGCAAGCAATTAGAATGAAAGATAAACTTACAAAGCTTCTGATTTTCCATTTATAATCTGCAAATTTAAATTTCTAATTCTTAGGAAATAGAATTGCATAACATTAACAGAAAGCAGGACTAATGAATTGAGTTCTGAATTGAAAGTTGGGTGAAGACACACTATTGTGAGGTAATCATTGGAAATACACAGAAACTGAGGAAATGTGTACATTATAACAGGAAATATAGCCAGTAAGTATGATTCTCAAAATTTACCATTTAGAATGTTATATATTTGCCAAAAATAAAATGAATTATGTGTTCTCAAATTTTGATAACAGGACAATTTTGTAGAAACTTTATTTATATGAATATATTAAGGAATTTCAGAATCAAAATATTTGGTGTAAGAATGATATGTAAAGATCCTGGGGAGCAGCAGTGTGGTCCAGACCAGCATGGCTGCAGACAGAGCCCATCCAGGGATCTTCCCAGGCCCCAGAGGATCAGGCAAGCCTGCCCAGCCAAGGCCCACCCAGGCATGAGCTGCACAGGTTTCACAAGCTTCAATCAGAGACCTGCCCCATAGCATCATTGGTTTGAACCCAGGATTTGATGTACTGATGAAGAGCAGAGAAAGGGCATCTTGCTGGCTTGGTGAGAATTGAAGCCCACTGGCTGAGCAAAAAGTTGGCTCAATAAAGGCACAGCAGGCTGCATCTGTTGAAATGAGAAGACACAGTAACAAGTCCCAGAGTCAGACTTCCAGATCACCTAAGGCAAGCCCAAAGGGAAATGAGATGGTATAATTTAATACTCAACCACCTGGACTCCTTGAACTGGCAACAAAAGAGGATTTGAAAAAAAAATGAAGTCACAAGTAATTTCTCAGATATCAGCAGAGATTGTGCCCATAATACAAGACATGATTAATAAATCTAGAGCAGACACAGATAAAACAATAGAGGAGCTGAGCAACATGATGGAATCCCAACATAGGAAACAAATAGAATCCATAAAACACATGCAAACAGATTTCCAGGAGATTAAAAACTCCATTGATAATTTATGCAGCAGAATGATCCAATGTGAGGACAGAATTTCAGATATAGAAGACAAGATTGCAATTAGTGACCAGGAAAAGGAAAATATCTTAAAAATAGTAAGGGACTATGAGAGATCAATCCAGCAGCTGCTAGATGATTCAAAGAGGGAAAGTGGGAAGGGTAGGGGAAAGGTAATAAGAGAAAAGAAAAAAATATGAGAAAATGAAAAAAATTGGAAATAAAGTGTCTGTAAATGGGGAGGGTAGGAGGTGGTGAAGAGAGGGCAGGGACAAGGGCAAAAAAATGAGAACCAAGACCTGTCATGTAAAGGTACAAGATCCCAATGATGAATGTAACTGTACTGTGTACCTAAAATATACCAATAAACTCAATGAGAGAGAGAGAGGGTGAGAGAGAGGTGAGGGATAACATAAGACTGATTGGAATCACTGAAGAAACAGAAGAAAGTGCAGAAGACATAGAAAAAAAAAACACCAAAGTAATATCAGAAAACATCTCAAATAGGGGAAAAGATCCTGACTTACAGATAAGTGAAACTTATAGGATTCCTACTAGACATGATCATCAAAATCTAGGCCTATAATAGCTAAGATTCCAGAAATTTTACAGAATATAAAAATTCTACAAGCAGTTAGAAAAAGAAACAAATCACATATAAAGGAAAGTCCATCCGAATCACAGCAGACTTCTCAACACAAAGCCTGAAGGCAATAAGAGCTTGGAGTGATCATTTCAAGCCCTAAGGGAAAACAGTTTCTAAACCAGACTGATGTACCCTGCAAAACTATCTTTCAAAATTGATGGAGAAATAAGATGCTTTAATGACAAAGAGCACCTTAGGAACTTCATGAATTCTAAACTAGTACTCCAAAAATTTTTAAACAATATCCTGGGAAAACACAATGGGAGTCACAACCCCAGGAAGCCTAGTAGAATGAATCCATCAGGCATGACAAGAAATTAAATGCAAAAAGGGAGAATCTAACAAAAAGAAAAAGTCATGACAAGAATAAGTCAGGAGATATCAGTTATAACCATCAATATTAATTGTCTGAATTCACCAATCAAATTAAATAGACTGTCAGAATGGGTCAAGAAGCAAGATCTAACATTATACTGCATACAAGAAACACACAATTCAAAAGAAATTCATAGACTGAAAGTTAATGGATGGAAAACAATACTCCATGTGACGGGAACCCCCACAAAAGCAGGAGTAGCTATCCTTTTTGCACATTAATTGGATTTTAGACCAACACTGATTAAGAGAGACAAAGAAGTACACTACATCTGGTAAAGGGAACAATTCAAGAGGAAGAGATGACAATTATAAATATATATGTACTAAACATAAGTGCACCCAATGCTACTGAAATGGAAAAAACTCATATAAGCACTAATGCAATAGTAGTGGGAGACCTCAATACTCCACTGTCACAAATAGATAGATTAACTGGACAAAAAAATAAAAATGAAATAGTAGAACTCAATCAAACTCTTGAACAAGTGAACTTAACAGATGTTTTTAGAGTATTCCACCCCACAGAATCATGACACATTCTTTTCAGCTGCACATGGATCATTCACCAAAATAGACCACATACCCTCACTTCAAATATGTCTAAGTAAGTGCAAAGGAATTGAAGTTTCTCTTGCTGTGCAGAAGCTTTTTATAAGAAGAGATCCCACTTGTTGATTCTTTGTACTAGAAGGCAACTAAGGTTTTGTTCATAAAATCTTTTCCTATACCAGTGTCTTCAAGAGTTCTACCTAACTTCTTTTCCCACTGGTTTAGTGTTTCTATTTTAATATTTAGATCTTTAATCCATTTAAATTTTAGTTTAGAGACATTTATAGCTAAATGAATGCACATTGAGGAGATACTCAAGTGTAATAAATGGGAAATGTGTAAATATTGAATAGTTTCTCTAGTGTGAGAAACTGAAAGTGTAAATAAGGACTAAAAGATAATTTGAAATAGGAAGAAAAGGTGCAAGGCAGAAGGTGAAACGGGAGGGTTAGGAGAAAAGAAAGATGGGAATGGAATTAACATGAGAAAAAGAAAAAAATGGAAATAAAATCATTGTAAATAGCAAGGGCTGGAGGAGTTGAAAGGAAGGCCAGGGAATGGGGAAAGAATAAGAACCATGATGGATTATGTGAAGATGCAAATTTCCAATGATGAATGTCATTACATTGTATACTTTATTATTTGTTTGTTTGTTTGTTTGTTTGAGACAGTGTCTTACTATGTAGTTGAGACTGACCTGGAACTCTCTATGTAGCCCAGGCTGGTCTTGAACTGATGTCGATCCTCCTGCCTCAGCCTCCCGAGTGCTGGGATTATAGGTGTGCACCACCACTCCTGGCTCTGTATACTTTAAATGTACTGGTAAAATTAATTTAAAAAGTATGTACACTGGTGCAACAACTGTGAAAATCAGCATGAAGGTTTCTCAAAGCACTAGAATTAGAAGTCCCATTTGACCCAGCTATTTTCCAATTAGGTATCTTCCAAAACAATTAAAATCATCATAACAAAGTGATATACGTGCATCCATGTTTGTAGTGGTATATTTTGTAATGCTAAATCTTGGAAATATCACAAATGACCAACAAGTAGTGACTGAGTAAAGAAGACATTTTTTTTTCACAAAATAGAGTACTACTCAGCCATAAAGAATGATAAACTAGAGACATTTATAGCTAAATGGAGGCCATACATTTAAGTGAAATAAATAGGGCATACAAAGTAAATACTGAATTGCCTTTTTGGTGTGAGAAACTAGAAGTGTAAATGAGGATCAAAATGTATAACAGATAATGTCAAATAAGAAGAAATGTTTTAAAGGGAAAAGGGAACAAGGTAAAGGAGGCAGGGGAAAGAAAAACAGGGAAATAAAAAAATGAGAAAATAAGGTAAAAATGGACACAGAATTTTTGTAAATAGGGAAGGGTGGAGAGGTGGAAGGGAGGGCAGAGGGATGGGAAAAAATAAGAACCAAGATTTATCATGTACAGGTACAATATCCCCATGATGAATGAGATCATAATGTATTCCTAAAGTGTACCAAAGAACTTAAAGAATATAAAAAGAATCAAAGGATTATGACTTGAATTGAAAGTTAAAAGGAGTTATATAATAATATGAGTGGATGGGCATCCTGACAGCAGCTCTTACCCACATGCTGTAACTCCTGTAAGAACGCACTCTGCAAAGATGTCAAATATCCATAGTAGTTGTCTGTACACAGGAATGTATATGATGTAAATCCAAGAAGACATTCCAAAACATTGTCTCTGGATTTAATTATTAAACACATGCTAAGATGGAAGAATATGATACTGAACACTGCAGGAAAAGCAAAGTCAACTGATAATTTAGTATCCTTTGCCAATTTCAAACATTTATTTTTGGACTTTTGGAAATGGACAGTAATACAATCTGAATAGGGAGAAGATTTTCCTCTAACAGGTTATAAACTAGCCCTAAGTAACAAATTGCCTGACTCAAGACAGAAAATATAAAAAACTTTACTGGACAATGTACATTTTAAGATTGAAATAATCGTAGACATGCAAGAAACTGTACTGTATGCTAAAATATACCAATAAACGCAATACAAAATTTTAAAAAAATAAATAAAAGAATTTGCAATAGAAACAAACAAACAAAAAAGAAAACAAAACAAACCAAAACAACAAAAAAAGAAAATGCTGCAGAGTCTTATTAACTCATCGCCAAGATTCCCTCTACTGGTGATATTTCACATAATCACAGAACAAATAGGACACCAGAATATTCACATTTAAACAAGCCTCATATTAAAGATCTTATTTGGGATTCACCAATTTTATTTTATTCATTTGTGTCTTATATGTGTGTAATTTTATAAAGTGGTCTCACTTATAGAAGTACTTTACCACTATCAAAAAGAGAAATAGAAGTATGTCATTAGTCCCTCAAACTCAATAATGCTATCTATAAATGCTACCTAATACTTTAAACACTACAAGCTAATTTATTTACTATTTCTATCAGTTCAATAATCTTACATAAATGGAAACTTATTGAATATGTAGCCTTTTGAGTTTAGAATTTTTTTTTTATTTTCATGGTGACAATGTATCCCATTTATTTGAGGTAGGCAAAATTAAAAAGAAAAATTAAAAATGAAGGTATGGGAGAAACTAGCTCTGTGCAGCATATTTTGGGGTAAGGTCCACCCTAGAGAATATAGGGTGGGCTAATGAGGGGTAGCACATCAGCCTAGGTTAGAATTTCTACTTAGTATAAAACCTTTGATTTCCATGGATATTGTTACAGGACTTAATACTTCATTCCTTTCTATTGATCAGCAATATTTCAAGATATGAAAGCAACAGTTGGATTAACTACTACCAACAGAAAGGTAATAAGGAAAAAAAAAAGAAAAGTAATAAAGTTGTGCAGAGTTTTTGACTATTAAAAGTAATGCTTCCAGGAATATCTGCATATAAATTTTGTCTGTGTAAATTTAGGGTTTCATTCCACTGAGAAAAATGCTTATGAATGTGATGCAATTAAAAAGTCAGTGTAATTTAGCATTTTCAGAGTGTTGTACCATTGTATATGCATACTTGAAGTGTCTGAGAAATTTAATGCTCCCTTATGTTGCTTATCAATTTGTACTTTAATTATTTTATTAATTTAACCATCCTAATTGGTGTGTAGTCCTTTATTATTTTATTTTATTTTATTGTTATTGCCTACTAATGTTCATTATATTTTCATATGCTTATTTAATATCAGGACACCCTGCTTGATGAAATGTTCATTTTTTTCTTTCAATTTTCTGATTATGTTTCTTAGTTTTTAAGCTTGAAGACTTCCTTATATATTTGAAATATTTGTTCTATGTTAAACACATGGATAGCAGCTGTTACTTTCATTTTGTAGCCTGAGTATCTAGTCTCTTACTGGGTCTTTCATGAAAAATGATTTTTAAAAATTTTGATGAAGTATAACGTGAGTATGTTTACAGATTATATGATTAGTGTCAGATTTAATATTTGGTTAAAAGTTATCAAACAACTATATTTGAAAATTTGGCAAATAGTGCATATTGTGAGTGTGTACTTTTGGCTCTTTTACTTTTATTTTTACCTATATATCAATTCCTTTGCAATACCATATTGATTTGCTTGCTAAAGATATATAATCAGTCAGAAAAACATTCTTTTGATAATTGTTCTAGATATTCTAGTACAATTTCATTTCCATGCAAAGGTAGAGAATGTGTCTTCAGGTATCTGAATACTTTTGTTGGAATTTCAATGGGAACTGCATTGAACCTAAAGATGAGTTTGAAGAACACCTACATGTGAACTCTGTTAAATCTCCCAAAATATGAACATAGTCTACCTACTCATTCATTCATTTCACCGTTCATTTCATCATTCTTGTATCTTTATTGCACATGTGACCATTGATTGCATTAGAGGTCAATGTGACTGAATTAAGGAATGCGTAGACTAATATAACACACTTTTGGCTATGCACGTTCGTGTTTCCAGGGATTACTGACAAGCAGGCCAGCAAACTGAGGCAGGGGGACACCTGCCATGATTGTGACTTGTACCACCCAATAGGGCTGTACCTGGCATGAAACAAACAGGAAAGAGGGAGGAAATTGATGTACATTTGAGAAACTTCACTCTACTTGAACAGGTGCATCATTAGTTTCCACCATTGCCTGTGGACCTCAGACTCCAGTTTCTTCATCCTTACCATGCAGACTCATATCAGCAAATCTCAGGGAGTCTCCAGGCCCTCAGTTTCAGACAGGCACTTCACTCATCATTCTTTTTTCTCTGTGGTGTTCAGATTCTTGAACTGAGCAACTACCAGATCTTCCAGCTCTCCAGCATCTAGACAGTTGTTGTGGATAATTCCATTGCTGATCATGTAAACCTGTCTAGTACACTTTTTAAATGATTCTATATTTATTTGAATGTACATACTTTCTATTGATTCTGTTCCTCTACAGAACCCAATCCAGTTAAATTTATTTCTAGGTGTCCCATTTTCATTGGAATTATTTTATTTTATTCCTTGTACTGGGACCTTGTGCTTGCCAGGCAGGAGCAGGAGCTACATCCCCGGATCCCAAAATAATTTTAGTTTTTAAAGACACAGTCCCACTATACAGTTCAGGCTGGGCCTGATCTCACTATGACACCCAGGCTAGCCTCAAACTTATAACAATCCACATGCCTCAGTCTCCTGCATGATGAAATTATAGGCATATGCAACTAGCTAATTTTAAATTATGATATATTTTAAATCTGTGTTTTTATTTATGCATTGTTATACAAAGAAACACAATTTATATTTGTATATTTATGTTGTATTCTATAACTTCACTGAATGTGTTATTACATGTAGATTGTTTGGATATACTTCATGACTTTCTTCTTCCCATGATGATTGTGCAATTTGTCATTCATCTGCTTATGTGATTATATGTTTTTCCTTTTAGCATTGGAAATTGAGACTAAGATCATTGCACTGAGCTACATCATCAACTGTTTGTGTGTCTGTGTGTGTGTGTGTCTGTGTGTGTGTGTGTGTGTGCATGTAGTGTGTGTAGTGTGTTACAAGGTCTAGCTCAGTTACTAAGTTTTGTGGGCTGGTCTTGAGTTTGCTATCTTCTAGCTTCCTAAGATTCTGGGACTATAGGGTATATCACCACGCCCAACTTCTTTATAGAATATTTAAATAGTGTTGCATTTGTGGAATACTACCTCTGACTATAATGTATAATTTCTGTATATAAATCAATACATTACATTCATTTTGTATCTGCCAAGGAATAATTATGTCATAAATATCCTTTAGTAAAAGACTTAATATTGTTTTTATGTAGGAATCTTTAACAGAATTTTAGGCAGTGAAATTTTGCTTTTAATTTTGTTTGTAGCATTAGCATTTAACATATCTGTTCAAAAGTTAATAGGTATTTTAGGTTGTAAAATGTCATTTGAAAATTGGTGTTAATTATACATATATATATATATTTATCTGTGTGGTCTGTCAATATAACTTTGTACATTAAAATTAAATAACAAAATTATAATCTAGTATTTAAACTCTATTTTAAATGGTTATTAAAATATTTCCCACTTCCTGAGTACAGCTTTTGCTTACACTTATTAATTAATGATGCTTATAGCATTTAAATTATATTTAAATAATATTTTGTAATATATTTGGGATGAATCCCAGATGCATAACATATGCTAGCCCTTAAAATCTCCATGTGAATCCATCATTAAAGAACTGAAAAATATTTATACTATTTTTTAAATTTTGTTTTTAACAGTTGTATTGTAAATAAAACTGCTCTGTTTAAAAATGTTACAAAGGATAGACATTATTAGGGCCAGTATATAGATGAAAAAATTAATACACACAAAATCTCATTAATTATTCTTATTTTCATGAGTAATATTTGTTCAAGTTTATATATCAAACCAAAATGTTGGTTAAACCCATTTTCTCTCTGCTTTCACATTAAAGGCAATACTTCTAACACAATTTAAATGCTTTCTAAGTAACAGCAATGATATTTTGGGCTGTGATGGCAGTTACTTGATACCACAATATTACTGTACAAAAAAGTTCCAAAACAGTAATTTAATTACTCCTAAGATATTCCAAAGTAGGCTTGAGGCAGAAGATCTTTGTGTCTCAGGTGTTCTCAGGTGTCTACTAATCAGCTAACTGGCTTTACACATAGAAATTACAGAATCCTTTGCAGGGATACTTGTCTGCCTTCAATATGGCATTTATCCTCCAGCATGACAAAACTATCTTGCTTTCTTGGTTAAAAGAAGTAAGTCCAGGTGAGAGTCTCTAAGCTTGTGAATTCTTTTAAAGCCCGGTTTCTGAAACATGACAATGATAATAAAATTTTAAAAATTTACATCATCTGGCCATTAAGCATTTTAGGGATGAAGAAGTAAACTCTGCTTTTCAAAAAATGTCATCTGTGAAGCTGTATTTATTGTAAAAAGCCATGTAAATGGATTCTATGGAAAAATGAGGTAATCAGTCCATCACAGCTGACATGACTACACTATGATTCTCATTTCCAATTTTCATTTGTAACACTTTAAAATTGTTCAGTGACATTCATTCTTGTTAAATAGTCATATTTTAATTAATAGAAAAGACAATGAAAGTAGTAAATCCTTGATTATCTTCCTTCACTAACTTGTGATTTTATAACTGAACTTGATAGAGAAATTTTAATATTCCCTTTTCTGATCTTTTGGGAATCATAACCATTATTAACATCATCATCATAATTCTTGTACTCCTATTTTTCTTTCTCCACCTCATCTTTTCTCATTTTATTCTCTAAGAACCAATTTATTCTCTAAGAGAGTTACTTTATTGTCACCAAACATATGTTTCATCATTAAAGTTGTATTCATTTTTAAGACATATCAAAGAAGAAATAACACAAAAAGTGCCTGGGTATCAGGGATCCTTCTCTTTTATGTTTGGACTGCAGATTTCTGAATATATCTTTAGTTCGTGTTAACACTACATAATAATGGGGTTTCTTGGTATATGCATTAAACATATCTTAATTTCAATCTCATTAAAGGGAGGGGGAGTAATTGAATTGAACTGCAGCTTGTTTTTTAAAATAGCTTCAATAATAAGTAAGCCATTTTCCTCTTTGAATTTTACTATAGGGCAAATTAAAACCATTTTCTGGTGTTTTTGGTTTATTCTTTTTTAAAGGTGAAATCTTAATTACAAATGTCCAGAAAAATATGCCTTGATCTTTACTGCAATGCTAAAAATGATTTTTAAAGGCTTTATTGAGTTACTGAAAATATGGAATTTCAGTATTCAGAATACCTGAAAATAATCCTCATCTCTAATGGTACCAGTAGCCTCCATTTTTGATGATTAATTATACAATGCTAGTGTGTGCTGACTGCTTATCACAAAGAAATACTTCAAATAGAAAAGATAATTACACTATTTTATCATTATGAAATTTATATGCATCAAATAATTACACTGTACCCCATAAATATATGCAATTATTATATAGTGATAAAACAATTTGTATTAATGAACTGATTCATATTTTTTCACACATAAGCAATGGTGTATGCATAATCATTTAGGAAAGAGCTTAAAACAAAAATGTTTTTTCTTCTGTAAAATAATTCCAAATAAGAATTCTGTCACTTTAATGGAACCTTTAAAATATCAGTGTCTCAATTCCTTTCGCTCATGTCCATCATTTGTACCCTATTGTTTCTATTGTCCAGGATATTTCAAGGTTATCTGTTTTCCTTCTCAGCTTCAGTCACAATCTGTGTTTCAAAAATAAACAGAAAAGAGGGATTTCAAAAGAGTCATAAAAAAGTAACTCTCTTTCTTCAAAAAGCTTTTTGTCCAGAAAGCTGATTGAGTAGTACTTACATCCTTTTCGTCATAGCAATCCAGAGAAAACTGGGAAATAATGCATATATCTAGCTGCAAATCAGACTTTAACTCCAGAGAATTGAGAAAAAAAAGTAGATACTGGTGCATTAGTTTATGCTGCAAATGGCAAAACAACAACAACAACAACATATTCAGTAATATCCAACTATTTGATTATGTATAATTCTGTCTACACCAATGACACATCACAGATTTGTGCAGCATCAACTCTATTTGTATTTACACAGCACAACTGTAATGATAAAGGAAAGAGAAATTTAGACTGGTAACTAAATGGTACTTATGAAGTTGGGCATTACATACTCATATTTAATATTTCCAAATTTGATTCATTCAAGCATAAGTTAAAGTCAAAATTACTATCATAATCATCTTACTGAGTTTTGAAATGGATGAAACAAAGATGACTTGCTGATGTTTGGGCAGAATGTAGAATATAAATAACAGTTTAAAAAGAAGAGGAAAGTTTTCAAGTTCATCTAGCTTTGTAGAACATATATTTAAGATGTAGCTAGGTATTGGAAATAATTTGATACTTTGGTAGAAAATCTAAAAATCAAAAATTTTCCACTGGAGTATCTCTAACATAGTCTTATACATAAGAAATTCAACACACATACCATCACAGGCATGCAAATTTCCTAACATTTTAACTCACAACTATTATAAAGTTTAGTTGTTTAATAGATCAACTTTTGTATTGGATTTTCATTAAAGTTCAAGATTTTCAGCTGCTGACATTTTTGCAGTGAAAAACACATTTTATATATCCTATATCAGACAAAGGCTAACACCAGCCTTGCATCCTGTGTTCCTACTTGTGATCTGCTAACCCATAGTGAGCACACATACTGAGCAGTGAAACCAAGGACTAAATTCGCTTTTAATTACCTGTCTTTTTTTTATTTATTCTTTTAAGAGATAGCTGGTCTGGTGGCACCCTATTGGTTTTTCCTGGAATCATTAAGCATTTCAAGGAGCAGTTGGTTTATATCAAAAGTTCAATAGGGCATAACTATTTCTTTTCATCTTCTGAGGTAAAATAATTCACTCTTGTTCAGGTGTTATATAAGACACCATTTCATTGAAGAGCACAGAAATTAATGAGTTTGAAGCCAAGTGAGCAATATTTTAAAACAATAAAAGCAATGAACTAGACATGTAGTGTTTATTTTCTGCTCCAAAGGCATTGTGATGGTACTATATAGTGTTTCATAAAGAAATAAAATCATACTACAGTGACTCTCAGACAATGAACATTCTGACTCTCAAATTCTTGGACTTAGTAGAGGCATTTTTTTACCAGATTTCAAAGGTGTTATGTAAAACAAATGAAGGCCTCAGATTTTAAAAGTACTGTCATGTAAATGATAAACTTACAGTACAAATTATGTATTTTAATGGATAAAATGTATACAACAAATATTTCAGATTTCACTTTTAAAGGTATTAATTTATATACAATGAGGATCCTGTTTTGGAAGTATATATTTAGGTTGTCTATAACAAAAGCAATAAAACATTTTTAATTAAAGCACTAAGAATACTCATTTTCTAAAAATATCCTTTCCATTGATAAAAAATTTAAGTATTTGAGTAACAAGATATAATATTTCATTCTGTTTGTGACTTTGAAGAAAAGCTGATTTCATAATCTTAATTATATCACAATTCTATAGTTTCTACAATAATTAAACTTAATGAATTAATCCCTTCAAATACTCAACTGAATTTTAGAATATATTTAATAGTTTTATTTAATGAAGTAAATAAAATACCCCAAATTTTCAAATTGTTTTTATTATTACACTTAATTTGTACATGTGTGCATTTCTTATGCATATTGTTTTAAATTTGTTTAACTATAGATTTCTGCAAGTACTAGTAATATATTTTATAGTCAGAATCATTGTTATAGAATGTATTGTTTAAATTTTTATTGATGTTGATGAAATTAGTAACAGTGACAATTCATAATTATTTATGTTTTGGTTTGTTTAGCTTTAAAATAGATCCATGAAGGGCCAGGGATGTAGCTAAGTGGTTCTGCACCTGCAAGGACCCAAGTTCGATCTCAGT
Source organism: Fukomys damarensis (assembly GCF_012274545.1). Taxonomy (NCBI): domain Eukaryota; kingdom Metazoa; phylum Chordata; class Mammalia; order Rodentia; family Bathyergidae; genus Fukomys; species Fukomys damarensis. The sequence goes on from NW_022900926.1 coordinate 77,531,496, forward strand.
TACCAAAAAAATAAAAATAAATAAATAAAATAAAATAGATCCAAGTCACAATTTATATATATATATAGATAGATAGATAGATAGATAGATAGATAGATAGATAGATAGCAGGGATCAAACTTGGGACCTTGAGGTTGTGAGGCAGGCAGGTGGTGGAACCACTGAGCTAAATCCACAGCCCATGTTACTATTTTTTATTTTATTCTAATAGACTTTTTAAAAACGGTTTTGAGCTACAAAATTATAAGTGGAAAGTACAGTTGGCATATACATTCTCGTTCTATCTAATTTCCGAGTTATCTCTATTAATGCATGCCTTAGTGCTGAATATTTGTTGCAATTGAGCAGTCAATACAAATACATTATTAATTAATATATCATATTTTACATTAGAGTTTAATCACATATATTGTAGGAATTTTGCTAAATGTATGACACACATATGCCACTTATTTTACCTAGCATAATTAATTATTCTGAAAGTATTTTATGTGCCTTCTCTCTCCTAAACTCCTAAAAACCACTAATTTTGTGATTATTTGCACAACTTTGCCTTTTGTAAAATAGCACATAGTTGAAGTCATTTATACTTCTTTCACTTAGCAATATGCATGTAAGATCTTTCCAGGTCTCTCCATGTCTTCATAATTTTTCTATTTTTGTATGTGAAAAAAAATTCCATTGTATGATGTACCCTAGTTAATTTATCTATACTCCTTTTAAAGAATATTTTGGCTATTTTTAGGTTTTTGTTGATAAATAACAGGAAGTATATTTGTTGGGTTTTATAGTAAAATATGTTGAGTGTTTCGGGTTTTTCACCAACTGGGCTTACACAGTGGCAATAGCAATTTACATTCCATAAATGGTGAATGAGTTAGTTCAGTGTCTCCTGATTACCAGGAGTTAGTGTTGTCAAAGTTGTGGATGTTAGCTATTCTTTTTGGTAAATAGTGGTACCACTGTTATTTCGATGCACTGTTCTCTAATAGTCTGTGACGGTGAACATTTCATCATGCTTCTTTGCTATCTGTGTATGCTTTTTAATTACATTTTTGTTCAGAGCTGTCACCCATGTTTTAACTGGGTTGATTGTTGCTTTATTATTGAGTTTGAGTTATTTGTGTACCATGGACTCCAAATATCTTAACATATAAATCTATTATAAGCATTTTCACAGAGTGTAGCTTAACTTTTCCATTGTACTAGCAGGACCTTTTGCAGAAAGAAAAAAATAATTTTAACTAAGTCATACTTTCTGTATTTTTCTTTACTGCCTTAAGTATTAGATGCAAAAAGTCATTATGAAACCCATTGTCACCTAGATTTTCTCTAGAATATTTATATTTTTAAAACATACATGCAAGACTATGATCTACTTTACATAAAGGATAATAATTTTTATGACAGATAAAAAGTCTTTACCTAGATTTTTTTTTCTTGAATGTGGATATCCAGGTTTTCTACAGCCACCTTTTTTGAAAAAAAGACTATCCCTTCCTCATAGAAACACTTTGCTCTAAGTAAGTCTTGCAACTGTATAGGGTCAGTTCTCTGCCATTGTTATCCTGTATCAACATTATGCTAACAGGTCTGGTATTTCCATTTTCCAGTAAAGTCAGCACTATATCTTTAGGGGAAAACTAATGCTAAAATTAGTACAAATATTCCACTATTAGAATTATTCTGCTTATGATTTATTAAAGATCTTACGTATTCATTTTTCTAAAAGATATTAATAACTCCATTGTGATTATTCCTACATTTGTACATGTTAATGCATATGATTACATTTTTAAATATTACATTTGTTGATTATACATTATATATGCTAAATTAATATATATTTAGAATTTATTTTTTATTCATTACCAATTTTATTCTGTTTGACTCTATGCCCATCAGTAGTATTGGTAGAGCATATGGTCATCCGATTCTAATGTTATGAGGAAACTCTACACTGACTTTTAAAATGGTTGTACCAATTTATATTCTCACCCAAAGCAAAAAAGTTACTTTTTCTATATTTCCCAAGTCTATTACATATTCTTTGATAACTATTCTTACCGAAATGATGTAATACAGTATATCTATGTGATTTTTGATTTCGATTTACATGATAGTAATAATGAGTATTGTTTAATATACTTTAAGCAATTTGTAAAATTAGCTTTTAGTTCATTGCTGTTTTTAATTGGATTATTTCTTTTTAAAATTATTATTCCCATATTAATTGCAGGATAATCACAAAGGTCATGAAATCGAAACAGCCTGGGTCAATTAACTAAAGAAAGAATGAACAAAACATGTACATATGCACAATGGAACACTAGCTAGGTCAGATACAGAATGGCACTCCATCATTTGTGCCAGTGTGGACAAAACTGGAGATCATTCTGTTAAGTGAGTTAATCCAGGCAAAGTAAGGTGAGTACCACATAATTTGAATCAAATTAATCTCAGAAGATTTTTATTTGGTTGGTCTGTTTGGTTTTTAGTATAGGGAATCAAAACTAGGACTTCACAAATGCTAAATAAGGATCTTATCATTAAATTATTCTGCAAGGATGTCATAGAGTTTAATAACAGAATGATGGTTACCAGAGGCTATGCAGAGCAGACTGGGAGGAAGTGTTGGGGGAGGGGGTTCATCAGTGGGTACTAAGTTTTAATTAGATGAAAGTGAGTATATCTGCTGTGCTATTGAATACTTTAATCATTGTAAGCAATATAATATGTACTTCAAAAACATTTTAAAGGGATTTTTAAATTTTTTTATGCTAAAAATGATAAGTATTTGGTAAGAGATATATTCCATCAAACTTGAAAAAAAAACCACATATACATACACTGAATTATCACAGGGTACCCCATAAAGAGATAAAATCAAAATAGATTTTTAGCTAAAATATGTGTTGCTTAAATGTTATTTATATATAAACGATATATTCTTCATATATTGAAATGTATAATATCTTCGGTTAAAATCTGGAATTCATTATGCAAATATATAAAAGAATACCCTATCTCTTTGCAATCTCTATGGTTTATAGTGTTAGAGAAATAAATATCTTTTACTATTGCATTATAGCTGGATCCATTCTGGCTAGATTATTGTATTTAGCTTATAGCTATTGTGTCATAGCAAATATCTGTTGCTATTGCATCATAGCTAGATTTAATCATTACCTTTATAAAATGCTGTATGTACAATAGAATTATGATATTTGTATTGGTTAAGGTGGATTTTTTACCTTAACTGGCTTGCTGTTTACTAAGGGAATAGTGAAGTACTGCGTAATTGTGTTTGGGTAGGTGATAGAGATGAGACCTTTTGGTCTATATCTGATCTTTTGTGCCTTCCTCTCTGGCCCTCTTTTCCAGTTTTATTTCCTGCCTGCTATAAACTAAGCTGTTTTGCTCTGCTACAAGAATTGGCCCTAGGATTGGCCAACTATGGACTGAATCTCTTGAAACGGTGTGCCAAATTTTACCTTTTTACTTTTGTTGTAGATATTGAATATCTTGTCCCAGCAACAGCAAAGCTGACCAGTACCATCTTTCTTCTAAATTTAAAATCCAAAATTAGCTTTTTCTTCCTTGTTCTGTACTGTACACAGTGTGTGACTAAAAGCGCGAAACTGCAACAAAGTGTTTTTGCTATGCACATACGTTACTTTGTAGTTTTTTTCTCATTGAGTTTATTGGTACTTTGTAACTTTTGAGCCCTATATTAAACTGTCTTCAGATTATTTAGTAGAGAAAACTCCTTGCAGGTAGAAGATAGAACACAGACATGAGTTCTTCAAAACTTCTAGTTATTTTGGAAATTGTGTTGGTTTATTAATGATTAGATATTAACATTTATAATGCCAATAATACTTTGATTAGAACTAGTTTTAGCATTTTTACAAAATAAGAGATATATCTATGTTCAGTGATAATGAATGAAATTTGACTCCAATGATACTTAAAAGGCATTAAATGATTAAAAAATCATGAGGAATTATCTATATTTATCTTTATTCTATATGAGACTTTTCTCTAGATATTTTCTTATGATAGTTTTTCTTCTTAAAAATTGTTAACTTTAAATCAATTTTATGGTGTACTAACTGTTCAGTGAAGAATACAGACAATAATAGGTTGTTCCTCAAGTGGTTGAAGTATGACCTATCAATCGTCTGCTACTAAATGTGTAACAAATAATATATGTTCAGTAAAGAAAATAATGTTACTGACTTATAGTGCTTTCTTAACTTTAGTGTGCTTATATTCTTTCCCATAACAATCTGAATATTCTACACACACACACACACACACACACACACACATCTCAATAAAAAGAAAAACTTTAACCTATACAACTGTCATTGGGTTAGGTTCACAAAGTCAGTATGGCTAACCAAGATATTGTGAAAGATAAATATAATGGAGAAAATATTTAATTTTGGAAATTTTGTCCCATTTCTCTCAGGCTAGAAAAGCTCTATTAAACTTTAGGGTTTGTATGAGTCCCTAGTACTAGCATCCAAAGATATTAGGGAAGTGAAAGAGAAGAACATAGATTTTAGGGCGGGGAGCTATTTGAGACTTACGTACCAGCTATTGTTTTACAAACTTTCCATGCTATACTTAGTGTAAAAATTGTTATAAAGGAGATGCCTTGATTTTCTACAGTGTTTTATTAAAACTAGTAAAGAAGAAAGAAGTGATATAGTTAAAGAGATTCAATAGCTAAAACAAATAGGCATAATTCCAATTTGGGCATTTTAAATAAAGATATGCTGTCCAAACTGAAGCCCTGATATGTGAAATACAAACCCTTAAGTGGTGCCGCCCGCACTCAGGGAGAGGTTTCCCGTTATCTACACCCAAATCTAAGCCAATGCAATCAGTGGACTAATTTGGTAATCACATACCCTTAATCTCACATCACACAATTAATTCCAGCCACCTCTGAAAAGTCTCATCTATGACCATATGAGACTTGGGAGGGGGCATCTAGACATACCATAACAAGTATTTTACAGATTCATCTTCTTTCTGTTCCTTGTATAGAGGAAATTAATAATTTCTTAGGTTTCTTGTGAATTTTACAAAAACTAATAACAGTGCTATATAAAAATGTTCCAAGAAAATTTGCAATCATCTTGTTGGCAGACAATAATAAAGCTTTACTTTGATTTTGGAACCATCTATTCATTGAAAATCTTCATTGAACATTTACTGTGTACAGTGTTACATTAGAAGCTACATTCAGTTAAGCCTCTGTTGAGCTGAATCCAATATGATAGATGGAAAGAGGCAAATATACTATCTTGGTGAAAAGGTACAGTTGAAGGAGTAATAGCATTCCATAATTAAACTTCTATTCCTGTAATATATCATTTGCTGTTGTGTCAACTCTATAATTGTGTGTAAAATAATTTTTACCAAATAGCTTAAGGCAAATGTACCATCTGATTCTGGTTATTTCAAAAAGAAAAACATCAGGCAAGATTGAAAATGTGAATTTGACATACGGTGCTACCTTGGTCTACAAACAATTTGTTTTATAATTTTGAGGAAGATGGCTGCATTTCTACTTGTGTGAGAAAGAGGGCCAAGATCGTGTTTGTCACACAATACGAAGTTTGTAAATGGAAGCAAACTTTTGCTGCATACTTTTGTTTGAGAATCAAATTATTTGCAAGCAGAAGTGCTCATGAACTGGGATATTACTTTATATTAGCAAGAGGTGTTAAGTAACTCTGTTTTATTTGTATTAGAGATGTAGATATAGACTTTTCTCTATAAGAGTTGTGATGTAAGTAAGAACTACTCATGAGTGGGTACTTAAAGATAGTAAATATACTATTTTAATAGTATTGTGGTAGTATTAGCAATAAAATTCATGAAACACATTCCTCAAGCTCTGGAGGACTTTGGTAGAGTATTACCCAATTCAATTTCCTATGCTTAGATTTATTGAGACTCTAAAATGCAGAAAAGTGACATGAAGATTGTGTCTTTAAATATATTTTAAATATTCCTACTGCCATTGCTTTCTTCCTCACATTGAGTTCTAGATTTGTGTAATTGATGCATTTCAAAATAATAAAATGTCAAAAATTGTTAAGGTTTTTCATGATGCATATTTTTTCTTAAACTGACATAAAGGACATGATAATTTTGGATTACCTTTTGAAATTTAAGGTCAATGTTAATCTAAACTGTGCTGAAAGTCTTTAAACAATGAATATAATTTATGTCAGGGGTAGCATTTACAGCACTCATTGTTGAAGTGGAAATATCAGTTATGATAGTCAAACCTTTGTTTAGTGTAAGTGTTTTAAATAACAGAATGCAGAGCTGAAGTGGTGCTATCTGATCAGATTGCAAATAAAAAGAACTGTAAATAAGTATTCAATACAAACACTTAGAAAAATAAACATTTAGAGTCTATTTCAACACTCACTCCTCACTGTATCCATGGCAATAGATCCAATATGTGATCCAGCAACTTCAAATTCAGCATCAAACAGAAAATACAGTGAGTGAAAAAGAATGCTTTGAAAAATCTATTAGGAGTAAAATCTATGTAACCAATCATCAAAGAACAATGCCTTCTACACAAATTGAGGCAACATAGCATTGACGTTTTTATCAACAGTTAAAATTCTTTTCAATTATATCCTCTGAACACTTTGCTTTATCTTGAGCTTGCTTCTGCTGTCTTTTCCCTACTGAAGTTCTGTGTGATTTGGCTTTGTGAGAATTTTCCTGCTGAATTTCACACAGCTTCTGAGTTGGAGATTAACTACGCTTCACATGAGGGACAGTAGTGTATCTCTGTGTAGCCCATTGATAACCCTTACAATAAAAACTAGTCATATTTTCTTCCCCAATACTTACACATATCCAGCATCAATGTCATTTTAGTACCACTTTCAGTTATCCCAAGAATTTTAGGTTTGAGTTTTGTGTTTTTATTTTCCATTCATCATTATTTTTGCTAAAATATTTTATTATATTTTAATATATAAGGAATTTGATTATTTTATGTTGGTTACCTTCTATGTGAAGGTGGGTTAGACTGGGATATATTCTTTTCCCGCACTTTCTTAAATAAAGAAAACTTTGAGGAACAAATTACTAAATGTTCTTTAAATAGAACATCAACAAATAATGAAAATAGTCAACAAATAGTGAAAATTTAGGAATTCCAGTGTTATTTGGCATTCGCAATGAATTATTCCCCAGTAGTAAGTTCAATCCCCTGTAGTGGACTCTAGGTTGTGGGCAAGGTGTCAAGTAGAGATGTTATGGTCCCAATTCTATTTTTTAGGTTTTTTTTTTGTTTGTTTGTTTTGTTTTTTTACAGCATATCAATCAGGCGTGATAGTTTCTCCAAGTGCTCTTACAAGTCCAGTGTATTAACATCTTTACTGCCATTTTCTGGCTGCCAGATATATACTTTGCAGAGCACGGTGTAAACTGCTTTTCCAGGAAACCTAACTCTACATATAGATATATTGTTTTGAAAGTAATATCACAGTATATGTTTCTAAGCAACAGTTACTTCTCTGAGAGATCCAGTGCTTATTGAGATAATTTTTTTCATAAATCATGCAACTAAGACAAGAAAAATGTTTTCTTTTAAATAGCAAGATTCTTGTAGGGAACATATCAAGTTAAAAATCAAAAAACTAAATAATTATCTAGCTTTAAGCAGACAAAAAACACAATAGTATCTGCCTTATAAGTAGGCTAGTTAGTCAAATGAGTGGGTAAAAGACCATAAAAATCATTTCACCATTCTGTGGTTTATTTTGCATGTTATGCCCTTATGTATATTTTTTGTGAATGTCATCTTTCCCTTCCCGGAAAACTCAAATAGCAGATTGTCTTGTTGCTTGATAAGAGTAATCTCTTTTGTGCTAGCTAATAATTCTCAAACTCTGTTTTCAAAACCTATTCCTATTGTCTAAATTTCCTGTCTGCTCAATTTCATATGATGAAGCATATTTTCCAGGATGATTGTAAATTTCCATGTGTTACTAGAGAGTATTTTAACTTTTTTAGAGGATATAATGAACTAATAGTGATTTTGGTCCTATTATTTTTATGTCTGTCATTCTATCCCCTCTCTCAGAGTTCTATAATATTGTATTGTTCTAATTTTTACCTATAATCTTAATATTTTTCATCTTTTTCACTTGATTCTCATCTTGGTTTGATTACCAACACTGGTTTAAACAATTGTGCCAGTTTGGACTTGTGTAAGAGATATGGTTGGAACTCTATGTCCTCTTGGTAATTGGGACATCACTACATTGAGACATCACTATATGTCCATAATTTAATTTTCAAATGTAACCCTTAGGATGAGGAATACCTTCAGCTGGAAGCATGCTCTTCAGTAGCAGCATGAAACTTGTTAGCAGTACTGGGTAATTAATATTTTGGGGAGTATTTCTCAACATATGATAGTTATGAACATTTGATACGTAGATTAGCTTCCCTTTCTCTTGTGACGGTAGGGGAAGAGCGGATTACTTTGAAGGCATTTTATAATCTACATAATCCATGCAGTTGTACATACAGGTGATTCATCCATAACCTATTCTTTATTGACTTCCTTCCCTTCCCTACCTCCCTTTTTCCTTACCTGTGATTCATGAGATTATCTATCAACTAAAACACCTGCACTGAAAAATCTTTATTTATGTTCTATTTCTAATAGGTGTGACACTTTAGTTTCTTTATCATAAAATAGAGATAAATATGTGAAATACAGGATTTTATGGGTATTAAATAATTTATTCAGTGTTTTTATATAAAATATTTATGCATAAAATATATTTATTTTCTTCTTATAACTCACTTAAAATTTTACTTTATACAAATAATCTGTGTATTAATTTTTTGTTACTGTTTTAGCTGTTTAGCTCTGTTTTGGTGCTTGTACCTCTTGAATTTTTCTCATCAAGCTTCTAGATTAGGAATTAAGTAAGTGGTTCTTGTTCTACGAGTTAGCACAGGATCATAGGACAAAGTTATTGTAAGAATTTAATGTAAGAATATGAATGATCATATTTCTGACTTATCTTGGAAGAAAACAATAAAAAGTTGAGAATTGAACCTAGATTCTTAAATGGCATAAATTTTATTATGTTATCAGGAGGCACCCACTGTGGGTGATGAATGTACTCTGCCATTATCACAATAAAACCACATTCTAATTGTTACTGATGGTAACATTTATTTTGTGGGTTTTTTTAGAACATGCTAAGAATAAAGTGAAATGTTTCTTGTAATTATGTCTATAAACAAAGGGGAAAAATAAAGTAAAAGACTGATAATATCATTATTTACATAAATATGTTATTTTTTAAAAAAATGTGCTATTTTATAGAAATGAATAAAATATCTATGTCTTTAATTTGCAAAAAAGCAAACACCCCACTATCTATATGGGAATCTAATTCCATAAGGGGAAATTCCTTTACCTTTAGTTTTGTAGTAAACAATTCTATAGTCTATAATGGATAAATCATCTTAGTCTATAGCTCTTACACATTAGTCTATCCCTTTGAGGGTGTTTGTGTGTGTGTGTGTGTGTGTGTGATTCTGAGGCTCAAACTCTGCCTGGCACATGCTCAGCAAGCTCTACCACTAAGCTGCAACTTCAGCAATACAGCCTTTCTAAATTAGAAAAATGAACTTGCACATCTTTATTCTATAACTGTATTTCTCAGAAATGCTAGAAAAGATTATTGTATTTATATATCCACTTTTATTACATTATCTTGTTTCACAATTATGGTCAACGAACCTAGAATATAGCTTTGTGATCTTCCCTTTTGTATAGATATATGATGTATTAGTCAAGATAGACTTTAGGCCACCACAAAATTGAAACCCTGAAAAACATAAAGGTCTTAGCTATGATATATATTTATTTTTCTCTTGTATTGGTTTTAAAATAAATAGAAAGAACAAACTGGGTATCTCTATTCCATGTGGTCGTTCAGTGGTACTGTTTTATTCAATAAAGTTCTCCCACCATTTTCTAAGGTCTTCAGCTTTAGTCACATCAGGATTTTTAATATTTAAGAAACTGACAGAGAAGAAACAATATAAGGGACCCCATATTCAGTATCAGGGCATAAGTGCTAGTGACCCACTTCAGTTCTGTCCATATTTTGATGATAAGGAATACGTGGCAGATCTGCATCTGAAGTCAAGAAACCTTGAAAGTTTATTTTCAGTGTGACTTCTAGATCACCTGCCATTACATACTTACTGTAGAAAGAGTAGAATGAGTTTTATGGAAACCTAGTATTATATACCATTATCCCTGTTACAGTTTGAGTATGGACTGTCTTCAAAGGCTCACGTGCCAAACATTTGGCTGTCTTGTGAGGCAGCATAGCCATGAAGCGGTGCAGTGTGAGTGGCAGGTCAGGGAAGTCATGACCCAGAGGAGCGTGTGGGACCCAATCCCTTTTTTGTTACTTTTTCCTCCCTGGTTGTGAGGTAAACAGCCTGCTCAACCACATACTTCCTCAACAATGAACTGTCACAGACCCAAAACATTGCGAACTGAAATTTAGGAAACCATGAGCCAAATGAACTTGTTTTGCTTTGTATATTGATTATCTCACGCATTTATTATAGTAACAGAAAACTAGCACAATCACCTTACCTGGCATATTTGAAATATCTTCCGTCTCTAACATTGAACATTTTTCATGATCCAATTTAAATAATTCCTGCTCCTTTTTTTTTGTTTGTTTGTTTTTGAGGTAGGTTCTCACTATGTAGTTGAGATTGACCTGGAACTCACTATATAGTAAAGGCTGGTCGCGAACCCACAGTGAACCTCCTGCCTCAGCCTTCCAAGTGCTAGGATTATTTATAGGCATGCGCCACCACGCCTGGCCCCTGCTCCTTAAATATTCATCAGGTAGACATTTTTGTATTTCTAGGCTCAGAAAATGATATCAGTCTCAGCACCTAATGTAGGAATGCTTTGAAAATTTAGCATATCCCCACACTGTGATTATTACCTAGGCACAGAAGATAAATTGAATTTAAAGTTTAATATTGAGACAAAATTTAATCTATATAATTTGAAATTCTATAATTACTAAATATTCTCTCCTGTGCACATGTCTCATTTGACCACATTGTATTTTCTTTATACAAAACCAGGACTATAGCACCAGCTGCATTTTTCATGTCACAATTTTAAATTACAAATAAATATGTTTTGATTTATATTTTTATTTTGTAGGATTTCTAAGTTTACAGTACATGTTTTATTTTACTTTAAAATTATTTATTTCATTAGTATGTGTTTACATTACATAAATTTTATATTCCCTATGTGGTATTGGTACATGTACATAACATGTCATATTCTTTTCTTTATATCTTTTCTCTCAACTGTCTCCTCTCTCCACCTCTTGATCTTCTCCTTATTTGAGAAAAATCTATCTGCCTATTTCTGATTGCTTATCTTTTACTATTCACTTTATTTATAATTTAGGATTCTCAAATAAGGGAATGCAATATTAATCTTGTGTATCTGATTTATTCATTTAAAATTATGGTCTCTGTGTGTATCCATTTTCTTTGTAATTTCTACTTATTCAACTTTATCCTTCTTTATAGTAAAATAGTACTCTATTATTTATAAATACCACATTTTCTTTTTCCATTCCTCTATTGATGGAAATATAAACTGTTTTCAAGATTTATCTATTGTGAATTGTGCTTCTACAAACATGGACTTACATATGTCATTGTAAAATCACGTCTTCAACACTTCCAAGAAGACACCTAGAAGAATATTGCTGGGGAAAGATAATTTTTCATCTTTTGTTTTTATTTTGTTTTTTCTTATTTTTAGCAATTGCCATATTGATTTGTATAGCTGTTTAATTACACTCCCACCAATACTGTAAGTGATTACTTTTTGCCCGTAGCCTCATCAGTGTTTATTATTATTTAATATCTTAACAATGGCCACTCTTCTAAGATAAAATGAAATCTCCATGTTGTTTTAGTTTGCATTTATCTAGTGATCAGTGATGTTGAATATTTGTTCATGTATTTATTGGCATTTGTATTTCTTTTTCTGTGAGGTGTCTGTTAATTTCACCTGCTCATTTTTTGATATTTTTTTAATTTTAGGGGATCTAATATTTTGAGTTCTGTACAGTAAGTCCCCAACTTGCAAATGAGTTTCATTCCAGGGAAATGTCTGTAAGTCAGATTTCTTTTGTAATCCTGACCAAGTGAGTCTTATACATCTTTGACACAAAAATATAAAGTGTGAAAAACCAAACACACAAGTATAGTGTATATAAGCTATTTTACTTTTACAATTACTATAAAATGATGTTACAGTACAGTACAGGTGTAATAAACAGTTTTTACCTTTTCAGTTACCTTAAATGGTACAGTACAGTATAACTGTAAATAAACTATTATTACTTTTACAGTTACCTTAAAATAGTGGTACTTTACAGTGCAACAACTGGCACATAGGGGATTGCATGGAGTAAACTGACAAGAATAAAATTATGACTGAAAGAGTGTGGGTAGGTGACAGATTTTGGGATGATGTCTTCCTTTTATTTGTCTTGTTCAGTCTCTCAATTATTTTCAATTCTGCTTCCATGGTTATTGCTTTGTGCTCCCTAGCAGTCCCCGCCATGTCACCACTGCTTTTCCTCTGGCTTCTGGACATCCTGGGCTCTAATTGAGCATCATATGATGCACACCATTGCACTGTACACTAAACACGCAGCAGCACAAATGTGACAGTGTCCCACAGACAGGTGAGCTACTTCCACAACTTGTCCACATCAATGATATCCATTATACGAGGCTGGTTAGTAACTGTGAAAATTAGTAACTCAAATGTTAATAATTTGAGGACTTATTATATATTGTAGATAGTTTTCTTCTGTCTGCTGAGTAGCTGACAAATTCTTTTCTTGCTCTAGTTTGTCTCCTCAATCTTGATTGTAGAAGTTTTTAAATTTGATATGATCTCATTTAGTGATTCTTGGTACTATTTCCTGTGCATCTGGATTCTGTTTAGAAAATCCTTGCTTATGTTTATAACTTCAAGAGTTTTACTTACTTTACCAAGATTTTTCTGTAGAATAATATTTCATGTCTGTTAATCACTGAATACCAATCCACTCAATAGATGCATATGTGTTATTTAAATATTTATCTTTTGAAAATATATCTCACATCTTATTTTTGATGATTGTGAATGAAACTGCTATAAAAATGTGCATACAGGGTTTTTGTGGATATACACTTCCAAATCATGTGAATAAATATTTAGGGATATGTTTACTAGAATACATAGTAAAAGTGAATTGATATTTTTAAAAACTATGCAAGTTCCTATTTTTCAACATATGTGAGCATTTTTCCCCTATTAGATGAGACAAGCAATTTGAAGAGGCACTGAACTAGGACAAATTGCTTTTCTCCAGTTGTAATAAGGGTATGGTAAGATTTTTCTGCTAGATAATACACTTGTGTTACGAAGATAAGTCTGGATATATTTTTAAGATTATCATTCCTCCTTTTCTGTCAGGACTATGAGGAAATGTTTTAGTGGTTTTCATCATGAGAACCTGACAGAACTTATAGAAGGGGAAATAGAACTTCCAAATATCCCCCTAAGGGTAAGGTCCTTATGTTTCTTCCTCCAACACCAGTCCAACCTCTTCTTGCATAAACTTGTTTTACTTCAGTGCATACCATGAAGTGTGCCCACTTCAGTGTATCTGCAGCTTATTAATCCCATCATTTATGCTCTAGCTGAAGGGATCTAACCTGTGACTATCTCAATTTTTTATATGACCACATTTGAGAAATGTAGTTTGCCTTTAAACTTGAGTTCTCTGACATGCTTCACAAAAGTTAATTTCCAAATTATATTGTGAGGATTAAATAATGACTTCTGTGCTCTTTACTTCTCAAAGCTAAAATGTGAAATGTCATTGTTTATGTAAACATTTATGCCTGTGTCATTTTTAACAATACCTGCTGACACAATTATCTCACATTTGAGAAATGTAGTTTGCCTTTAAACTTGAGTTCTCTGACATGCTTCACAAAAGTTAATTTCCAAATTATATTGTGAGGATTAAATAATGACTTCTGTGCTCTTTACTTCTCAAAGCTAAAATGTGAAATGTCATTGTTTATGTAAACATTTATGCCTGTGTCATTTTTAACAATACCTGCTGACACAATTATCTCTTGTCTTCCAGTCTTCATACCCTTAACACACACACACACACACACACACACACACACACACACAGAAAGACACATGCATACTAGCATTTTCATCAGTATGCGTGATCCAATCTTTTAAAAATATTTCTCCAGTAACAAAATACCTCTTACCTAACCTCCAGAATTTACTCTAACCCACCTCAAAATCAGTGTTCCATTCCTAATCAATGAAAACTCCAAATCAGACCATTTTCTTCTTATTGCTCTTCAAGGGATTTTTCTTGCACTCAGCATAACAGTAAAGCTTCATTTCAAGTTTCTTAAAAGTCCCACATATATTGAACCTAATATATAAATCATTTCCCATAGAGATCACAAGAAAAATATACACTTCTAAGAAAACACAAAAGTCTGAATGCATGAAAAAATGTTCAACATCTCTGGCCATTAGAGAAATGCAAGTTGAAATAACACTGAGGTTCCATCTTACTCTGGAAAAAAAATGGCTGTGAAAAAGAAATCAAACAATAATAAATACTAGTAGACTTCATGGAAAATGAAGCCCTTCTACAATGTCATTAGGAGTGTAAACTAGTAAAACCAATATGGAAATTCATATGTAGTTTCCTCCAAAAACTAAAACTGCTATTTTCTTTGAAGTATCTTACTGAAAATGTTAAAACATCACATTATGTTACATACATACCCATGTTTATAAAAGCAAAATTCATAATAATTAAATCTTGGAAGCAGACTATATGCCCATCAACAGATGAATGGATAAAGAAAATGTGGTATTTATGAACAATTGAGTACCATTTTATCATAAAAAGGGTAAACTTGAATATTTTTTTAGAAAAATTGATTCATATGGAGACCATAATTTTAAGTAAAATAAATTACATGCCCAAACTTAAATATCAAATGGTTTCTCATATATGAAAAATTTAAAGTATACACAAATTGAAGAATAAAATACAAGATAGATAATAGGAAATAGGTTCTTTGCAAAAGGAAAGTACCAAGAGATTGAGGAAGGAGGAAAGGGAGGTAAAGAAAGGGTATAAATAAAGGATTAAGATATATTATATACATGTACCAACTCCTCAGTATGGATGTAATCGCTATGCACTGCATGTACTACTAAAAATAATTGAAACTAACCCTATTTTAATAATAAAAATAATAGGATATGGACCAGAGTGACACAGGATCCCCACACAGACCCCAGTTATTTGGGCCCACAAGCCCCAGCCAAAAATCTACCAGAAAAAGAGCTGAAGAGGTGCACAAACAACTGCCAAAGGCCCTCCCTGATGCCATCAGTAAATGTGCACAGATACTAGTGAGAAGACGATATGGACAAGAATGGCACACCTGGACTCTTTGAACTGGCAATGAAAGAGGATCTGGAAAGTGAAATCAAAAAAATTTCTCTGATAACAACAGGAGTTGTGTCTATACATGAGTAATAAATCTAGAGCACATACAGATAAAAAATAGAAGTGCTGAGGGGCATGATGGAATCCCAACATAAGAAACAAATGGAATTATAAAACAGACTCAAACAGATTTCCAGGAGATTAAAAACTCCATTGAAAATTTACTCAGCAGAATGAGCCAATCAATGTGAGGACAGAATTTCAGATATAGAAGACAAGATTGCAATTAGTGACCAGGAAAAGAAAAATTTCTTAAAAATAGTAAGTGTTCATTAGAAATCAATCTAGCAGCTGCTAGATAGTGCAAAGAAGCATAGAATTAGATTGTAGTAAAGGAAGAAATATGAGAGGGTATAAATAACATAAAATACTATTCACAGACGTAATGGCAGTAAACTTTCCAAGCAGGGGAAAAGAACTTTGCATACACATAAGTAAGGCAAATAGGACTCATGTTAGCCAGAATAATAATAATAATAAAATCTACACCTAGGCATGCAATAGTTAAGATTCCAAAAACTCAATAGAAGAAAAAATTCTACAAGTGGTCAGAGAAAAGAAACATCACATACACAGGAAAGCCCATCTGAGTCATAGCAGACTTCTCAACACAAATCCTCAAGGCAAGCAGAGCTTGGAGTGATCATTTCAAGCCCGAAAGGAAAATATCCTCTAATCCAATTTGATGTACCCTGAAAAACTACCTTTCATAACTGATGGAGAAATAAGATACTTTCATGACAAACAGCACCTCAAGAATTTCATGAATACTAAACCAGCATTCCAAAAAAAAAAAATTAAATAATATAGTAGCAAAAGACAATGAGGATCACAATCCCAGGAAACCCAGCAGAATGAATCCATCAGGCATGGCAAGAAATTAAATGCAAATTGGCAGAATCCAACAAAAAGAAAACATCATGAAAAGGATAAGTAAATACATATCAGTTATAACCACCAATGTTAATGTTTTCAAGTCACAAATCAAAAGAAACAGACTGTCAGAATGGGTCAAGAAGCAAGATCCAACAATATACTGCCTATAAGAAACACATATGATTCTAAAATAAACTCATAGATTGATAGATAAGGGTGGAAAGTAATACTCCATGACACAGGAAACCAAAAAAAAAAAAAAAAAAAGCATGAATAGCAATGCAAGTTGCAAATCAAATGAAGTTCAAACCAACAATGATTAAGAGGGACAAAGAATGACATGGCATCTGTGTAAAGGGAAAAATCCATGAGGAACACATGACAATCATAAATATATGTGCACCAAATACTAGTGCATCCAACTATATAAAAATATTAATAGATGTGAAAATCAAATAAGCACTAATATGATCATAGTGGCAGACTTCATTACCACACTGTCATAAATACATAGATCCACTATCCAATAAGCAAGGAAATACTAGAAATCAACCAAACTCTTGAACAAATGAACTTAACAGATGTTTACAGAGTGTTGTACCCCATACACTCAGAGGACACATTTTTTTCAGCTGCACATGGGTGTTTCTCCAAATAGACAACTTGCTCATGGAACATGTTAAATAAATGCAAAGGAACTGAAGTTATTCTCTGTATATTATCAGATCGTAGTGTGATGAAATTGGAAATCAATAACAAATGAAACTGCAATAATTTCATAAACACATGGAAATTGAACAACACACTTCTAATAACCAATGGGCCAAGAGGAAATTAAAGGAGATTCCAGACAGCTTCTACAATTAAATGAAAATTCCAATGCAACATATCAGAATCTAAGGGAGAAAATGAAAGCAATCTTACAAGGGACATCCATAGTGGTGAATACTCATATTAGGAAAACTGGCCAGCTCAAATAAATGAACTGATTCTGACCATCAAACTTCTAGAAAAAGAAGAAGAGAACAAAGCCAAACCTCATAATCAGGAAATTATAAGGATCAGAGCAAAAATTGATGTAATAATAAGGATACAAAAAAAAATGAAGCCAAGAGATAATTCTTTAAAGAATAAAGAAATTGACAAACCACTAGGCAACCTTAGCCCCCCACCCCCCCAAAAAAAAGAAAAAAAAAAGAAAAGAAAGAAAAGACACAAATCCAAGCAATTTGGAATGAAGTGGGTGAAATTAAAATGGAACCAGCAGAAATCCAGAGTATCTGCAATACCTACTTCGAGGACCTATACACAAACAAGATGGAAAACACAGAAACGGACAGATTCAAATGAACAGATTCCTAGATATATATGAATTACCAAGGTTGCACAAAGAACAGGTAAAAAGGCTTAAACAACTAATATCAATCAATGAAATATAAAATGTAATTGAAAATGTACCAACTAATAAAAGCCCAGGTCATGATTTCTTCACTACTAAATTCCACAAGAAATTTAGAGAGGAACTATTGCCATTACTGTTTAAAATCTTCAATGAAATGGAAAGGGAAGCAACTCTCCCTAATTTATTCCTGGAAGGAAGATCAACTTGATCCCCAAAATAGAGAAAGTACCAACCCAAAAAAGAACTATAGGTTAATCTCACTAATGAACATAGATGCAAAAACTCTTAATAAGATACTGGCAAACAGAATGCAGAAGATCATCAAGAAGATCATGCACCCTGATCAAGTGTGTTAGCTTCATCCCAGTGATGCAGGAATGGTTCCACATATGCACATCAATAAATGTAATGCACAATATTACAAAGCCAAGCACAAAAACAACATGATCATCTCGATAGATGCCAAAAAAATTAAATAAAATCCAACATTCATTCACGATAAAAATCCTACAAAAATTGGAATAAATGGTCTCTACTTCAACCTTATAAAAGCCATCTATGAAAAATAAACAATCAATATCATACTAAATGGTAAAAAACTGAAATCCTTCATACTAAAATCAAGAATAAAGGACAAGGATGTCTTTTTTTCACCACTCCTGTTAAATATAGATTTGGAAACATTAGCCACAGCAATTAGACAAGAGAAAGAAATAAAAGGAATAAAGTTAGGAAACAGAGAAGTTAAATTGTCATTATTTGCAGATGAAATGATTATATAGGCTATGAAAGGAAGACCACCTAGACTTAATAACGAAATTAAGAAGAGCATCTGTATACAATGTCAAGATACAAAAATGAATAGCTTTCCTGTACATGAATAACAGACTCACTGTAGAAGGATTTTGAGAGAAAACCTCTCTCACAATATCATGCAAAAATGAAATACTTAATTATCAATTTAATGAAAGAAATCAAACACCTTTACTCTGAAAACCAGCAATCTGAAAAAAGAGATCAAAGAGGATATCAGAAAAATGGAAAGACAGCCCTTGCTACTAGGGAGGAAGAACTAATACAGTGAAAATGGCCACACTTCCAAAGCTGCTGTATAGATTCAATGCTATTGAATTTCCAGCAGCATATTCCACAGAACTTGAGAAAATAACCCCAAGATTCATTTGGAACAAGAAGAAACCATGAATAGCAAAAGCAATTCTAAAAAACAAAGACAAAGGAAGGGGTATCACAATCCCCAACTTGAAACTATACTACTATAAAGCTACTGTGACAAAAACAACACAGTACTGGCAAAGAAACAGAACTGAGGACCAGTGGAACAGATTAGAAGATGCAGAAACAACTCCAGACACACTCAGCTACCTCATCTTTGACAAAAGAGCCAAACATCCTCTCTGGAGGAAAAATGGCTTCTTTAATAAAGGTGCTGGAAAAATTGGGTTTCAACTTGACAAAGACTAAAACTAGACCTATATCTCTCAAGAGATAGAGATAAGGGTCAAGATATATTATGTAAAGTTACAAGTCTCCAATGATGAATGTCACTATATTTTATACCTAAAATGTACTAATAAAATTAATTTTAAAATGAGGCTATCAGAAAATGGAAAGATATCCAGTGTTCCTGGAAAGGCAGTATCAGAATTGCTAAAATAGCCATACTTACAAAACTGATATACACTTTCATTTCAATCCCAATCAAAATATCAGCAATATTTCTCATAGAACTACAGAAAACTATTTTTGTTTGTTTTAAGTTAATTTTTTATTTATTATGTTTATTGGTACATTTCAGGTATACATGATATTCTCATACATTATTGGGAATTTGTATCTGCACATGATATATCTTGGTTCTTATTTTTTCCCATTCCTTTTTACTTCCTTCAACCCCTCCACCCATTCCTATTTACATAAGCTTTGTATCTGTTGTTTTCATCTTTTTTCATTTATTTTTCTTTCCCTTGTTTCATTTCCCTGGTAATCCCCCTCACCTGTTAGTTTTCCTTCCTCTTTGAATATTTTCTTCCTATCTCACAATATCTATTAGATCAGATTATTGGAGCAATACATGAACACCAACAATTACAGCAATGTAATTCCCAATAGCTAAATTTTAGAAGCAGCCTCTATATACATCAACAAACTGTTTTAAAAAATGTGGAATCTATATATAATGGGATACTATTTTGCTATAAAGAAGGTACACTGATGTCATTTGCAGAAAAAATGATGCACTTTGAAAACAATTTTAAGTGCAATAAGTCAGACACAAAAGCTTAATTTCCATATACTTACTCTGGTATGAAAAATCAAAAGTACAAATATAAAGCTAGACAAAAGTAAAACAAAGTGATAGATCTTTTGCAAATGGAAAGGGGACCAAGAGATAGAAGGTGGGAGTATTAAGTGAAAGGGGACATAAAACTAATTAAAATATTATGTATAATAATTAAAATAATAATATAATAATTAAAATATTATATATATATATGTGTGTGTAA
Organism: Fukomys damarensis; assembly: GCF_012274545.1. Classification (NCBI taxonomy): domain Eukaryota; kingdom Metazoa; phylum Chordata; class Mammalia; order Rodentia; family Bathyergidae; genus Fukomys; species Fukomys damarensis. Next base: position 77,552,006 of record NW_022900926.1, read on the forward strand.
ATCCACATTGAATGCAATCATTATGTGTTGTAGACAAGAAATAAAAAAAGAAAAATATGGAGAAAAAAAGATCCAGTGAGGGAGGGAGGAGGGAAAAAGAGGAAGGAAAAATGAAGAGAATCAAAATAAGTATGTTGCCTACTCACTACAATAAATGTAAATGTTGTGCATTGCACATGTTTAATAAAAATATTTTAAACAATCAAATATACATTTTTCAATTTTTTTTAAAAAAGGAGAAAATACTAGAGTAGAGTTTCATTACTTCTAGGAATTTAATCTGTATATTCCACACTGATTTTCTGGAGTTATTAAATCCTACCTGGTAATGCACTCAAGAAATCACAATTAAATAGTAACTACCAGATATTCTACATGGAGTTAGGAATAAAAAAAAGTTAATAAATGATATGGTTGTGTTACAATCACAAGCCGTTACAAGCACAAATAATTTTAAAGCCATGCTATATAAAAGTGTAATAAAGGAATTCTAAATTCTAAAAATAACCAAATGTAGGTAAAAGAGAAATCCTAGAAAACTAGGTGATTTAATGATATATTCCTGTATTCTAGAGATAATATTCAAGGAATAAATAATATCTTAATTAAGCAAATGGAGTTCCTTAATTATGGTAAAGCTGTTTATATTATATAGCTAATATATTTCTAAATTTTTAAGAAAAGTGCAGAAATGATCACATAGTAAATGCTGATTTTTCTACTCCATGCCTGTGCCCACTCACCCAGATGAACCTGCTCAACTGCAGCAAGACTGAGAGCTGGGAATTTATTCTTTCTTGTCTCTGTTTGAGGTAGACATATATATCACTTGGGTCCTGTGCAAGGATTCTGAAACCAAAATCTTTTAAGACTCTCAGCCTCACTAAGCTGCTAGGTACCAGAAACAAATGTATAAGGAAAAATTGTTTGCTGAAGGATTGGAGTTTGTTGTTCAAAACACAATCAGACAAGAATATCATAAAAAGACTTCTGGGAAGGCTGTGAAGTGGTGAGCTGCAGAGAAACAGCCTCTCTGAGATTTGGAGTCCAGATGCTAGAATTCAGCAATGTGAGGAGGATTAGGGAAGACATGGGTCCCCCAGACCCAGGAAAGATCTGGAGTAAGACTATGAACCAAGGAGGAGAACAATGAGAGAGACTGCAATTCTGAGGCCCTAGATCTTGGCATGAGAGGGTGGGTGGCTTGGACTTGCAGATGAAATGTAGCAACCCCAGATGACTCCATGGAGAGACACATCAGTGGAACAGAGCTGTGGGTGATACAGGCTACAGTGGCTTGTGAGGTATTTTGGTTCAGACATCCCCCAGGAGAGAGTGACTGGTTGGTCACCATTTTGTAAAAGGGCCAACTAAATGCAGAACTCAGAGCAGTTGTGGGTTGGCTTCATTTAGTGGCTCCCAGTGTCTGGGTGAGTGGCAGAGGAGTTCAAACCTACAAGAGGTCAGGGAGCTGAGTTCAAGACAGCAAGAAGCACACAGATTGTAGCAAGCTGAAAAACCCAGGTTCCAGAAACCAGAAAGAGCCTGAACATCAGAGAAAGTAAAGGTGCAAACTTGCTGGATTTATCCATGACCAGCCATAATTCTATTGCTGGCTCATTGGCATCAATCAACACAGATCTGGGCTCTATTTGCCCTCTTTGTCGCCCAGTGATAGCAGAGACTTACATAAAATTGACTTTTTTCTTTGTTCTTTCCTCTTTTCCTTGATTATTAGTTCTCATTTTTTTTCTCATTGAGTTTATTGGTATATGTTAGGTATACAGTAGTTACATTCATCATTGGGATCTTGTACCTCTACATGACAGGTCTTGGTTCTCATTTTTTCCCCTTACCCCTGCCCTCCCTTCACCCCCTCCTCCATTCCCTATTTACAAAAACTTTATTTCTAGTTTCGCATATTTTTTTCTTTTCCTTTATTTCCTTTCCCTGCCCTTCCTATTCCCCCTACACCTTTAGCCTTTTTCTTCCTATTTCAAAGTGTCAATTGTACCATTAGTATCTTATTTACAATTATAGATTTTTCACACCAGAGAAATTATTCGGTATTTACACATGTGTGACTTATTTATTTCACTTGAGTTATATCCTCAATATGAATCCATTTTCCTATGAATGACTCTAATTTATCATGCTTTATGGCTGAGTAATATTCCATTTTATATAAAAACCACATCTTCTGTATCCAGTTTCCAAATGATGGGCAAATGGGCTGTTTCCAAGTTTTAGTTATTACAAACTGTGCCGCTATAAACATGGGTGCACATACATCACTGTGGTATGATTCTTTTAATTCGTTTGGAAAGATACCCAGAAGAGGGATAGCCGGGTCAAATGGAACCTCTAGTCCCAGTTCTTTGAGGTATCTCCATATTTATTTGCATAGTGGTTGCCCAAGTCTGCACTCCCACCAACAATGGAGAAGGATTCCTTTCTCCCCACAACCCCACCAACATTTGTTATTGGTTGATTTCTTGAGAGCAGCCATTCTTTCTGGGATGAGGTGAAATCTTAGTGTTGTTTTCATCTGCATCTCTCAAATGACCAGTGATGTGGAACATTTTTTCATATGTTTCCTTGATGCTTTTACTTCTTTCTCTGAGAAATATCTGTTCATTTCAGATGCCTGTTTTTGAATTGGGTCTTTATATTTGGAGGGCTGATTTTTTTGAGTTATTTATATATTATAGATAAGAGCCCTTTGTCTGAGGAGCAGCTGGTAAAATTTTTTTCCCACATTGTAGGTTGTCTCTTAGTTCTGGTGATAGTTTAGCTCTCATTTTTATATGAATGTAAATATTGTCTCATTTTTGTGGTTGTTATCTGTTCTGTTCTTATTTCCATTTCTTCCTTCTTTCTTTTCCTCCTATCTTCTTCATCAGCTTCCCAAAATTTGGGTCATTTCCCTATGTTATCTGGACTTATTTCTGTCAGAGCTAGTGGGTTGAAAAAGAGATTTTTCTGCTGTAGATATGTTCCCCATAATGCCAGGTTGGGGGTTTGGGCCACTCCACTCTTGGGATGAGACATCTATCTGACTACCTAACCCTTTATTGGGTGCTTAACTTGCTCTTCAACAGTCTGCTGCCCCATGATCTCATCATAGGTGTAGAGAGCACTTTATACCCTGCCAAATCCATCTCAATCAAGGCATACCCATTTTAAGTTTCTTTCCATAGCTATAACCAAAATGTGCTTTCCACTTCCCCAGCTTTTACCACAAATCCCAGCCAAACCCAACCTCAACCATGTCCACATTTAAGGTGAAAGACAGGGTAGGATCAATGCCTTAAAGAACCTGTACTTTCATGACTTCCCTCATTTCTGGAGGCAAGCATTACCCTGGTACCAAAACAGAGAAGCATCCAGCCAAATAAGAGCTACGCATGAAGCTCTCTAAGGAGCATAGATGCAAAAATTCTGAATAAGATACTGGCAAAAAGAATGGAGAAATTCATCAAGAAGATTATATAACATGATCACATAGAATTCATCCTAGAGATGCATGCAGGGATATTTCAATATTCACAAATCAATAATTGTAATACACCACATTAAGTGGCACAAAGACAAAACCACATGACCATCTCAATGGATGCAGAAAAAGCATTTGACAAAACTGAACACCTATTCATAATTTTAAAAAACTACAGAAAATTGGAATAGATGGTCTTTATTTCAATCTGATAAAAACCATCTATGACAAACTAACATTCTGCATCATACTAAATGATCAAAAATGGAAAGTTTTCACTCAAAAATAGGAACAAAATAAGCATTTTGGAAGTAGATGGTCTCTGAGACATTGACAGATAGGCATCACCTGGCTTCAACCAGGATTCAACCTGGATTCCCTTGTTAGGGTCTAATATTGTGCATGACTTTAAATTGTAGCAAATGTTTATTTATTATTCAAAAATTGATAGACCCTTATGAATTACCCAAAGTCTACTTTTTGTTTTTTTTTATAAATGGAACAACAAAGATTGAATAAGATACCATGGTTCAAAAGATATACAGTTATTTTAAATCCACTTTGAGACCTACTACTCAGACAAAAAATTATTTTCAAAATACTATTGTTCACTGGTTTGGTCACTAGTCACTCACTGAAAAGTTGTGATAGATATACAAAATGAGACTGAGGTTGTTTTGGTGCCTCCAATACCATATTTATTCTCTAGCCCATTGATCAAGGAGCAATTTTAACTTTCTTTTCCCCCCCCATTTTTTACTGGTACATTTAAAACAAACAATACAGTTGCATATACCATTGGGATTTTGTACCTAAACATGATATATATTGGTTCTTGTTTATTCTCCATACCCCTCCACTCCCTTCACCCCCTTCACACGTCCCTATTTACAAACACTTTATATCCATTTTTTCCATTTTTATATTCCAGTAATTCCATTCTCCTCCCCTTCTCACTTCCCTTTAGGCATTTTCTTCCTATTTCACACTCTCAATTATTCCATTTGAAACTTATTTACATTTTTAGTTTTTCACACCAGAGAAACTATTCAGTATTTATCAAGTGTGTCCTATTTATTTCATTTAAGAATATAACCTCAATGTGCATCCATTTAGCTATAAATGTGTCTAGTTTTTTTTATTTTTTACTGCTGAGTAGTACTCCATTTTATAGAAAAACCACATCTTCTTTACCAGTCTCCATTTGATGGCATTTTGGTTGTTTCCAAGGTTTAGTTTTTATGAACCATGCCACTATAAACATGGGTGCATATATATCACTGTGGTATGATTCTTCTAATTCTTTTGGAAAGATACCCAGCAGAGGGATAGCTCTTCTTTGAGGTATCATCATATTGATTTCGAGTAACTGCACCAGTCTGAACTCCCACTAACAATGGAGAAGGATTACTTTCTCCCCATGACCCCACCAACATTTGTTAGCTACTTGATAGCAGCCACTCTTTCTGGGGTAAGGTGGAATCTCATTGTTGTTTTCATCTACAGCTCTCAAATTTCCAGTGATTTTGAACATTTTTCATATATTTATTTGCTGCTTTTATTTGTTTGTCTGAAAACGTCTGTTCATTTCAGATGCCCATTTTTGAACCTGGTCTTTGTATTTAGGGAATCTGATTTTTATTTTTTAGTTCTTTATATATTCTATATAGTAGTCCTCTGTCTGTGAAGTAGCTAGTAAAAAAGTTTTACCACATTTTAGGTTGTCTCTAAGTTCTGTTGGTGATTTCTCTTGCACAGCAAAACTTTTTTAATACTATGAGATCCTAGTTGTTGATTCTTTGCACAAGTTCTCATACTAGCAATTTTAATTTTTAAGTCTTATTATTTAAGAAATACAAACAGTAAGACTATAGCTACCACACACACACAATTGATTTAAGTAATCTAGGAAAAGTCAACTGAAATTTCGCATAAAATCCAAATGTTATATAGAGAAATTTGAATTTTAAAAGACTTTAAGGACACTGAAGACCCATATGGAAGAAGTCTTATCTAAACCTATGGATGAATTTGTTTGTAGGGATAAACACTTGGGTGTAAAAGCAACAAAAACTATGATGGAAATTGCAAGGAAACTAGTATAAATGAAGTCTGTTGAGACTGGTGCAACCACTATGGAAATCAATATGGAGATACCTCAAAGAGCTGGAACTAGAGGTTCCATCTGACTGAGTCATCCTTCTGCTGGGTATCTTTCCAAAAGAATTAAAAGAATCATGTCACAGTGATATATGTGCACCTATGTTTATAGCTGCACAGTTTGTAATAACTAAAACTTGGAAACAGCCCATGTGCCCATCACTTGGAAACTGGATAAAGAAGATGTGGTTTTTCTGTAAAATGGAATACTACTCAGCCATAAATAATGAGAAATTTGAGTCATTCATAGGAAGATTCATACATATTGAAGATATACTCTTAAGTGAAATAAGTAAGTCACACATGTGTAAATAACAAATAGTTTCTCTGGTGTGAAAAACTATAATAGTGCATAAGATCCTAATGAGATAATTGACAATGTGAAATGGGAAGAAAAGGGCTAAAGGTGTAAGGAAAGTGGGAAGGGTAGGGAAAAGGTAACAGAGAAAAGAAAAAAAATATGATAAAATGAAAACAAAGTGTTTGTAAATGGGGAGGGGAGGAGGGAGTGAACAGAGGGCAGGGATTAGGGGAAAAAATGAGAACCAAGACCTGTCATGTAAAGGTACAAGATCACAATAATGAATGTAACTGTACTGTACCTAAAATGTGAAAAAATGAGAACCAAGACCTGTCATGTAAAGGTACAAGATCACAATAATGAATGTAACTGTACTGTATACCTAAAATGTACCAGTAAACTAAAAAAAATGAAGCCTGCAGACATAAAATAATTCATATAATCATATAATAAAATTTTAGTGGGTAAAGAATTACTTCTCACTGATTAGCAAATAAAATAATTTCTTCAGATGAAGTCTACTCTTGATAAAGATGCAAGAAATGTGTTTGAAATGTCAACAAAGATATAGAATATTAGACAAGTAAATATTAGAATATTTGAAAATTAGACTGATAAGAATTTTTACAGGCCTTTAATTTGGGAAAAAATCTTTTGTGTGTAATATTCTACCTACCAGTATCACATACTAAAGACAAATTTTTAAAAAATCATAATGAATTGAGAATAAATATTGATGAATAAAATGTTGTCTTACATAGGAATGACCATCTGATTGGTAATCAGCTACCAAGGCAAATATCCTCCATCAGCAAAACTTTTATAACTTACTGAAGAATCAGATGGTCTTTAATATTTCTTACAAATAAAGTTTTCATTTAAAGCATAAATAACTGCATATGAGAAATTGTGTTCCTATGAATTGATAGACTCTAGTATATTCTAAGCATGTTTACATTCAATAGAAAAACAAGGATGATATTATAGCAATATTCATTTTATTGCCACGTGCTGAGATTGAAGCAGAAATCTGAGACAATGCTACAACAGCAAGCTCTCTGGATAGTGTTAGAAGGTTTGGAAGTATACTAGAGATCAGTGGAACTTCAGTGGCAGGACCAGTACATTGATCATGTCAGGATTCTTACAAGAGCTTATGTGCAGAAATTATTGAAATTTACACATGTGTCAAATGATATAAAAGGACCAGTAAATTCACAGACAAAGCTGAAGGCAAGTAGATTTTTCTGCTATACTGTTAATTTTATTTCACATAAATACATTGTTCTAAAACATAGGGCTACAAAAATTGATTTAGTGAGGCAAAATGGTTTATATTAATTTATTTTGGAGTTATAGTTAAGTTTATTTTCCTGGAGATCTTTCAGTAATATGAATTTTATGTATATCCTTTGAATAAAAAAAGCGACAGCATCATTGATTATAACTGAAGAAGCAATGTTCATTGCTTATGAGTTACAAACTTTTATCATCACTATTTAGAACTAGCAAAAGTATATTCACTGACATGTGCTGTGTTTGTGACCTACTGTTGTGATAAATAAATCATGTGAGGTGTGATCAAATAATACAGTGTGTTTAAATTACAGGAAAATTAGGGCGGGAAAAATTGCCATTAATCCTCCTCATACGATTAAAGACATTTATGTAGGTGTAACAACTTCTCATGATTAATATAATCATTATGTATTGCAACCATGTAGGAAAAAAGTAAAAATGAAAAAATACTCCCACTTGCTTTGAATACATTTATCCCATCACTTTTGCCACTTGTTAAACAGTTCTAGGTGTCCATTTATGTCCATAGTGGTGCAGTCATGATTGTCTTGATGTCCTAAATCAATTCAATGTGTTCACTTTCCATAATAATTTTGATTTTGGAAAAGATGAAGGAGTTAAATGGTGCCAGATCTGGTGAATTATATAGATGAAGACACACTGTAATGTTTTTATAAGCATGTTTTTCTACTATTTTTGATCACATATCATAAAGACTCACAAAAGAAAACTTCCAGAACTTCTTTAGAAAGTAGCAATAAGAATGGCATAAGTGTGTTAGAAGGGAGTAGAAATGTTATTGAGGAGACAAAGACGATATGCCTTTTACAGTAATAATTTTAAAAGATTGTAAATTTATCATCATTTTCAATCATCTTTTTTATGATTTGATATTTACCTAACAAGCTCACATAAGAGAAGAATATAAGGTTTTTGTTTTCCCCAAAATAACAAAGAAGAAAACACTTACAAATAACATATACTCCATTCATTGTTTGTTTTTTTTTGTTTTGTTTTGTTTTATTTTGGTTTGGTTTTTGTTTTTGGTTTGTGTGTGTGTGTGTGTATGTGTGTGTGCCACGGATTGAACTCAGGTCATTATGCTTGCAAGGCAAACATATTCTCATTATTGTGTTGCCAGTAATTTTGAAATAGTGCCATGTAGGTTATTGACTCAATGATAAATTATATTGATAGCTTATATTCCTCTCTTTCACCTAAGCATTAGACTTATGTTTAAGTAAGTATACTATTAAAAGCAAGGTGTAACTAGATAGTTTTAAAATATTTATTACTAATGGAAAACACTTGATGTGTTTAAATAATTAACTAAACGTGAAACTCATCCTAATAGAATCAGCTTCATTGTTAGCTAGAGTGATGAAAGCTATCAGAATCACTTAGGTTTACTGACATCTTTAATTTTGTAAATTGAAAGGGGAATACAAATAAAAGGCTCAAGGAAAGATGAGACAAACAGAGCAAAGGGAAGACTTATTTGAAGAAATAATTCTGCTTAAGCCTATCTATTTTCTATTTCATTCATCCCTCCCTTCTACTATGAGAAAAAACCCTGTGCAAGCAAAATAAAGAATAATCTCTGGAATAAATCTGATTTGGTCAGGATGTATGATCTTCTTGATTAAACTCTGTATTGCATGTGCTAACCATAAAGAATGAGAAATTAGAGTCATTCATAGGAAAATGGATGCATATTGAGGGTATAGCCTTAAGTGAAATAAATAAGTCACACATGTGTAAATACCAAATATTTTTTCTGATGTGAAAAACTATAATTGCACATAAGATCCTAATGAGATAATTGACAATGTGAAATAGGAAAAAAAGGCTAAAGGTGTAGGGGAAGTGGGAAGGGTATAGGTAAGGGAAGAAGGGAAAAGAAAAAATATGAGAAAATGAAAAAATGGAAATAAAGTATTTATAAATAGGAAGGGGAGGGGGGTGAAGGGAGGGCAGCAGTAAGGGGAAAAATTAGAACCAAGACCTGTCATGTATACATCCCAATGATGAATATAACTGTACTGTATACCTAAAATGTGTCAATAAACTCAATGAGAAAAAAAGAGAATAAACTCTATTAGGGATTCATAGGTTAAGATTAGATAGTGGTGATTTATTGAGTTCATCATGAATAGAGAAGATCAGAAATCATTATCCATAAGGTGGTTAAAAATCTATCACTTAAGAATCCAATAACAGGGAAAGGTCATGACATGGATAAGTCAACACATATCAATTATAACCAACAATGTTAATGGTCTCAGTTCACCAATCAAAGAAATAGACTGGTGGAATGGGTCAAGAAGCAAGATGTAACAATCGGCGGCACACAAGAAATACACTTAATTTAAAAAAAACTTATAGATTGAAAGCTAAAGGGTGGAAAACAATGCACCCTGTTACAGGAACTCCCCAAAAGCAGGAGTACCTATCCTATTTGCAGACTGAATGGATTTCGAACCAACACTAATTAAGAGACAAAGAAGACCATTACATCCTTGTAAAGGAAACAATTGAAGAGGAGAGGAAGAGATGACAAACATAAATATACATGCACCAAATACTAGTGCATCCAACTATATTAAACAAATATTAAGGGACATGGAAAATCAAATAAGCACTAATGTGATAATAGTGGCAGACCTCAAAACCCCACTGTCACAAGTAGATAGATCCACCCGACAAAAAATTAACAACAAAATACTAGAACTCAAACTCTTAAACAAATGTACATAACGTGTTTACAGTGTTCCACCCCACAAAATCAGAATGTTCATTTTTTTCAGCTGCACATACATCATTCTCCAAAATAGACCACATGCTTGCTCATAGGACATGTTTACGTAAGTGTGAAGGATTTGAAGTTATCCCTTGTGCATCATCCGATCATAGTGTGATAAAATTGGAGACTAATAGGAAAAGAAAGCAGAAGAATTTTATTAACACATGGATATTGAAGAACACACTCCTGAACAACCAATGGGGCACAAAAATTTAAAGAAGAAATGAGACAGTTTCTACAGTTAAATCATAACCCCAATACAACATATTAGAATTGATGGGAAACAATGAAAGATATTTTACAAGGGGAAATCATACAGAGGATACTCAAATTAGGAAAACAGAGAGAGCTCAAATAAACATCCTGAAGCTGAACTTCAACCTTCCAGAAAAAGATAAGCAGAACAAATCCAAAACTCATAAAAGATAGGAAGCTATAAAGATGAGAGGAAAAATAAAAGCTATGAAGACTAAGAAAATGATACAAAGAAATCAATGCAGTGAAGAGCTGGTTCTTAATAAACAAAATTGACAAACCCTAGCCAACCTTATCAAAAAAGTAAAGAAAAGGCTCAAATCCATGCAATTAGGATTGAAAAGTGTGAAATTAAAATGAGCCAGCAGAGATCCAGAGGATCATCAATACCTACTTTGAGAACTCTTTGGAAAACAAAGATGGAAATAAGATGGAAAACACAGAAGAAATGGACCAATTTCTAGATATATATGAATTACCAAAGTTGAACAAAGAGGACTTAAAATTTCTAAATAATCCAATATCTATCAACAAAATTGAAAATGTAATTAAAATCTTACTAATAATGAAAAGCCCAGTTCCTGATGACTTCAGTTCTGAATTCTACAAGACATTTAAAGAAAATAACACTGTCACTACAGTTTAAACTCTTCATTGAAATCAAAAGGAAAGTAATACTCTTGAATACATTCTTATAAGCAAGCATCACCTTGATCCCAAAAGCAGAGAAAGACCCAACTGAAAAAGAAAAGTATAGGTTAATTACCCTAATGAATGTGGTTGCAAAAATCCTCAATATGATACTAGCAAACAGAGTGCAGGAGATAATCAAGAAGATGATACACCATGACCAAGTAAGATTCATCCCAGTGGTACAGAGATGGTTCAACAAATGCAAATAAATAAAAATAACATGCAATATTAACAGAGCTGCTAAGGACAAAAGCCATATGATTACCTCCATAGATGAAGAAAAAGCATTCAACAAGATCCAAAACCATTCATGATAAACCCTAAAGTAAATAGAAACAGATGGCATTTATCTCAACCTCATGAAAGCCATCTATGAAAAACCAACAGCCAACATCATGTGAAATGGCCAAAAACTAAAATCCTTCAAAAGAAGACACCAAAAACACCATCAAAAGTCTTCTAGACTTAACCAAATTCAGAAGAGTAGCTGTATATAAGGTCAACACACAAAAATACATACCTTCCTGTACACAAACCACAGACTCACCGAGAGAGGAACTTCTTTCACAATAGCAAACAAAAAAGTGAAATACCTAGAAATCAAACTAACAAAAGGGATAAAAGACCTCTACTCTGAAAACTAAAGCACTCTGAAAAAGAGAGATCAAAGAATATATCAGAACATGGAAAGACATCACTTGCTCTTTCGTGGAATGAAGCAATATAGTGAAAAGGCTATATTTCCAAAACTGCCTCATAGATTCAACACAATCCCATTTGAAATTCCAGCACCATACTTCACAGAGCTTGAAAAAACAATCCAAAAAAATTGATCTGGAACAAGAAGAGACCTAGGACAGCAAAAGCAATTCTAGGCAAAAAAAAAAAAAAAAAAAAAAAAAAAGAAAAAAAACACAAACAAACAAAACAACAAAAAAACAAAACAAAAAAGAACAAGGTAGGGGGAAATCATAATCCCTGATTTGAAATTGTACTACAAAGCTGTTGGAATAGAACAGCATGTTACTGGCAAAGAAACAGACCTAAGGACGAATGGAAGAGACTACAGGATGCAGACACAACTTCTGACACATTCAGCCACCTCATCTTTGCAAAAGAAGCCAAACATCCTCACTGGAGAAAAGATAGCCTCTTTAAGCAATGATGCTATAAAATTGGATTTCAACATGCCAAACATTAAAACTAGACCTATATCACTCACAATGCATCAAACTAAAATTGAAATGGATTAAAAATCTAAATATTAAAACAGAAACACTGAACCATCTGGAAGAAAGATTAGCTAGACTTTGGTTTAGGAAATTATTTAATGAACAAAACCTAAATCACATGTAAATTAGCACAAGGAATCAATGACTGGGATCTATCATTAAAAAAGCTCCTTCACAGCAAGAGAAACCAGCAACAGAGTAAAGAAAGAAGACACAGTGTGGGAAATTTTTTGATCAGCTGTTCCTCTGACAGAGGTCTCCTATCTAGGATATACAAAAAACAAAATCACAAAAGTCAGACCCCCCTAATTTAATGATACAATCCAAAAATAGGCATTTGAAATGAACAGACACTTCTCAGATGAAGAAGTAGAAATAGCAAATAAGAATTTGAAAAAAATGCTCAACATCACTGGTCATTTGAGAGATGCAAATAAAAATAATGTTGAGATTCCACCTAACTCCAGAAAGAATGGGTATTATGAAGAGATCAACCAATAACAAACGCTGAATGGGTTGTGGGGAAAAAAGAACCCTTGTCCACTCTTTGTGGGAGTGTAGACTGGTGCAAGTACTGTGGAAATCAGTATGGAGATAGCTCAAAGGACTAGGATAGAAGTCCCATTTGACCCAGCTATCCTCTTGCTGGGTAACTTCCCAAAAGAATTAAAATAATTATACCACAGAGATATATGCATACCCATATTTAGAGTGGCCCAGTTTGTAATAGCTAAATTTAGAAACAGCCCAATTGTCCATCAACTGGAGACTGAATAAGGAAGATTTTAAAAAATAAAACAGAGTACTACTCTGTCACAAAGAATGAGAAACCAGAGGCAATTTTAGCTAAATGGATGCACATTGAGGTCATATTTTTAAATGAAACAAAACACAACTGTCTAAATACCATAGTATCTCTTCTGTCTGAAACTGAAAGTGTAAATAAGGATCAAAATGTATAATAGATATTGTGAAATAAGAAGAAAAGGTCCACATGGGAAGGGGAAGTCAGGAGAGTAGGGAAAGGAAAGGAATACATATGAGAAAAGGAAAAAACAGATGCAAAGTCTCTGTAAATAGCGAGGGGCGGAGGAGTTGAAGGGAGGCCAGGGGAATGGGGAAAAAAATAATGTGGCTTTTAGGAGCCACTTGCATTTTCCAGATTTTACTCAAATGGGTGATCCTCCTGCCTCAGCCTCAGAGAGTGATAAGATTATAATAGTATGTCACCACACTTGAATTAATTTGCCAATATTTTTGCCCTTTACTTTTTTTTTTTTTTTTTTTTTTTTTTTTTTTTTTTTTTTTGGTATTGGGGATTGAACTCCAGATCTTGTGCTTGAAAGACAGGTTATGGAACCACTGAGCTAAATCCCTGGCCCTGTACTCTACTTTTTAATGCCAAAATTTTTTAGTGTTTTCTGCTTCTTACATACCCCTCAGCTTTGGCTGTCACTCAAACCTAGAGAAAGATCTAGACATGCCCAATGCTTATCCAGAACCTCTCTAAAGTGAGCTTACACCAAGAAACAACAGCCACAAGCACATTTCCTATCTTTGCAGCATTTTCATGCTGTATGCAGTCTTCATCTCGTGTCTCTAAATTCCTCTTTATCTTTCTATTTGGTGTATTGACTTCCACCAATAAAAGAACAGCTTTGCCCAGCTTGATTTTGAGATTGTTTCAGATTTTCTGTCATCATTGTTCTAAGGATTGAATTAGATTTTTTTCAGCAAAGTCTTTCTTTACCTAAGTCCACATTTGTTTTGGTATTTGTTACTGCATTGGGTTTTCTGTGTTTTTTTGTTTGTTTATTTCTGGGAATTCAACACAAAACCTCATTCATGCTGTTGAAATGCTTAAAAATTCAGTGCCTGTTTATAAATTTTACTTTGAGACAGGGTCTCCCCAAATTCCCCAGGCTGGCCTGGAAATTCCAGTGCTCCTACTTTAGCCTAAGTTGTTGGAACTAAATGCACCTGTTTGGTTGTATTTGACAGTTTCTAACCCCCAAATCTAAGTGCTCCTCTTATACAATTACTCAGGTTTCAAAATAGATTTCTATCTATTAGATATGTCATGAATTTTTTGTGTTTCACTGCAGAATGCTGATATATTTATTTTTGGAATCAGACCTCCCTAACTCAAATATCAGCAGATTATTAAATTTTGCTTATTAAAAGTTTCTTCTATAAAATTTCTAATATTTTAGTATTGTGTCTAAGTGTAATATATTAAAACAGCAGAGAAGCTCATGTATAGGAAATGTTTAATTTTTATTTTTCATATTTCTAATATTTTTTCACAGTATGTAATTTGTTTTGGGTATATTTTATTGAAAATAAAATGCTAGGTTTACTTTAATATTTTGAAATCTCAGTTATTTGATATTACAATTATTGAATATTTCATAATCTCAATTGGAAATTGTATTTTTATATTCAAATAGAAATAGATTAATAGTTATTGAACCAAAGTAAAAGATATTTAAGGAAATGAAGTAGTTATTTTAACATTTTTAATGTTTTTTTTGTTTTATTTTTTTTGGGGGGTACCAGGCATCAAACTCAGTTCCTTATGCTTGTGAGGTAGGTGGTGGAACCAGTGAGCTAAATCCCCAGTATACTTATTTTACTAAAGAGATTACTAGGAAGACAGTACATACTTTATTGAGAAAAGTACTAACTTTGTAGCCTGGATTGTTTACTTGCTCATCTTTTCTAGTAGTCTTCACAGACTAACAAAATATGAATTTGAGAGAAGGATATGTTTAATGTTATATTCTGTGATTAAGAAATTAAAAATCTCAATCAAATTAAAATAAAATTATATTCTAATAAATTTATAAAAATAGAAAAAAATTAGTAATTGAACAATGTTAAAAATTTTAGACCTAAGCAGGATGTGTTGGCTCACACCTGTAATCCCAGCACTCAGGAGGCTGAGGCAGGAGGATGACTATCAGTTCGAGACCAGCCTGGCCTACATAGTGAGTTCCAGGTTGGTCTCAACTTTGTAGTGAGACCCTGTCCAAAAACAACAACAACAACAAAAAAAAATTGTAGACCTGAAGACTTAAAGTTTCAGTACTACTAGTAAATTTTTAACCAGATATTGAGGTAAAACTTAACTATATCATTGTAGTTCTTGGCACAAATGAAAACAAATATATCATGAATAGATTATATTCATGATATTCTTAGGTGACCAGACTTATTTATATTCCTATAACAACAATTAAAGACATTAAATGTTCAGCTTTACTTTTTTAAGGAAAAGCCATTCGAACCACAGGGTCTAAATTTCTATACAAGAAATATGGGAAGATAAAACAATATATTTATGTGCAAAATTAAGCATTTTTAATGTTGTAAAGCAAAAAAATCTAAAGTAAAAATGTATGTAATTTATATGATCTACAAATAATGTAAATGTTTACATTTTTAAAACATTTAGTAAAATATACATTGCCATGTATTTATTTCACAATACTCTTCTTCATTAAAACACACTTTTCAATCACTGTTATTTTCTGAAGTAGTTCTGGAAGTTCTCTTCTGTGATTGTCTTCTAGTTGCACCATCCTGACTGTCTCAGTCAGGTGAATAAGGTGGAATAATAAATATTTCAAAACTATTCTTCCCTTCCATTGAAGTGCACCCATGCAGCAAATTTAGTGTATATTTTTATCACATTTTGTAAGGACATTAACAAAAGAGGACTTCAAGAACTGCTTCAGAAAATGGAAAGCTAATGGAATGTGTGTTCAAGGGAGGGGTAGTGTTTTCATGGGGAGCAGTGACAATGCAACTTTTATTGAAATATTTATACATGTAAAATCATACATTTTCATCCCACATTTCATTTCTATGAAAGAGATATAGCAAGGTTGTCAGCGACTATATGGAGAGCATGACTATTTGAACGACCTCCTGTGGTGATATTTCCGCGTCCCTCAAATGGCTTTGTTAAAGAGATAATGACAATCTTTCAGTTACAGATTCATGATCCACAAAAATAAAGATTTCCAGTGAACTCCAATGTAATATTTGGAATCATTCAAAGAACTAAAGTTATCTTTAGCAGCTCCTTCCCCTGAAAACAACTTTCAGGTATATTCTTTTTAACCCATTGGTTATCTAGTAGCTTTGAAAAAAAATAAATTCTCAATATCCTTCTGTGACTATCCTGGTGTTAAGGCTGGCTTACTCTGTGATGATGAATTGTCACAGCTTAAAGACCTCCCGAGGACTACTATTTTTCTTTCCCTGAAAGTAATCATGATATAAAATTTGTGAAAACTGTGGAGAATGGAACATATTTTCTATTTTCTAGCCAAAACCCTGTTTCAAAAAATTTATATGAAATAAATTATTTATATGAAATGATTAATTTTGTCAATGATTATATATTTTCATAAAGTAGTGACACATTTAATATTTTGCCTAATATGAAAAATACTTGTTTTCAACCTATCTAGAAAAACTCATTCCTCTTCTGTTTCTCAGTAACAACTCTCTAATCAATCATAAAACATGAAATAAAAATTATAAAATATATTTTTTAAATCTTGGAAATTTAAAAATCTCTACTAAATGATAAGAATATAAAATTGTTCTTCTTTAAAAGGAAAAAGTTTTATTATTCCATAGCATCTATATTTTAACATATCCTTCTTATTTTGGGGAATTTTTATATACATAATAAACCTTTAATGTTCATGCATACTACATGTATATATTTTAAATATACTCTTTAATTTGTCTGTCTATAAGAACAAGTATGATAAAACAGGTGTTCAAAGACTTAAACAGATTTTTATTCCTCATTGTGTTTATTGGTACATTTTAGGTGTACAGTAGAGTTACACTCATTATTAGGATCTTGTACCTTTACATGACAGATCTTGGTTTGCATTTTTCCCCCTTATTCCTGCCCTCCCTTCACCCCCTCCTCCCCTTCCCATTTACAAACCCTTTATTTCCATTTTTTCATTTTCTCATATTTTTTCTTTTCCTTTATTATCTTTCCCCTACCCTTCCTAATTCGCCTACAACTTAAGCCCTTTTCTTCCTATTTCACATTGTCAATTATCTCACTAGGATCTTATGTACTATTATAGCTTATTCACACCAGAGAAACTATTCAGTATTTACACATGTGTCATTTATTTATTTCACTTAGGAGTATATCCTCAATATATATCCATTTTCTTATGAATGAATCTAGTTTCTCATTCTTTATGGCTGAGTAATATTCCATTTTATAGAAAACCACATCTTTTTTTTAAAGGGGTTTCATTTTTATTAAAGGGTTTTGGTGTGCATAATTTAATCACACATTTCACAAGATTTTCAATGAAAATAAATGGCAGGCATCAGATACCGCCATTTTTTTCTCACATCTTTCTCCTCTCAACATAAAAGTCTTTAGCATATTTTAATTGATACTTTTCATATTTATCTTTCATTCACTAAAAAGCATGCTTCAATTACTGTTGATATTTCAGTTCTTTTTGTTTTGTTGTGTTTTCCAGTTTCCAACTGATGGTCAAATGGGCTGTTTCCAAGTTTTAGCTATTAAAAAATGTGCCACTATAAACATAGGTGTGCATATAAATCTGTGATATGATTCTTTTGTAAAGATACCCAGCAAAGGGACGGCTGGGTCAAATAGAACCTCTAGTCCCAGCTCTTTGAGGTATCTCCATATTGACTTCCTTAGTGGTTGCACCAGTCTGCACTCCCACCAACAATGGAGAAGGGTTCCTTTCTCCCCACAACCATGCCCAATTTGTTATTGTATGATTTCTTGATAGCAGCCATTCTTTGTGGGGTGAGATTGAATCTCAGTGTTGCTTTCATCTGCATCTCTCAAATGACCAGTGATGTTGAATGTTTTTTTCATATGTTTCCTTGATGCTTTCACTTATTTGTCTGAGAAATGTCTGTTCATTTCAGATGCCCATTTCTGAATTGGGTCCTTATATTTGGGGGCTGATTGTTTTGAGTTCCTTATATATTCTAGATAATAGTCCTTTGTCTGAGGAGCAGCTGATAAAATTTTTTTCCCACATTGTAGGTTTTCTCTTAGTTCTGATGATGGTGTCTTTCACGGTGCAGAAGCTTTTTAATAAGATGAGATCCCAGTTGTTGTATCTTTGTTCTAGTTCCCATGCTATTGAGGATTTGTTCATAAAGTCTTTTCCTATGCCAATGTCTTCAAGAGTTTTGCCTAACTTATCTTCCAGCAAGTTCAGTATTTCTGTTTTAATGTTTAGATCATTAATTCATTTGTATTTTAATTTAGTGCATGGTGAAAGATAAGGGTCTAGTTTTAATTTTTGGCAGGTTGAGATCCAGTTTTTCCAACACCATTTATTAAAGAGACTATCTTTCCTCCAGTGAGGATGGTTGGCTCCTTTGTCAAATATGAGGTAGTTGAGTATGTCAGGAGTTGTTTGTGTATCTTCTAATCTGATCCACTGATCCTTGGGTCTGTTTCTTTGCCAGTACTATGCATTGTTTTTCACAGTGGCTTTGTAGTATAGTTTCAAGTTGGGAATTGTGATAACTTCTGCCATGTCTCTGTTCCTTTAATTGCTTTAAACAAAACATCCTCAGAGGATGAAAAAACAAATCTAAATGTTTATAACATTTGTAGTTAATTAGGCTATAAGTTATGAAGAACATTAAATCATTTATCAAAATTTAGCTTCCATAATATTTCAAAATATGTCATTTTCTCAAGCTGTAATGAGCAAGTTCAGTTTTTAAAATATTATTTTCTAAGACATTTTATTAGTTGAGAATGTCAGAATCATTTTCCTAAATTTATGCAAGCTCTATTTTATTACATTTTAGTTTTCTAATTCTTAATTAACCTGTATTATATATTATACATATTGTATATCTTCATCTTATATTAAAATTTCAGTATTAAGAAATCTGACAATAAAGTGATCCTTCAAATTGACATAAGAATTATCCAATATGAGATATAATATGAGATAAAGCATATACCTATTCTTTGATGATGATATTGAAAAAATATATTAACCTTTCTTATTGAATAAACGAGTCCAAGATTGGAGAGTGTTTATATCATATGTATGTATTAAAGTATTCTAACACTATATTTTCATGTTAAAATGATTATTAAGCTGGGTGTGGTGGTGCAGACCTCTAATCCCCACACTTGGAAGGTTGAGGCATGAGGATTGCTGTGAATTTGAGACCAGCCTGGGCTACATAGTGAGTTCCAGGTGAGTCTCAACTACATAGTGAGACCCTGTCTCAAAAAACAAACAAACAAAATGATTAGTAAAACATTTTATAGATATAGAATTTGATGATGGATTACATAAAGAAGGTGCTAAAAATTGTAATTTAAACAATATAAATGCATTCATTTTAGGGGGATTTTAATGGTATTTTTCAAAGTTAAAATATTATTTGTTATTTATCTGTATCTATAGCAATCTATATATGGATGCTGTAGTTTTAATAAATAGTTGTATTTATTTTTAGGAAACTTCATAGTTGATCTGACATATTTTCCTGTATCCATAGTATTTGAGGATCTCACTTTGATAGAATAGAATTAAGTTGAATTTTCACTTTCATATTTTGTATAGCTAACATGATTACCTTTGATCTTTGTGTCTTTACTACAATTCTTTCTTTGTTCTTCTTTAGATGTTTTAAAGAAAAAAATTTAATATTTAACATGTCATTTTCTGCATCTTTTCTGTCATATTCCTAGTATCCTTTCGTGCTTTTATTTTAATCTGAATATCTATTCCATTGAGCTTTTGGTCTTTGGACCTATTTTACCACCACTGTCTCTTTTAATCATCTCTGAATGTCCCTTTTGTTGTTGTGGCTGTTGGTCGTTTAGTCTCGAAACCCACATCATTGAAAATGACTCAGTATACTATTTTGTTTTATGGTTAAGAATTTTTGTTGAAATTATTTTATAATAACTAGATGAATATTTTCATCGATTAAAAAATTTAATGACATCAACAGTTCATTAATTTAATGTCAGATTCAATTTAATTATGAGATATTCTCTTGTGTTCTTTGAAGTGTCTCACATAAAAGCAAATGAATTTCACTCGTGATGTTTTCATGAGAAAAAGTTCAAATTATTCAAAAACACAAATTGGGAAGAGTGTAAATAATCGAATAGTTACTAATAGTGTAAAAAAGCAAATGAGCTATTCTATTCACTTGTATAAAACTTTCTTTTTATTTATTTATAGTCTTGGATCTATGCTTTTGATCTTGTCAATGGTTTTGTTAGCAATATTTCTTAAAAACAATTTAAAACTTTATGGAATTTTGCTGTGAAAATAGAGTAATTAAACAGAGCAAAACATTTCTATTAGCAGAAAGAGTCAGGAGAAAAAATATTAAATATCTCAAGACATCTCAAGAGAGGAACTATAGATTATTCTCTTTTGGCATTTAATTCTTTGAATGTGGGTTTCAAATTCGAGAACTAGGTAGGTATTTTTAAACTAAATTATATATATATTCTGTTATCCTATATCAGCATATTTTCGTATATAAGTGCATATGCATATATATATATATATATACACACACACACACGTGTGCATACTTCTGCATTCTGATGCATATTTCATGCATACCACTCTGGCAGATATTTTTCACATATAGTAATATAACACTTCATGTTCTATTAGTAAATGGTTTCAATACATTATATACATAACCCTGTGTGGAGTTGGTATCTGTACACAACATATTTAAATTCCTTTTCATCTCTTTTCCTCCTTTCTCTTCCCTTCCATCTCTTACTCTCCTTCCCATTTAAGAGACATTTAGTATCTATTTACTTCCTATTATCTATCTACCTTTTGTTTTGTTGTTTATGTATTAGGTTTCTCGTAAAGGAGAAACCATGTGATATTTAATGTTCTGTGTGTGATTTTTTTAAATTTATTTTTTGGTTTGACTTCCAATTTAAAGCCATATTCAAATCATTGCTGAAAACCTGTGATAAGGAATTTTCTGTGGTATGACATGATGTTACATATAGATGAATAACTCAGAACAATTGATTCCTATGTATAGAGAATGACAAAAATAGAACCATATCTAAAGCCAAATTGCTTTAGACCATAGAAAGGTGAAATGGTTTGGCAATACAGACTGGAGAGACAATGAATTTATATAAGTAAGGCTGTCCATTCATGAAAGTGTGAATACGATATATTCAAAATTACTTTAAAAAATAAAATGTTTTTTGAAGTCTGTTATATACTTAAATGTGGCTGCATCAAAATTCACATAATGAAACCCAAACTTTTTTAAATTTGGTATGTGACAGATATTAGAATAGGGTGTTGCATGCAGAAATGAAGTTAAAATATGGCACTTAGGATGGCCCTTTTGAACTAGTGCCCTTATAAGAAAAGTAGATTGAGACCTAGAGAGACACCAGACAAGCAAAGGAACAAAGAAAAGATTCTTATTTATACAAGTGAAGACCATCTCCAAACCAAGGAATGGCCCCACAAAAATATAATAATGGCTGTAATTAAAAAGGATTTCCAGGTTTTAGAACTAAGAAAATAAATTTATCACATTTAACTCATCCAGTATGTGGTATTTCATTATTGCAATCCTAGGAGACTAATACTGTGTCTTTCATAATATTCCAAAAACATTTTCAATTTTTTGTTTAACATTTTATCCTTTTCTTTTATATGTTTTGATTTATTTTCATGTATAGTAAATGTTGATAAACATTAAATAAATTTAATATGTAGTATTTTAGTATTTTTAACATTTTTTTACTCTGTGGTAGCCAATTTTTTTCCCAAAAAATAAAAACGAAAACTCTTTTTGTGGAGGAGGGAATTCCAAGTAAAATTGTATCAATGTAAGATGTATCTCCACTTAGATTGAGGAGGAAAATGTATTTTTTGTAGGTAATGAATATTTTAAAGATTTTTATTTCATTCTAGCAAAATGGACTGTTCTACCTAGGATTCAGTTTTTTATGTAATTTTATTTTGGGAATGCTTTTAGAGATTTTTGTTTAGAGGTGAGCATTGGTCTCCTCTTGAAGATGGAGAATATATCTAATTATTTGTATAATATTTACAGATCATAACACAAATCCTAGGGTGGAAGCTGTGTATGCTTAATTACATTTGAATGCATTCACACAATATGTGTGTTTGTATGGGTATCTTATTTACTGTATAAACATTTTTCTTTAATTTAAATTCTTTATAAAAATAAACAAAGTGTCAAATTAAATTGCAGTATGCTAAATGAGGCAGAACTGCCTGGAGCTGGCCTACAACTCACACCCCAGCCATCCAACCTTGTAGCAGAATGGTAAGAAGGCAGGGAAGTCATAAAGGCCTTTTTTATGAGCTCTAGACTTGATTTTAATTTAATTCACACAGTTAAAGGTGATAGATTAATAACTACCACAAACTGTCATTTTCTAAGCTGTGCTTGATGCTTTTACAGTGCTAATTGTATCACTTGGGATAGGATGTTGTGATTGATCTAATCAGTTGTCCTTCCTGGTATAATGAAAAATAGATTGCCTCAGAATCATTAGAGATTGAAAACATAAGACAAGCTACAACAGGAAGATGGGCAGTGCAAAAGAAAGAGAGAGAGAGAGAGAGAGAGAGAGAGAGAGAGAGAGAGAGAGGGAGAGGGAGAGGAAGAAATGGGAAGACATTCAAACAAGGCTAAAGCACAAACACAGACTTCCAGCTTACCAAAGGCAAATTCTGGGGGAAATGGAAAAGTCTGATAAGCAACTACCTGTACACCCTGAACTCATAGCACAGCTACAAACTAAACAGATGAATGAGGCTCTAGAAAAATTCAAAACAGAAACAATTTGCCAGATAACTACATAGATGCTAAGCAGAATGAATGACATGATTAGAGACTCTGGAATTGGAAACAATATTAAAAATACATGAGCTCAGGACCATGATATATGCCATTAATGATCAGCAGAGGAAATAAATGGAAATGATTAATTCCCAACATAGGAAAGAAATGGAATTCATGAAACAAATTCAAATGGATATCCAGGAGATTAAAAACTCTACTGAAAGTTTACATAACAGACTGACCAAATTTGAAGACAGGATATCAGATATAGAAGACAGGATGGAGATCAGTAACCATGAAAAGAAGGACCTCATAAAAATAGGAAAACCCAACAGCCAGTATCCTACTAATGGCCAAATACTGAAATCCTCACTAAATCAGGAATGAGACAAGGATGTCCACTATCTCCACTCCTCTTCAATATAGTTTTGCAAACATTAGCCACAGTAATCAGACAAGAGAAATAGATAAAAGGAATAAAGATACATAACAAAAAGTCCAATTGAGGATTTTTGCATCTATGTTCATTAGGGAGATTGGCCTGCAGTGGTCTTTTTTGTTTGGATCTTTCCCTGGTTTTGGAATCAAAGTAACACATACTTCCAAGAATGAATTTGGGCTTTTCTTAGAAGATAAGTTTTTAATACATTTTCAATTTCATTGATTCATATTGGGTTGTATAGAATGTTTAGGTATTGTTTGTTCAACTTTGGTAATTCATATGTGTCTAAGAGTCTGTCCATTTCTTCTGTTTTTTTCCGTCTTATTTGTGTATAGTTTCTTGAAGTAAGTATTGATGATCTTCTGGATTTTGGCTGGGTCAATTTTAATCTCATCCATCTCATTTCAAATTACTTGGATTTGTTTTAATTTATCTTTCACTTAATTGAATTTCTTTTTGAATTAATTGTGTTTCTATATGCAGAGTATCATTTAATCTTGCTTCTTGACTTATTCTGCCAGTTTATTTCTTTTGATTGGTGAATTGAGACCATTAACATTTAGGTTTATAAATGATATGTATTGACTTATCCTTTCATGACTTTTTATTTTTGTTGGATTCTCCAACTTTGCCTTTAATTTCTTGTCATGCCTGATGGATTCATTTTCTTGGGCTTCCTGGGGTTGTGATCCTTGTTGTACTTTTATAGTATGCTGTTTAAAATATATTGGTGTTCTAGTTTGGTAGTCATGACATTCAAAGTCATGACTTTGTTTTGAAAGTATCTTATTTCTCCAATTTTGAAAGATAGTTTTGCTTGGTATATCAATGTGGGTTGGAAGTTATTTTTCTTTAGGGGTTGAAATACATCACTCCACTTCTTCTTGCTTTGAATAGTTGTGTTGAGAATTCACCTGTGATTCTGTTGGCCATTCTTTGTATGTGATTGCTTTCTTTTCTCTAACTGCTTATATATTTTAGTTATGCTGGGTTTCTGGAATCTTAACTATTATACGCCTACATGTAGATTTTAATAATCATGGCTAATTGGAGTCCTATAAGCCTCACTTATCTGTGTATCAAGTTCTTTCCCCCTGACTGGGAAGTTTTCTGTCATTACTTCCATGAAAATTTTTTAATGTCATTTGCACTCTCTCCTGTTTATTCTTTGACTCCAATCAGTCTTACATTATTCTTCTTTGTATCATCTAGCAGCTACTGAATTGATTTCTCATGAACACTTACTATTTTTAAGAATTTTTTTCTTTTCCTGGTCACTAATTGCAATCCTGTCTTCTATATCTGAAATTCTGTCCTCACATTGACTCATTCCTCTGTGTAAACTTTCAGTGGAGTTTTTCATCTGAAAATATTTGCATTTATTTTATGGATTCCATTTGTTTTCTATGTTGAGATACCATCATGTTCCTTAGCTCTTCTTCTTTTTATCAGCATCTGCTGTAGATTTATTAATCATGTCTTGCACTACAGGTACTGTCTTGCACTACAGGTACTGTCTTTGTTGTTATTTGAGAAACTATTTCTGATTTAATTTTCATTGTTATTATTTCATTTTCATTATTGCTGTTGTCTAGGGGACCTTTGGCTGGGAGCTAAGCATGCCAGTTGCTGGTGTTTGGGTGGGTTTCTGTCTAGGTTCTATGCACACTTATGGAGGTTACCATGTTGGGCCTCTGGCTGTTGCTTGTGCACATGTCCAGCTTTTTTTTTTTTTTGGAAAGTCTTTGGCTGGGGCTTGTGGGCCCAAGTGTCTGAGACAGGATGGAGCCCTGGCTAGATGTGACTGTAGCTGTGCTACTCTGATTCACTTTGGCTTCTCACCTGGATCTGAGTGCACTTAAAGATGGTATTGAAGCAGGCTCTGATAGCCTCTTTAACTCCTTTTTCAGAGTTACACAGTTTTCACTTTAGAGGTCTTTCATTTTTTGCTTAGGTTAATTTGTAATTATTTTATTTTTGTTAATGGTATGTAATCTATTTTGGAGAGAGAATTACATTTATACACAATTGTACACCGATATACTCTACTTCTACTTAAAGCTTTAGGTTACTAGGTTTCTTGCAATTAAGTAGTAGCAGTTGGATGACTTTTTCTCATTCTTTTAACATTCTTAAGGCTTCTCTGAGTAATTCCTCATGATTTGCTATGCTGTCCTTGATGTTAGAATCTTGATGTCTCCATATTCCTGTTTTGCAATTTGTGAATTTTATAGATTTTTTAAAGTCTCTGCTATTTCTGTCTAGCACCTTTTTCATGGAGTCTGTAGCTTTGGTGGATTTGTTTTTTATGTTTTGAACTTTTATGGTAAACTATTCCAATTTTTCTCTTGTTTCCCCCATATTCTCATTGGTAGGTTTGTATATTAGATCCATCATCATTTGGTCATATGCACTTTGAACATACCAAATTTCTTTAGCTCTTCTTCAATCATCTTGTACTGCCATGCTACCTGGTGTTTCCTTTCCTCACCGTTGGTGTCCCATGGATGCACCTACTTGGGGAGAGTTCAGAAACAGTGGAACCTTTTGTTGTCTTGTTTTTCAAGGGTCTAGTTTCTATAGACTGTCTCATTCCTGCCAATTGATAGGCTCATTCTCAAAATTCTGCTTCCATGAAAGTGGGAATAGGTAAGATACATACCAGCTATGGTGGTGCTGCTTCTCCTTTGCAAGAGTCCAAATATTTGTTTTGATTACATGGGTTTTCAGTTTCAGTTTGTGATTGCCTACCCCCGCTTTAGAGTAGCTGTATTTTTTGTAACTCTTCTTTCTATATCTCTAATGTGTCACATCCTGTATCACCTATGTTGGATTAGTACATTTTATTTTAAAAATTGACATTGTAGGGCTCATTCACCCAACAAACATATCATAATTAATGCATAACCCATAATAATAAAAAGTGACTGAAAAACTACTGGTGTCTGGATATCATATTAAAGCTTAAACTTGTAAGACATTGCAAGAAAAAAATGAAAAAACATAAAAAAATCTTATTTTTTTTCCTTGAATCTTATCTTTTGTTTGTTTTTGTTTTTGGTACTGGGGCTTGAACTCAGGACTTTGCACTTGTGACACAGGCAACAGCACCACTGAGCTAAATCCCTGGCCCTCCTTGAACCTTATCATAGCTGTGACACAAGAGTCATTTGTACTCCAGCTGCCTTGTCAAACACCCAAAACAACAATACATTTAGTCAAGAGGAAAGGACATGGAAATAAAATGGAAATGCTTCAATCAGAGAAGAGAGTAGGAGACAGGACCTCAAAATGCAGTACCAGTAGGGAAATGGTTATAAAGGTCAGTCCCAAAACACAGAAAAAAAATCATAGACTGAAATTTAGTCATATACCTTCACATCAGTAAAGCTTTAGTAAAGCAGTAAGGCAATATGGGTGACAGACCTGCAAATCAGACTTTCAGAACATATTTAGAGAAATACAATTTCAAGAGATTACTCAAAGACATTAGAAGGATCCAAAGCTTCTGTTCTAGTATGAAAAGCTAATAATAATTTCAGCCTGAATTTCAGATAGACAAATGAAAAGGCCAATCTACCTGAGCTCCAAGTAGAGTGGATGAAGCAAAACATCTTTCAACAAAATTTCCAAGGCATATGAAAAGACAGGAAGTAGTGCAGTCTTAAGAAACAAACCAATTGCATTATTTAGATATGATGATATGAAGTTAATAGATAACGAATCAAAGGTGACTATAATTAAAATGTAAAAAATTAAAATAGGAAAGTGAAGAATATGTAAGAACAATGAAAGAAGTCAGACAAATTAGAACTATTAAGAATAAAAAGCAATAATAGAAAAGACAAGATATTAAATAATGACTTCAAAGCAGTTATTAACTGACTTTGTATCACCAAGAAAAAATAAAACAACCAAACTAAAATACAGACAGAGGAAGAAAATAACTTAAAAGTGTCTAGGGAGAAAAGATGTACACCATCTAAAACAATTAAATATGTATAAACAATAAATTTTACTTAATACTTTATTGATATTGATTTATTAATATTAATAAATTAACTTTATTAATGTAAAACTTTTTCAATACAGATAACACTGGGGAGTTATAAGAATTATTTTTTCTCAGTTTTCCTATAAGTTTAAAATTTATATAACTTCCTCCTCCTCTTGCTCATGCCCCCCTTCTTCTTCAACAACAGCATTGAAGATAGGGTCATATTCATACTAGGCAAGCTCACTACCCTTGAGCTCCATCCCCTGTTCACTCAGTTTTAATTTTAAAGTATAAGGATGTGAATGGAATTAATGTAAGAAAAAGAAAAAATTCAAAACAAATTATTTGTAGATGTGTAGGGGTGGAGGAGTTGAAAAGAGGGCAGGGGAATGGGGAAAAAATAAGAACCAAGATGGATTATGTAAAGGTGTACATTTCCAATGAAGAATGTCATTACATTGTATACCTTAAATATACCAAGAAAATTAATTAATAAAAAATAATTAAATACTTTTCAAATAGTAAAAATTAATAGATTCTATTTAGAAACATCTGAATTATCAAGGCTGGCCAACTAATATAAGATATATTACAATTTCTTTCTATTGAATTTAGATTATATCTTCTTTTGAAATAACATAGTTACATAGTCAATGAAATGAAAGGCAGACTGTATTTTGACATATATGAAATAATGAAGTTAGTTTAATAACTAATATAAATTAATGACTTCAGTTAACATTGAATATCCCTTATTTTATAATTCCACTTTTACACTAACTATGAGAAGACAATCAATTGTTCACAGCAATTAGAAATAAAAATATAAAGAAATTATTTCATGTCTGGAACATGGTGGTAAAATTAAATACTGAGTTGTTATTTAGAGATAAATATTTTCCTGTTATACATATTCAAAGCCTGAACCTTGACACTAAAGGGATTATTAGTTCTTTCCAGGAAATTTTTATAATTCTAGGTAAAATAGTGAATAATTGAACCAAATAAGTATAAATAACATAAACAATCCTATAAAACCCTATTATGATTCAAACATGAAGTAAATAAAATTATTTCAATTACATAACAACTGGAATATTATGTGTATAGAAATTACACACCCCAAAATTTGAAATTTAAGTATATGATGAAATTTTGTATACAAATATTGCTTTTAAATGTTAGGCCTCTGAACCAGGTGCACAGTCAAGTTAGGGAAATGGCCTGTACAGAAGTACACACCAGTCTTTATATAACTTTTGAAGCAAACTGAACAAAGGTCTCCATAGTCATTCCCTGAGTAAGAGAAAGAGGCAGAATTACTTATTTACTAATTATAGACAAACCATGGATATGCATAGATAAGAACCAAATGGCCTCTTAAACTATGTGATTTTCTTGCATGGTTTAAGTACTATGAATAAAGAAGTCAAGCTCATTATTCTAATCCAGAGACTGAAGATTAAAGTGTAGTCAATATTTCTTTTTCAGAAAGCTAAGGAAAAGAGGAAGATATTTAATCATTTCTGTGGCTATGTTATGAATTTTCTGAACAAAGCTTATATTTAATTGTGTATTTCACTTCTAGTCTGCAAGAAAGATTTTTCCTTCTCACAAAAATCTCTGAAGAATCAATTCTATAAAGCAAGTTTCCCCTTTCAAAATATGGCATAGCAGTGACAATTACTGATCAGAAATTAAATGCACAATGAAAAACATAAAATTTTAATCACTGCTGAAAAAATTCAACCTTAAAATTTCAGAAAGTACTAAGATGTAAGAAAACTGAACATTAGCTAAAGATAGTAATCATAAAGAAACATGTCTACAATATAGAATTTAATGACTGATTCTTCTTGGGACTCATAGATGTGCAGGAATTTAAATGGTCAGAGAAATAAGTTAAAAAGAGAAATAAGTTAAAAAGAGAAATAAGTGCAATTTATCTGTAACATGAATATGATAAAACATTATTTTAATTTAACCCTAAAATCTCTCTAAGATAGTAATCATAAAGAAACATGTCTACAATATAGAATTTAATGACTGATTCTTCTTGGGACTCATAGATGTGCAGGAATTTAAATGGTCAGAGAAATAAGTTAAAAAGAGAAATAAGTTAAAAAGAGAAATAAGTGCAATTTATCTGTAACATGAATATGATAAAACATTATTTTAATTTAACCCTAAAATCTCTCTCTCTCTGTCTCTCTCTGTATCTGTCTGTCTGTCTGTCTCTCTCTCTCTCTCTCTCTCTCTCCCTTACTTATTAAGTTTTGGCTTTTACATTTAGGGATAGATATAATCCTACAGTCTTTG
>NW_022900926.1:77582126-77612556 GCF_012274545.1 Fukomys damarensis
AGAGAAATAAGTTAAAAAGAGAAATAAGTGCAATTTATCTGTAACATGAATATGATAAAACATTATTTTAATTTAACCCTAAAATCTCTCTCTCTCTGTCTCTCTCTGTATCTGTCTGTCTGTCTGTCTCTCTCTCTCTCTCTCTCTCTCTCTCCCTTACTTATTAAGTTTTGGCTTTTACATTTAGGGAAAGATATAATCCTTGACAGTCTTTGGGGAGCAAGTTTTTTAATTTTCATTTTTGGTTAATTTTATTAGCATAGTTTAGATATGCATAGTGGTTACATTCACCTTAGGAAATTTGTATCTGTACATATGTCTTGATTTTGTTTTTTTCCCCAAGCCCCTCCCTTTCCTTAGACCACTTTCCCTTCCTTATTGTAAATAAATTTTTCTTTATAATTTAAAGCACTATTTTGCTTTGTTTTCCTTTTCCATGAGTTAGAGAAGAAAAGGTCACATATCAAAACAAAAATTCTGCTGATAAAATGGCCTCTACTACTAACCATAAAATGAAACTATTTCCATATAAAGCTTTAATGTCATAATGTCCTAAAAATGAAACAAATATGTGGAACTATTATGTTAATAATATATCTTAAAATGGAATAATTTACATCTATTATATTAAATTTAAGTGTATATTAAAGCAAAAGAAATATATACACATAAACTACTACCATTGAATACATTCTCCCTGATATAGTTGCAATAATACATAAAATGTAGCATTTGTGATGAAAGATATGCTTCATCATGATATATTTCAATAAATTTAACTTCAGATTTAAATATAACTTGATTTTTTCTCTTAAAATGTTTACTAGGATTGTTTTTCCATGTTGATAAATTTAGTATTTTATAAGCAACTTAAAAATACTGGTATAAATCTGCAATTTGGATAATTTTCATTGAATAGGAAGCATTATTAAATAAAATGAATTTAATATATAGATTATAAGGTTAAAATGCATTTTGTTATTATTATTTACTTTAGTATGTTATTATGGCATACTGTATTAAAATACATTGCTCAAATATCCCAAACATTTAACCCAACACTTTGGTCTTTCTTTCTTTCTTTCTTTCTTTCTTTCTTTCTTTCTTTCTTTCTTTCTTTCTTTCTTTCTTTCTTTCTTTCTTTCTTTCTTTTTTCTTTTTTTTTTTCCTGGTACCGGGAACCAAACTCAGGATCTTGCACTTACGATGCAGGTGGCGGCATCACTGAGCTAAATTCCCGGCCCAAACCCAACACTTTTGGAAACTTAAATTTGGAAATCATTAACCAATGATTTTACACATTTTTCCAAGAAAATAATATATGCTACTTTTAAAAATGTTTTCATTTTGTTAGTACATGTTTGCAGTACATAATGACTGCATTCATCGTAAGGAGCAGGCTAATATACCTAACACATCTAAATTATTTTCACATCTCCTTCCCTGTCTTCCTGTCTTCTCTCTCCAAGGATTGAACTAGGTCCTTGCACTTGCAAGGCAGCTGCCAGATCCACTGAGCTAAATCCCCAGCCCTATCTTTTCTTCATTTTAGTGATTCTTATTTTAGATTCTATCCAAATACAGACAAAATGCCTAACAAATTTAGCGATATGATTGTGGGTAACAACAAACAATAGAATGATCCTAAGTGTTTATTGCTAGGCAAATTATATCCAGTTTATTCATTTAGTGGAATGTTTTTGAGAATACCATTGAGGAATAGGTTACAGTTATTTGTTTTATAAGTTTATATTTGAATAATTCTGAGTTTAGAAAAAATATTTTATGCATGAATCAGAATAATTATAAACACATTTTTATAATCATGTACAGTATTGATCATTCATCAAAAATGTAAAAGTTCAAGTAAAATGATAAGCAATCACATTCTAACAATTATCTTTGAAAATCAAAATAATAATGTAATGAAAAAGGGTACTGTTTCTGACATTTGTTTTCTTATTTTGATTATTCAATAGATTTTTCTTATACATTGTAGCTGGTGTAGATACTAAATTACACTACACTTTTAATGTAAAAAAATCAGTTTTATTATGATTCATGTAATATTGGTTTGATTAAATGAAAAAAAATCATGTCTGAAATATTTTTCAGTTGGAAAATAAAGTATACTAAATCCACAGCACAAGAGAATTCAGGGAGGAAGAAGAGAGAAATTGAGAAAGAGAAGAGAGAGCACAACAGAGAGAATCAAGGGATTAAGCAATAGCATCGCTCTCATTAATAGGAGAAAATGACAATTTATTACTTGAAAAGATTTTCTTAAGGGAAGTCTTGCATGAAATAAACATGTTTAATTGGAATTGCTAAAATCAATACAAGGAGATGTAATAGTTGTAGTCTTGACAGAACCCAAATTGCAAAGTTAAAGTTAAATTCCTTAGCTATAAAATAGTGAAATTGTACAACAGCATGCCATTATGCAAAGACTATGTTTCTCTGAAGCAATGAAATGGGAAATTGGTGCCAAAGAAAAACTAGAAGAATCATTGCATACAACTTATTTTGCCTTGGAACGCTCTGTTATAGTACTCCTCAAAAAAAAAAAAGTAAAAACATGTATTTTATGACTATAAAAACAACATTAAAATGGAAATTGCAACACTACGCATGAACACCTAAGATGGTAATACAGAGTATCAAAAGATACTTCTACTCTTGCATACATTTGGAATGAAATGCATTAAAATGAGTGTTGATATGCAGGTATAGTTTTAGCTACTTTTCCTGTGATGTAAAGAGATTGGGGCTTAGCTTCTGAAGGGGCAAAAGAAATTGGGGTTGAGCTTCAGAATTGAAAGTTGCCCTGATGACACTGTAAAATACATCTGCTAAGATATCTTCTCTCTTTCACTGTAGACAATCACAGGGGAAGTTGTGATTTTAAAAATTCTTTAAAGGGATTAAAATGTAAAGTTGAAATGGAGAAAATGGAGAATAACTTCCCTCTGTGTCAGATAACAGTAAATAAAATTATAAAAAAGGGTAACATAAATGCCAGCTTTAATGTGATGTATGTACATGTGTGTATTTGTGCATTTTAAAATTTTTTGATCTTTTAAAAAATAATTTTACAGCTAAGCTAATAAATCGGATTTATGTTGTATAAGGATGTATGCAACACCAGACATGGTTGTGAATGCCTCTTATCCTAGCACCAGGGAAACTGTATCAGGAGAATCACTGTGAACTTGAAGCCAGTCTGGGCAAAACACAGTAAGTTCAAGAGCAGAATGGAGTATACAGTGGGACCATGACTAACAAAAGAAATGACACATAGGAACAATAATAAGAGCCTCAATTCTTCCTGTTGACATATAAGAAGTTAACCTTTTTTTACAGTATTTGTTTTAAAAATTGCAACTTTAATTTCTTTCTCTGCCTTTTGTTGTTGTTGTTGTTGTTTTTGTTATTGTTGTATAGACAAGGTCTCACTATGTAGTTGAGTCTGACCTGGAACTCACTATGTAGCCCAGGCTGGTCTCGAACTCACAACAATCCTCCTGCCTCAGCCTCCTGAGTGCTGGGATTATAGGTGTGAGTCACCACACCCAGATTTTCTCTGGTTTTTTGAAGTGCTCACACAAATTATTTCAAAGCTAATTATTCATCTTACTCACATTAAGGTATTAAAATGTGTTTTTCATGTACCTGAGAACCATATGTTTAAAATGCAACTATCACCGATGAGAGCAACCCTACTCATTTGCCTGAGGGTTTCAGGTTGCAAAACTGCTTCTTGTAATAAAGATATTTAAGATTTATTTTTTCTTTTGGATAAATATAAAAAAATCACATGGATGGTCACACCATTGGCTGAATGATTTTTGATGAACTATATATGATATATATATTTTTCTGAGTCCTTACTTGAGAGCTACTAATTATAGTGAAAATACATAATATGTTGTATCTGCTTGGTTATATAAAGCAGTAAGATATCTTCCTGCCTTGATGATCAGATAACAAGTTGTGAGCACATCACATTGTCATTTATTGCTTACATTAGTCAGTTTAACCCTTGCTGACACAAAAATATGAAGGAGAGATTTATTTGCCTCATGTTTTCAAAAGGTTCAGCTTATCTTCAAGTAAGAAACATGGCAGATGGGTCTGGTTGGTCAAGGTGCTTAGTTGTGTCCTGAAAGCAGAGCAGGTTGGACACGGTGCCCTAGAAAATTATACTCTCCAACACCCCCCCACACATGACAATCCAACTCTACCTCACATCCTAAAGTCACACTCAACAATGAGCGTGGGTTTATTAATCCATTAATGAGTATAACATCCTAATGATCCATTTTGCTTCTCAGGAAACCCTTAATCCTGATGTTTAAGACTAAATGGTACAATGGTTTATTCAGGGTTTTTTTTTTTTTCCTTCATTCTCATCTACCTTTGTAGAAGCCTTTTCTAATTTGAGAGTTTTTTTTTCCTATTCTGACTGCTTATTTCACTTACTTTATTTTTTACTTTTTCATTAGTATACCTGTGTAGTACATAATGATTGCTAAATTTAGGGGGAGTTGGCACATGCACATAACACACCTTAATTCTTATTTTCATCCCCTCTACCTTCTCTCTCCTCCCTTTCCAGCTAGATCTTAATCCCATTCCTTTAGTTTTGTAAATGTTTGAAGTATATGATTTTAAAATTCCTTGTGTGTAGCTTTGTTATTAGATATATGTCCTAGCAAAGTCTCCAACATAGAGTATGTTCTCTGAAACTACTTTAAAAAAATCTCCAATAATCAGATATCTAATTATCATATATAGTTAACATTATGAATTAAATAAAATTTTAATCACGACTTGTTTCCTTTTAATACCACAGGGCATTGGTGTAGGAAGCACTTGTTTAAAAGCCATCTGTCTTTTATTTAAAACAAGCATGCAAAAATTTCTAGTCTATAAAAATTACAATTTTTTTATAAGAAAATTATGCACCATTCTGAAAACCATTAATTATATTTGTTAATGAGACTGCCAGATGTCTTCTTTTTACCAAGTATGTGGTGAGAAAATTACTTGGTATTAAGGTACTCATGTAACAATTTTGCTCACTGAGATGACTCAGAATAACCAGAAACTATTGAGAAGTCACTATCTGTGCTAGCAGCAATGTAGGGTGATGCGTATAGGATTATAAATATGTTTGTGTTTTGGGTAAAAGGCACATAAAAAGCGAACAGTATACCTATGTATTGTCTGTGGGAATTTTGAGAAAAAGAGGAAGAGCAAGTATGAATTTCCAATTAAGATGACAGTGGTTCATGATAGCTTTTTAGTGTCTGGCTTTCTCGAGAGAATGACAACACCAAAAGTTATTAGAAAATGAATAAGGGAAAAGAACAAAATATGAGAAATGAGAAAAATGGAAATAAGGTATTTGTAAATTGGGAATGAAGGAGGGGGTGAAGGGAGGACAGGGGTAAGGAAAAAATGAGAACCAAGACCTGTCATGTAAAGGTACAAGATCCCAATGATGAATGTAACTGTACTGTACACCTAAAATGTACCAATAAACTCAACAAGAAAAAAAATGTTTACAGGCAACATATCTGCTTGGTTAAAACCCCATTAGAAAAGGTTTTAGCTATTTATCTCAAGTATTCTGCCAAATCCTAATGTGCTTTTACATATCAAATTAAAAACATAAAGATTTGAACTTACTGTTATTTTCTTGTTCACCTCTCTTCTAAGTATGCTTAAATGATTTACATTAACTTATTTCTAATTCTTTTAAAATTCTTTCTGAATTTTATTATTTACATAATAAATAAAGCAAAACTACATATACATGATACAAAAAATTGTACCCACCGTTATATTGTAATTCAAATGTCATTGTATCATAATACAAAATATGAAGAAAATAAGAGCTTAAATGTATTATATTCATGATTATTTGAATAGTTTTTATTTTATATGTTTGATTATAAAATTAAATTTGGAGAGTAGTGGATATATGAACTGGAGGGAACAGATTATTAACAATTTTATTAAAATTCAATCATGTGACTAGAGCATCTATAGGTGGAATTGACACTCTTAACACCTATATATGCTATTCATATGAAGCTCCTATGACATCATTTTATGAAATACTTATTAAAAATCCAGTCATTTTGTTCTCCCATATGATAGAGGAAGTTCTCAAACAAATGAACATTATTTACATATATGAGAATACATAAAAAAGTTCAACAAACTTTATTAAAGAAAATTAGGTAGACATAGTTATTTCTAAATTATGGATAAGGCTTAATACCTCAATGATTACATATGGAAATAAATAATTCATCTTTTAATGTATAATGCTATCATTAGTATTGTCTATACTAAAATAAATCAGAACATAATCAAAGGACTTTACTTTTAAAAACACATTATTTTAAATTATAAAATAGAAGAATATTTTGATTCTGCTGGTTCATAAAAATCCAAAACTTATTAGCTAAAAGATTGTGATCACTCCATGAAAGCCTTAAAAAATGACTTTTACTACTAATTCTGTAGTATGTATACTTATATGTAATTATTAATTTATTTATATACACATATATACATATTTTATTTTATAGATCATACATTTATGTGGAAGATTTGATATACATGTTAGAATGTTCCCCTGGATACTAGTAGTGATGCTTTATTTTTTAAAAGATCTGTGAAACTTTATTGAGAATGAGAATTTAGGTGTTTCCTTATACGTTACATGAAATATAGTTTTCTTCTTTCCCTCTGATTCTTTTAATGTCCTATCTGTTGCATGTTAAAAACTTTCCATTATAAAGACAAAATAGCTAGCACTCACAATTTCAAGGAGGAGAGGTTTATCTCACAGTTGCAAGAGAGTTCAGTCCAACAACAGATACAAAATAAAAGTATGAGAGTGGAAACGTTTGAGGACGTCCGAAAGCAGCCACAAAGCAGAGAAAAAGGAGGTGACAAGGGCAAGAAAATGCCTTTCTAAGTCATGCTCCAACTGACCCAGGCTTTCCAAATAGACCTCACCTCTAAACATGGAGAACTTGGGGGATATATTAGATTCAAATCAAAACATTTTAGCCCTTACTCTACAAAAAAAATCCGTGTCAATCTCACTGCTTAAAATCTATTTAATCCATCTCTGAGTCAACACAACTATAACAGTTTGAGTACTATTAAAAGTCCAAGTTCAAACTCTCATTACCAAATTTCAAATGTGAGTTAATGGTATGATTGACAATGTGTAATAGGAATAAAAGGGCTAAAGTTGTAGGGGAAGTGGGAATGGTAGGCAGGGGAAAGGAAATAAGGGAAAGAAAAAATATGGGAAAATGAAAAAATGAAAATAAAGTTTTTGTAAATAGAGAAGGGAGGAGGGGGTGAAGGGAGGGCAGGGGTATCGGGAAAAAAATGAGAACCAAGACCTGTCATGTAAAGGTACAAGATCCCAAAAATGAACATAACTGTACTGTATACCTAAAATGTACCAATAAACTCAATGAGAAAAAAAAAAAAGAAAGTTAAATTCTTCCAATATACAGTATTTTTTTGTTTTTTGGTACCTGGGATTGAACTCCTCCAATATACAGTATTTCAAGGTAAACATTCCCATTCCAAAAGGGAAAAATGAGGGAATAAAAGGGAGGAACAACAACAACAAAAAGTCTGTATTTCCATGTGAAATACCTGAGGCAAGTTGTAATGAGAGATCAACTCCAACAGGATTTGATGACCTGATCTCCATGGCATTGCCCATTACAAACATCATAGCCTCTTTCTTGGGGTGTTTCACAGCTTCACACAATGCCCTCAGGGGCATACTACCTTGATTACAAGCCTTCTTCTTTAATCTAGGTGGAATCCTCCATGATCTCATCACTGGCATTTTTCATTATTGTATAACCAGCCCCATGTGAATGATAATCAAGTTCAGCTGCCAGCTCAAGTAGTAGTCAGGACCCCTTGGATCATGGCTGCAGATGCCTCCAACTATTTAGATGGCTGAGCACTGTGAAGCAAATCCTAGATTCAATTTCCTAGATGGCCATTCTTAAGTAGGGCCCAGTGGTTCTTTCCTCAAATGGGAGCTTTACAGTTTTGCACCCTTAATACTGTGAGTGTGAGGCCTTGTTAATTCCTGAGCTTCCTTCAATCCATCTTTCCTATTCTCCTGATGCAAAAATACTTATCTTCTTGTTAAGGCTAATGTTTTCAGTAGTCATGCTTTTTCATGTTTCCAAATTTGCAGGTGCCTACTTTCTGATAAAATTGCAAGATTTTCATATCTGTTTTTTTGCTTTAGATATTCACTGTAGATCTAAATAAATGCAACAGTCAGTGTACATGCATAGAATTAACATTGTGCAACTTTGAAATTTTTTCTTGCAGAATAACTAGTCTATAGTTCTCAATTTTACTTTCCTACAAAGTTTCAGGAAATGGATAAAATGAAAACAGATTTTCTGTAGGGTATCACACACATGGCCTCCAGTCCAACTACAAATGGTAACCTTGCTTCCAGTTGAACTCTCCTGAGGTTAAACTGTCTTGCTTGCATTCCTATCAGCATTCGGTTTTCTGAATTCTTCCAGAATCTCCCATCCATTTCTTATTACTCTGCTTACAGAGTTATAGAATCTCTCTCACATATATCTTTAAATCTTTCTAAACTCTCCCCCAAAATCAGTTCCAAAGGCTTTGTACCACATGGTCACAGCCATGACTCATATCACTGGTACTGATATTTGTATTAGCCACTTTATCATCAATGAGAGAAAATAACTAGCATCTTTAAAGTTAAAGGGAAGAAGTTTTTTTAGGCTCATGATTTTAATCCATAGTTGGCAAGTTTCAAGGCAGAAACATGATGCAGAGGCACAGGAAGAGGTGCTCAACCATGTCAGTCATGAAACATAGAGAAAAGGAAAAGCTAGATTCAAGAATGCACATTTCTACGTCATTCTCTTAGTACCCACAACCAACATGCCCCACCACTTAACAGCACATTAAGTACTAAATTTATCAGTGGATGAATCCACTGATGAGTATGGCACCCTGTGATCCAGTTACTTTCCAAATACGTAAGGTATTTAGTGAGCATTTTAGACCTAAAGCAAAACATGGACATACATGAAAACCTTGTTTTCATTAAAGGAGATGGAAAATACAGGGCCTAATTTGGGATCACATAAAATTCAAAATGTTCAGGAAATGAGAGAGGTCAGCTTGAATAATTATAGTTTATGATTAAAAGAAATGTTAGGGAGTTGATGCACTTGGTCTATAAGAAAAACAATGTTTTAAGGGGGAGCAGCATTTGGACATAAAAGTAACAAAAATTAGTTATGTGCAGTATGTGTGTGTCTAGGGTAACAATATCTTGACTTTCTAATTTCTTATTCAGTAATGGAAAAAGACAAAGAGATAACTAAGTTTAACCTATCAAGTATAAAGGATGTTTACTTTTGAATAAAAGGTGAAATAAAAAAATTTTGGCAAGAAGTTCAGCAAAAGTTGTTCAGAAAACAAAGCCTATCTTCATGAGTGATTAAAGAGGGAAGACAACTTCAATTAGAAAATAAGGATACTGTACAGGTAAATTAACTAGGGCTGAGTCAGTAAAAACTTTAATGAGTGTAAAAAGCATCATGTACTAAGAAGTTTAATTATGAGAAAATATTTTGAGGTTATGAGACAGCTCTGCTTTCCAAGAGAAAATCTGACTGTAGATCAGTTTCCTGCCTGGAGTAACTTTAAATTAAATAAAAACCTAACATTTTGTCTTAAATTAAATTCCAAGTTCTTCAAGGTTAAAGTTTAAGGAAGATTTTTGTTTTACAAATATTTTTGTAAAAACAAAATATTGAACATGCATTTTTTTCTATTTTAAAGTATTGAATGTGAATATTAATACAAAATGAAGCTTCTAAAATGATTTTCCACATATGATAAAATGCAGGATATTCAAACTATATAGCACTTAGTCTTATGAAAAATGTAGACCAGTTCTGTTTCAAGATCTGGATTACTCACAAACTATAAATATAACTATATAAATTATAAAACTATAATTCTGATTGCTCACAAATTTGAAGGTGTTGTAGCCCAGATTTAAAAATTTTAGTATACGTGTAATAGGTGAAAAACAAAAATTAAGAGACAGGATGATTTAGAGATAAACTAAATGTGATACTTTAACTCTGTGCATATTCTTTTTTGTAAAAGTTTTTAATTTTTTAAATTTGCTTATTTTATTGCTACATGTGGTTTGTGCAGTTTAGCCATCTTGGGGTGATTATATGTAAATATTACTTATTTCTTTTTTTAATAACTCTTCCCTCCCTTCTCCTCCAATCCTCATCCCATTTTTCTTTCTTCATATTATTAATCTTAGCTCTTATTATGAAATTTAATGTTTGCATTAATTGAGGTCAATAGGTTCTTGTACGTGGCATATCTTTATTTAACTTATTTTCCTTTTCCTTACCCCTTGCTCTTGTTCTCTCGGACCACTTCCCTATTTCAAGAGATCCGTCCCCTGTCCTGTTCTAGCAAACCTTTATTATTCTCTTTGTTTGTATACTGCCTCACTCAAATAAGAGATAGCATATATTGTTTAAACTAAAGTGCCTGGTTTATTTTACTCAGAATTATATTTTCTAATTAGATCTCTTTTCTACAAATGCCTGAAATTTGTCATTCTCTACAGCTGAATAGTATTCCATTATATACAGGTACCACATTTTATCCAATCATCTGTTGATGGGTATACAGGCTGCTTTTGCTGGCTACTCTTCAGACAGGACTAATATCTAGAACATACAAAGAACTAAAAAAAAATTAAGCCATTAAAATTTGAAGACTCAGTCAAGAAATGGGCAAGAAAAATAAACAGACACTTCACAGAAGAAAAAAAATACAAATGATCAACAACATAAAAAAAAATTTCGACATCTCTGCCCATTAGAGAAATGCAAATCAAAGCAATACTAAGATTCCACCTTACTCTGGAAAATCTTTAAGAAATCAAACAATAACAAATGCCGGTGAGGCTGTGGTGAAAAAGTAAACCTCCTTCACTGTTGGTGGGGATGTATGCTAATACAACTATGATGGAAATCAGTATGGAAATTTCTGAAATAATTGAATTTAGACACCTATATGACCCACTTATCTCTTGCTAGGTATCTTTCTGAAAGAACCTAAGACTTCAACTACATATTTATCATATTTATAGCTGCAAAATTTTCAATAGCCAAATCTGAGGGTATTCTAGAACTACATACTATCTTAAGAAAGTAAGCTCCATTATGAAAAATTCTAAGGGGTAATAATGATAATGTGAACATGGGAATTCTTATAGGAAATGATGAAAAAATAATGGAAATGTTTATTGAAATGGTCAGATTTTCTAAAAGCAAAGAAAACATGAGAACAATAACATAGCTTATTTAATCACAAGGTTGTTTTAAATATAAAGCATTATCAAAATTTATCTGTAATGGAGAGCTCTGTGGAAGAGGTGGAAATTTAAATGTGGTTGCACATTTTTCTCTATTCAGGTGTCACATTCCTTCATTTGCAAATTTATGAATTTCTAGACATTTAATTAATTAATTAAGTTCTGCCTGGTTAAAATTTCTGATTCACAGAACCTTTACAACAAATCAATGCAAACATATAATTGCATGAACATAGGTTTGGAAGTGTATCAATCAATTTCAACATAGCATATTAACTACATAGAAATTGAATATATGATTAAAATAACATTTAGCCATGTATTTTATACTTTAAAAATTTAATTACCTAAATTAAAAATCTTATATTGTCTTTTTTTATTTCATGGAGCAAATGTGAATCCAAGAACGAGAGAAAATATCATAGTGTGTCAATAATCTGGATAGTCTCCTTTTAATGTATCTGCAGAGTACAATGCCCTCTTTTACTTCAGTGGATACCATCCAAGTGTAAGTTCATTATTTTTCCTGATACAAATTAGTACAATAGCATCGTAACTGGTCTCTTTGCTTCTGCTGTGGTTCCACAGGATTTACTTTTCATTAGAGCCTTCATCAATCTCATTCTAAGTCAGATTCTGTCACTCTTCTGTATGACACTTTCCAGTATGTTTTCAACTCTCAGAATAAAGCTGATGATGTCGGGTTTAGTTTATGATCTTGGTCCTGGCTGACCTCTATAAACTCATCTCTTCTAGTTTCTACACTCAACCACCTGCGTCAGTTACATTAGACCTTTCCACTCTTCCTCAAATACACCAATCATTTTCACGAATAACTTATTCATATATGAGGGTGTTTCATTACTTTTCATTGTTTTAAAAGTTGCATAATTGTAATTATTATTCGACTCAGTTGACAGTTTTCCTATATACGATTAAACACTTTAATTATGTGATAAAAGTAAAAAAAATTTCCAAAAGGCAATATTACATGTGTTCATAAGTACTTTTGACCTTCAATTTCCTCCTATTAGTTGGCAAGTATTATAATAATAAAATTAATTTTAAAATATTCATTACCAAGGTGTAATTAAGAAGATAAATCTTTTGCCAAAGGGAGAAAAATCACAAAATGTGCTTCATAGACAGAAATTATATTTTTGCATTACCTGCTGTAGACTAATTGCAATCAGCTATTTCAATTTCCAAAAGATGAATTACGTATATAATTAGTTAAATGCTTCATTTTATTTTCCCATATGGGCAATGTCAGCTTTAGATAGATTGCCATTAACTATTTAGTAACCATTTTTCTTAGCATTTATAGATCTGATGCTAAATTTCTGCTATTGAGTTAAGAAGTAAATGAAACTACAGTGTGAATAATCTTGTGGGAAATTCTAATGCATTTGAACATGTCATGATTCCTTAACACTATAAATGAATTTGTCAAAATCAAACGCCATTGCCTCCTTTCCATGGGATTTTTAAATTTTTCTCTATTTATATAATTTTCCACTTATAAAATAATAGGGAAATTTTCTTATCAGAGAATTATTATTCAGTAGTAATTTTGTTTAAAAAGAAGAATAGTCATATTAGGTGAATTAGACTTTGTAAAGTTTTAAAATATATATTTAAACTTTTGTATAAAATATTAGAAGTTTGGTTTATAAAAATGTTTCCCAAATATTTTTTCCTATTTATCCTTAGAGATAATGTAGACCTTCAGAGGGCAGAGAAAACTTTTTGCACATACAGTATTATCTAAATGACTTATAAAAATGTATTCTATTCAGAAATGAAGGGTTTTTCTTAAGGAAAGTCTTGTACCTTTTATGATACATCATATGACACCTTGAATTCTAGCTCTCAAACTTAGTATTTTCACAATAACCAATCCACATTGTACTCATTATTCAATACTAACACAATATTAGTATAAAAATATGTTGTTCTCATTGGCTTAACCATTTCTCAACTGATAGAAAACTATGTTATTGGTGGTGGTGTTTTTTGCTATACAAGTCACTCTATATAAAACTTGCTTTTATATAAAATTTACACTCTTTTTTAGAATTGCAGTTTTACAATAACTACTAAGAATCATGCATTCCATACCTTTAAAGTTTTGATCAGTTTTAAGATCTGCGATGTCGTCAAAAAGAATTTTACTGTTTGCATTGTCAGAAAAAACAAAAAGTGTTCACATTCAGTTCTCTAACACAATTTTATGGTTTTAACCTTTTTATTGCATTTCCTAAATTCAAACACATTGGCTGATTTTTTCTGTGTTAATTTCTGCAAGTTTGTTAATTATATTCAAAAATTATTCATAGGGCTGGGGATTTAGCTCAATGGCACTGCATCTTCTTCACAAGTGCAAGGTCCTGAGTTTGATCCATGGGACCAAAAAATTATTCATAAAATTAAAAATTACCACATATGTTAACATTTTTGCTATATGTGTTGCAGACAATGGTCAGCCATTTTTAAACAATATGTTTGTTAAAATTTACTCTTTTTTGATATATAATACCGTATAGATGTTTTAGTTCATTTGATGAGGGATAGTACATTGCTACAGAAATAATATTTACCTTCCAGTC
The DNA here is from genome assembly GCF_012274545.1 of Fukomys damarensis. Lineage (NCBI taxonomy): Eukaryota > Metazoa > Chordata > Mammalia > Rodentia > Bathyergidae > Fukomys > Fukomys damarensis. The sequence goes on from NW_022900926.1 coordinate 77,596,209, forward strand.
TCTTTGGATAAAGAACCTATTTTTGGCACAGCTCTGTTGGATCCTATCATTCATTGAATCATATAATACTACATTAAAGAACAAAATAAAAGATAGACAATAGGAAACAGGGAAGTAGATCTTTCTGCAAAGAAGAAGGGGACTGAGCCGGGCATAGTGGCTCACGCCTGTAATCCCAGCACTCGGGAGGCTGAGGCAGGAGGATCGCTGTTAGTTCTCCAGCCTGGGCTACATAGTGAGTTCCAGGTCAGTCTCAACTACATAGTGAGACCCTGTTTCCAAAAAAAAAAAAAAAAAAAAAAAAAAAAGGTGGGGGACTGAGAGATTCAGGGAGCCTAGCGGTGTAGAAATAAGGGAACATAAAAAGAATTAAGTTTTGTCATTATACTTACCAACCACCTAAAATGAATATATTCATTATGTACCACAAAAAATGTACTAATAAAAAAGAAGGTAAAAACCAATGAAACGTGCCTATTTTAAGACAGAAAAAAACAAAGGACGAGAGGGGATTTCCTTCCAGACTTCCTTGCGTGGTAGTCGGCAGGATTCAGCTCTTCCCACATTGTTAGGTTGGCAGTGGATTTCCCCCATCTCCTGACTGCAGCCTTTCCTCAGTGGCACGCCAGGTATCTTTTTCCATAGAGCAAGGTCTTTATTTGAATGCAAATAAGAAAATTAAAAAAAATGATGAGCAAAGCAGAAGCGAGGTTGAAATCTAATCTCAAAAAAGATATTCTCTTTTTCGACCTTTTCTATTACATGAAAATTTGTTATTAGCACCCAAAATAACAGACAGAACTATACAAGGGAATGAATATTTCGGAGTAGAGATCTTAGGAATTAGAAGCAGTATGCTAGATGTTTAAAACTCTTGTAACCTTGACAAAAATGGAGGCTTGTTTAATGTTACTGTACTATAGCTATAGCTAGATGTTTAAAACTCTTGTAACCTTGACAAAAATGGAGGCTTGTTTAATGTTACTGTACTATAGCTATAGTACCGTTACGAATGTAATAAGCACTAATTAAGCATTTGTTGAATGAAGCACATAGTAAGTAAACAATACTAAAAGTCTGAAAGTATTTTTATGACACTATCCTTTATTTGACACATTATTGAATGAAAAGATAGTGCATTACTTTTGTCCTTCTATGTTAATACCACTTGCAATATGACACCTATTTATCAATAAGTAAACACTGTATCTTAATACTCTAAATCCTGATTGGTCTTCTAAGAGGTTTTTTCCTTTCCTAATAAATGTGTCAGCCATTCCTGGATGCCAGCTGTGAATTTGCATTTAAAAGGACTATGTAGGTTCTTCATTAAAGTCTACTGATACCATGTGATTGAGGCCTGGTAACATACTGAATAATAAAAAACCACATGAAGGAGACACAATCTGAGTCAACAGATCTATCTGATCTGGGACATTCTGCCACCATCGAAACAGAACCATGGTGATCACAGTTAACTGTGGTGCAAACTTGGGTAAGAAACGTCCAGCTGATTAGTTCAGCATAATACTGTATGTGGATGATGGAATTTCTGAAAAAGGAAGTTTCACCCCTGGGTGTGGGTGGCACCAACCAGCAGATTTGCATCATGGATAGAATGAAAAGAGAAAGAAGGAAGTAGTGCCTATTTCTTAGGAGGATCTCCAGTCTTTCCCATCACCTTTGGGCACTGGTCTTCAGGAAGATTCTTCGGTCCTAAATCACAGAATCTTTAACTTCTTGATTTGGACTTAACATGGGACTCTGAAGTCAGATCCTGATCTTTGAGTTTTGATTACATTCTTTGGATTCTAGCACGCAGACAGCAGTCCTTTTGTACTCTTGTGCACTTGAATTCTGCCTTGTAAATATGTGCGTATGTGTGTGTGTATTTTGTATTAAATCTGTTATGTTAGTGAATATTGACTTCTATATCTATAGATATCTAATTGTGCCCACAAAACGCCATCACGAGTATGAAGAGTTGAGCTTGACCTGTCTACTGTGAGACAAATACACTTATTCTTTAGAGGTGGCTAATAATACAGTGAAATTTAATTTATGTAATTTCTATTATTTTTAACATTTGATTATGAATTTTAATGATGAAAAAGAGTACAGGACATTTCTGTATCTCCCTTTTTCAGTTATTACAGCTTAATAAGGGAAGGGGCCATTCTATTTGTTAGAGTTTCAATATGACATTTCTACTTTAAGGAAGTAGCATCAATATATTTAAGTAATAATTGGTATATATACTTATATATGCATAAATATTATATATATATATGAAATGTATTTTCTTACTTATTTTTACTTTTTTGCCCCTTAAAATATCTTGAACCAAGAATGTTGTATAAATCTTCTTTATTATTATATTTCTATTTTCTTTGGAAGCCCTGTCAAAACTGTAATTTTTGCTTAGCAATAATGTTTTCTTTTTCTTTTTATTGAATTTGTTGGTACATTTTTAGGTATCCAGTACAGTTACATTCATTAATGGGATCTTGTACCTTACATGACAAGTCCTGGTTCTCATTTTTTCCCCTTGTCCCTGCCCTCCACATTTATATGGACTACGGGCTTCAGAAGTAGAACATACACTTTTAAAAATGCTTCTGAGCTTTAATTCTGTCATGTACATATAAGGCACCATTCATGCTGTCTTTTGTTTATGTTTTCCTGGTAAATTTAATCTATCCTTGCATTTTACCTCTCTAAGTCAATTTTCTTACTGTGAATTTCTAATGTATACTATATATTCAAGTTTCATTTAAGAAAGCAATTGAACTATTTTATTATTAAAAAGATAATTAAGTTCACTTATATTTATTATTATAACCAGTGAGTTTAGACTCCATCAAATTTCATAATTATTTGTATTTTTTTGTTCTGATTTTTTCCATATGTCTTCCTTGACATTTTATATTTTAAAATGTTGGTATAATTTTTAAAGTTTTTTATAAATATTCTTTTTAAGACTTTTATACTTGTATCATATTAAATATCATTTCAAGTCCATTCTTAATGGTGTTATTACTGATGACAGATATATCGTTTACTCTTCTTTATCTCGTACTGTACTAATTTAAAATACAATAGCTTTTTCATTTATCTCCACTTGTTTCCTTCAAAAATTTAATTATACTTCACCTTAAATATCTATGTTGGTACTTTAATTACATTTTTCCAATTTATTTATTCTTTTATAAACATTCATATTAAAAATGTTCATTGTCTTTTTTTAAGATTTCAGGCACCATTTGGTTAGATAAAGCTTGTTTGAAGGGGGGGAGGGGAGGGTACGGTAAAGGGAGGGCAGGGACAAGGGGAAAAAATGAGAACCAAGACCTGACATGTAAAGGTACAAGATCCCAGTAATGAATGTAACTGTACTGTCTACCTAGAATGTATCAATAAATTCAATTAAAAAAAACCCTCAAGCATATGTGGAATAATATTGTTCCATGCACTATTTCACATGTTTTATGTCAAAACACATTACTCTGTAATCTTCATATTTGAAAAAAAATCTTAGCTAGATATAAATGTCTAAATGTTTGATAATTGGTTTTGGGGCATTTTTAAAGCATTGATTTACTTAAGTGTTTTTAGCCTAAAAAAATACCACTATGTCATTTAACAGCATTTTAAAAATATACTGAAGATGGTCTCACCAATACAAACAAGTAGGCCCTACTGCCTGCTTGTTTGATGACTGTTCACCGAGTCCAAAACAGCTCTCCATGGCAGCAGAGGCACACACTACTTCACTGACCTGTTCCATGGTGAGAAGGTGAGCACCAAAAGCCAGCAGACCAAAGGAGAAAGTACATAACTGGACAGTATCTTCAGATACTCCAGTTTTATATCGCCAAAATTTAGATAAAGAGTAAAACAACCAAGAAGATCACAGAGAGGAGTGAGCCAGATAAGCATCCACTTAAGAAGTGCAAGCGCAGTCTAGGAGGGACTCTCCTGTCCATAGGGAGCAGGACCCTACTAGTAAGGCCAATAGATCCAATAGTCTGGTTGAAATCCATCTCCGTGGCCGACCTCCAGCAGAGACCAAAAGGCTAATCTCGTTTCCCATCTCTCATTGTGAACTAGAACACCCGTTGGCTTGGATAGTAACTACTATCTGGGGTAAATAAACAGATGGCCCGTGGAGGGCACCTCAAAAGCAATAGGCCTTAAAACTATGCAGAGTAAACAGTGACAGACCGGATTCCAAGAATGTCGTTCCTGAAATGAAACTACTCATTCAAAAACAAACAGAATACTTATTTTTACTCAATCTTTTAATTTTTTTCCTCTATTTTTAATTATTGTTTGTTTTCTATTTCTTCACTGGATTCTTTTTGGGAGGGTGAAAGGTTTTTTTCTTTATTTTTTTGTTTGTTTTTTTTTTTCTTTTATTCTTTTCCCCCTTTGATTTATTCTCTGACTTGTTATCTTTCTTCTATTTTGCTCAGTTTTTTTTTCTTTTACTTATTCATTCTTTCCTGTGACTATCTTATAACATTATTAATTTCCTTTAATTCTCAATAGGACATGCCATCATATATTTTCTTTCCTTTTAAAATTCCATTCTTAAATAAAAAGTGTAGGGGAAAGGTAATAAGGGAAAAGAAAAAAATATGACAAAATGAAAAAAGTGGAAATAAAGTGTTTGTAAATGCGGAGGGGACGAGAGGATCAAGGGAGGGCAGGGACAAGGGGAAAAAATGAGAACCAAGACCTGTCATGTAAAGGTACAAGATCCCAAAAATGAATGTAATTGTACTGTATACCTAATATGTACCAATAAACTCAATAAAAGAAAAAAATCCCATTGTTAATGTAAAAAAAAATTTTCTTCATTTTAAGATCCCTACTTCATTTATCTTTATTACTAAAAATACTAAGCTTTATATATTTCTAGATAGCTAGTTAACTGTATGCTATCACTGCTGAATATGGTTCTAAAGTTAGTATATATAAAGTTTTTAAGTTCATGGATATTTACTGTCTGTCAACATTTGGTTTGTTTTACTGATCATACTATAATTGCAGATATCTTCTATGTTCAAGGTGGTACATAATTGGTCCTTAGGATTTTTCAATACATAACTTGTTTTGATCCTATTATTGTTGCTGATTTATTACTGTGGCTAAGGTGACATAGGTGTTTCTATTAACTGTTTTTCTTAGGAAACCAAAATCTAGATTACTGTAGCACATATTTGGGGAGATATGGGTACTGGGTTATATATACTTAAAGCTTCACTCTTTTTTTTTCTTCAATTGAGTTTATTGGTACATTTTAGGGATACAGAACTGTTACATTCATTGTTGGGATCTTGTACCTCTATATGACAGGTCTTGGTTCTTGTTTTTTCCCCTTATCCCTGCCTCCCTTCACCCCCTCCTCCCCTTCCCATCTACAAACACTTTATTTCCATCTTTTCATTATCTCACATTTTTTTCATTTCCCTTATTACCCTTCCCCTACCCATCCCACCTTCCCTATACCTTTAGCCCCTTTCTTTCCATTTCACAATATCAGCAATCTTATTAGGATCTTATGTATTATTACAGTTTATTCACACCAGAGAAACTGTTCGGTATTTACACATGTGTGCCTTATTTATTTCACTTAGGAGTATATCTTCAATATGCATCCATTTTCCTATGAATGAATCTATTTCTCATTCTTTATGGCTGAGTAATATTCCATTTTATAGAAAAACCACATCTTCTTTATCCAGTCTCCAACTGATGGGCAAATGGGCTGTTTCCACAATTTAACTATTACAAACTGTGCCGCTATAAACATGGGTGGACATATATCACGGTGATATGATTCTTTAATTCTTTTGGAAAGATACCCAGCAGAGGGATGGCTGGGTCAAATGGTATCACTAGTCCCAGCTCTTTGAGGTATCTCCATATTGATTTCCACAGTGGTTGCACCAGTGTGAACTCCCACTAAAAATGGAGAAGGGTTCCTTTCTCCCCACATCCCCGCCAACATTTGTTATTGTTTGATTTCTTGAAAGCACCCATGCTTTGTGGGGTGAGGTGGAATCTCAGTGTTGTTTTCATCTGCATCTCTCGAATGACCAGTGATGTGGAGCATTTTTTCATATATTTACTTGCTGCTTTTACTTCTTTGTCTGTGAAATGTCTACTCATTTCGAATGCCCATTTTTGAATAGGGTCTTTATATTTGGGGGGCTGATTTTTTTGAGTTATTTATATATTCTAGATAAGAATCCTTTGTCTGAGGAGCAGCTGGTAAAATTTTTTGCCCACTTGTAGGTTGTCTCTTAGTTCTGCTGATGTTTTCTTTTGCAGTACACAAGCTTTTTAATAAGATGAGATCCCAGTTGTTGATTCTTTCTGCTAGTTCCCATGCTACTGAGGATTTGTTCATAAAAATCTTTTCCTATGCCAATGTCTTGCAGAGTCCTCCCTAACTTATCTTCCAGCAAGTTTATTGTTTCCTAAACCTTCACTCTTAAGTAAATGGAGGTGGTTCGATCCTGGGACAGAGTCAAAGGCCAATAGGTAGCTAAACCCAGAGGTGATCATTTAAGACATTAGTTTAAAAGGTCTCCTTATAGATACAATGGATTTTACCACTGTAATTAACTCAAAAGCCTCAGTACACACACACACCCCCACACACACACACACTCACACATGCCTGAACATGTATACACACACAAGCAAACAAACAAAAATAAGAACAAGAGAAGACAAATACCTTCCCAAATCCCCAACTTTTCTAAAGTTGATCCATGGGGCATCAAAGGGAAGGAAATCAAGAGCCACAAAGCAAAATTATTTGAAAGAATTACACAGGATTTAACAAAATAGAACAGTGAACCTTTAACAAACTCACAGAAGTTATAAGTAAACACATAATGGGCAGAATAAATAACAAGACTAGTTAGTCTATAGAATATGCCAGTAAAGAGCTAGTAAAGCTAGACAAACAGATGCAAAGCATGAGTCACCTGGATGAAAAATAATTGGAGTCCATAAAAAGATTCAAAATAGAAGTTCAGGAGATTAAAAATATATCATAAGTATGTGCAGCACTGTGACAAAGTGAGGGTACAGTGTAAGAAGTAAAAGATAAGGCTGATTTTGTAAGTAATCAGTTAAAGAGAGGTACAAGAGAATATGCAAAATATTCAACAGCTTCTAGATGGATAGAAACTAATCCAAGGTTGACTAAAATTAGTGAAAATTCAGAAGACAAGACAAATGATACAAAAATCTGTTTACTGAAATAATAGCAGAAAACTTTGCGCACAGGTAGAAAGAATTTAATGTACAGATAAGTTATGCATATAGAACACCAAACAGCCACCATGAGAAAAAACAAAAAACCTCTCCACAGCACATCATAGACAAAATCTCAGAAATCCAACACTGGAAAGTTAAAAAAGTGGTCAGAGAAAGCAATAATGTAGTAAGTTTTCATATCTTTCTAGTGATATTTTATTTTTTATTGATTTTCATCCTAATTATTATATTCTAATATATGTTAACACACATGTATATGTTATACATGAGGCTATACAGAATGGAAATATAGGTAGAATAAATAAAAAAGTGAAATCAGTGAGAGTTTCAAAGCTACACAACATGACAGTTTTATTCCAACTAGCCTTCCAAAAGTGGATCTATAAAAGTTAGGGTTGAAGTTCTTATTAGAAGCTGAAAACATATTATGTCTAATTCAGTTCTTAATCTAGTTTATAGTTGAAGTGATTTTTCTCAGAGACACATGGGATTACTGTGATATAACAGAGATATAAACCCATATCTCTCTGGATAATCCTTTTCTACATTTATTTCCTGACATAATATACTAAGAAATGTAAATAGCACTTGAACAGTCTTGAGTGATAGATTAAATTTTAATAAAGATGTATAGATAAGATTTACATGAAATACTATTATGCTCTTCTTCTGACTATATATGAAATTTCTATTCAGTCTTTGTCCTTTCTTAGAATTTGATCCAAACTCATAGAAAGTTGTCAGTATTTCTTTTCAGAAATTACTATATATAAACTTTGTTCTAAGATTGTATATTTCTAATGCTTACAAGACAGTATTTTTAAAAAGTTGAGTTTTGTTCATGAGTTTTGAAAATATGTATATGGTATATTACATGAGAATGTAGCCGGGCATGGTGGCACACACCTGTAATCCCAGCACTCGGGAGGCTGAGGCAGGAGGATCACTGTGAGTTTGAGATGAGTGGGCCACATAGTGAGTTCCAGGTCAGTCTCAACCACATAGTGAGCCCTTGTCTCAAAACACCAAAAACAAAAACAGTCACCAGAATATAGACTCAAAATATCCCTCAAATTTTACCTTTTCAATGAATGTTTCCCTGAAACCTACCCTTCCTCTACTTTAAACACAATATGAAGTACTTCATTGTGACCCAACACTGATTTGTTCATACTTGAACTGTTATTTTAGAATATATTTTTGTGTTATAATTAATTGGAAAATTAATTTTACTAATTGTGTATTCCTAGCGCTGTGCAATATTGCTGGTGTGCAATTTGTAGTTCAACTTTTTCACAATATAGTTCTACCTCAGTTGATGAATTGAATTTGTTATATGATTTTGGAAAAGGTGGCTACATTTGTTGTTTTGTGGGAAAGATGGCTGTAGTCATGCTTGTCACACATTTTGTTTGGCATTGATATTGTTGCAGAGTTTGCACACAGATACAAAATTTTGCCAAGTGCTTCCATTTGTGAAACAAATTCTTTGCAAACAAAAAAATTCCTGAACCAAGTTAACTGCAATACCTTTCAAGATTGTTCGTGATAAAACAGAATTAAATAGCTTGACAGCTAGGATTTACCAGACAAATGATAGATATAAATAGAAAAATACATAACCATAGAAAGGTGATATATTGATAGATAATTCAAATGTCATCAGTATATACAGCATCATTAAGCATAAAATTCATAATTAAAATGTTGAGGTTGAAATGAGAGTTACTTTTACAAAATGACCCTCAAGACAACTTATCTTCTTCAACTCTCATTGCATTAATAATAAAAGTATATTGTTCATATCATCTTATTTTTGCTATCTAACCATTTTAAATTAGCAGATATTTTAAACATATTCTATTTTTCTGGGCGGGCTTTTTCTTGAGACATGGTCTCACTATGTAGTTGAGACTGCCCTGGGACTCACTATACAGACCAGGCTGGTCTCTAACTCACAGTGATCTTCCTGCCTCAGCTTTTCATGTGCTGTGATATACACATTCTTCAAAAATAGATAATGTAGAAATATTTGAAGATTAATGATAAATGTAATTTGAAAATCTCATTGACGAATCTGTAATGTATTTCCTATTACTTTCCTAAAGAGAAGGGTACACAGGAATTTTATGTACTCAGGTCAGAAGGCATGTTCCAGTCATAAGCTTACATAGGTTTTCCTTAACTCTACCCAAATTTTCACACCAAAAACTCTTCAATCTTTTCCTGAGTAACACTTGCCCATTTCAAGTCAGTCTTCAACATCATCTGTCTTTTGGGAATGCTAACATTGGCCTAGAAGATAACACATTTGTGTAGTGACAATGAAGTGAGCCTCCATTGCACTGATTTCTGCTCTGATCTTTATAATTTCCTCCCTAGTATGAATTTGGGGTTTGTCTTGCTCTTATTTTTCTAGAAGCTTGACATTGAGCATTAAGTTGTTTATTTGAGCTTTTTCTGTTTTCCTAATATGGGTATTCACTGCTATGACTTTCTCTTGTAAAACCACTTTCATTGTGTGTCATAAATTCTGATATGTTGTATTGGCATTGTCATTTAATTTTACAAATGGATTTCTTCTTTAATTTCTTCTGTGACCCTTTGCTTGTTCAGAAGTATGTTGTTCAATTTCCATGTGCTTATGAAATTCTGTGGTTTCTTTTGCTATTGATCGCAATTTCATCACATTATGGTCTGATAATATACAGGAAATAACTTCAATTGCTTTGCACTTACTTAAACATGTTCTGTGAGTTAGTATGTGGTCTATTTTGGAGAATGATCTATGTGCAAGTGAAAATAATATGTATTCTGATTTTGTGGGGTACAACACTCTATAAGCGTTAGTTAAATCCATTTGTTCAAGAGTTTTTTTGAGTTATAGTATTTTGTTGTTTATTTTTTGTCTATTTGATCTATCCATTTGTGGCAGTGGGAGATTGAGCTTACCCACTACTATTTATATTAGTGCTTATTTGATTTTTCACATCTGTAAAAATTTGTTTTATATAGTTGGACGCACTAGTATTTGGTGCATATATATTTATGATTGTCATCCCTTCCTCTTGGATCGTTCTCTTTACAAGAATTCAGTGACCTTTGTCTTTCTTAATCAGTGCTGTTTTGAAATCCATTTTATGTGCAAATAGGATAGCGACTCCTGCTTGTATTCAGGTTCCTATCACATGGAGTATTATTTTCCACCCATTAACTTTAAGTCTATGGTTTTATTTTTTAATTAAGTGTGTTTCTTGTATGCAACCCATTGTCGGATCTTGCTTCTTGACCCATTCTGCCAGTCCATTTCTTTTGATTGGTGAATTGAGACCATTAACTTTGAGAGTTATAACTTATATGTATTGGCTTGTTTGTGTCATGACTTTTTCTTTTGTTGGATTATCCCACTTTGAATTTCATTTCTTGTCATTCCTGATGAATTCATTCATCTGGGCTCCATGAGGCTGTGATACTCAATGTGTTTTCCAAGGATATTGTTTAAAATATTTAGGAGTGCTGGTTTGATATTTCAGGTACTCCTTGTCATGAAAGTATCTTATTTCTCCAACAGTTTTGAAAGATAGTTTTGCAGGGTTCATTAATCTGGTTTGGAAGTTGTATTCTTTTAGGGTTTAAAATACTTTATTCCAGGCTCTTTTTGACTTGAGGATTTGTGTTCAGAAGTCTGCTGTGATTCTGATGGGCTTTCTTTTTTATGTGATTTATTTCTTTTCTCTAGCTTCTGGTAGAGTGTTGTTCTTCTGTTGGGCTTCCAGGATCTTGACTATTATATATCTAGGTGTAGACTTTTTTTTAGGTCGTGACTAGTTGGAATCCTATATCTCTCACTTATCTACATGTCAATTTTTTCCCCCTGCTTGGGAAATTTTCTGCCATTACTTCTGTGAGCAGTATATATACTGTTTGCACTCTCTCCTCTTTTTTCATTAACTCCCATCAGCCTTATTTTATTCTTCTTTGCATCATCTAGAAGTTGTTAGAATACATTCTCATGGTCCCTTACTATATTTAAGAAATTTATCTCCTGATCACTAATTGCAATCCTGTCTTCTATATCTTATATTACATCCTCACATTGGCTTATTCTGGTACATAAACGTTTGATTATGTTTTTAATTTCTTGGATGTCTGTTTTGCATCTATTTTATGGACTCCATTTGTTTCATGTGCTGGGATTTCATCAAGTTCCTCAGCTCCTCTATTTCTTTTTTCTTTCTTTTTTTTTTTTTTTTTTTTTACCAGGGATTGAACTCAGGTCCTTGTGCTTGCAAGGCAGGCCACTGAACCACTGAGCTAAATCCCTGGCCCATCCTCTATTTCCTTTAAATTTGTGTCTGCTCTAGAGTTATTATTCATGTGTTTCACTATGTGCACAATCTCTGTTGTTATCTGAGAAAGAATTTCTGATTTTTTTCTAGATCTTCTTTTATTACCAATTCAGGGAGTCCAGGTGGTTGAGTATCAGATTATTCCTTCTCATTTCCCCTTGGGGTTGCCTTATGTCATCTGGAAGTCTGGTTTTGAGTCTTGTTTGTCTTCTCATATCAAAAGATGCAGCCAGCTGTATGTTTGTGGAGGTGACTCTTTGTTGTCCAGTGGGCTTCAATTCACAGCAAACATAGAGTGGCCTTTTCTCTGCTAGTCACCACTGCACAAATTCCTTGGTTCAGACTGGTGGCCTTCTGGATTCCTGTGCTGCACTGTTGTCTGGCTGGGGTCTGTGCACACTTAGGATGGTATCTAGGCATGCTTTTGGCTGGGGTCTGCCCACCTGCATAGCTGTTTTCTGGGAGGTCCTTGGACTTGGTGCTGTGCACTGGAGTTTCTGGTGCCCACAGGGGATTCCGGCTGGGGCAGCACACACTTATTGATGGTATGCAGACAGCAAATTGCATTCAAGAACAAGAAATAAAATAGCTTGACAGACGTCAGTGAGAATTACTAAGATTAAAACCTTCCAGATTATTTAAAAGCAAAATACTTTTGATGAACATAGAAAATTCTGTTTGATTCTTTTGTAATATTGTTTTGATGTAGATGTATATACATGTGTTTAATTACAAGGATAATACCTTAGAATATTCTTCAAATACTTTGTAAATAAAGTCAATGGAAATTTAAAGTGCTATATGTACACTGCCTGACTCTTACTTTATGCTTCACATACTGGGATGGATCCTGAGTCATGCCAGTAGGGCTCAGGGTTAAGCTTCATATAAACCATCTTTTAATCTGTCATGAATCTCCTCTTTCACTTTAATCTATTGATTTCTTCTTTTTGATCTTAGTATATAAACACAATGAACACATTCTCTTTTATGCTCACAGATAATTTGCAATTTTTTCAAATATGTTGGAATGTTATCTTCTATTTATGACATGCTCATAGAGAAAATTACAGTCTAATTCACATTGAGACAACACTTGAAACTGTAATATTTTGTATATTCTGGGAATTTATTATAATCATGGTAGAACTTTTTATATCTAACCTATGTCAAGGATGCATGGCAAAGACAGTTTTATCTATCTTTAAATTTCAGACCCAACAAATTTCCTGTCAGGTATAGTAATACAAATGTTGAACCAATTAATGAATACATGCTGCAAAGTTACAGAAATCTGTACTTTTCCTCAAATATTTTAAACTACGTAGCTTGGTTATATTAGTCTATGTAATATATGCCAATCTTTTTTTCAGGGCACCCTGAACAGAACCATATTTTTAAGTAATAAGGTAAATATCAAATAATTTTTTCAATTCAAAACTGTTCTGAAACTGAGCTATTTCTGTCAATGTCATGTATTTTCCTATTTCATTACAATATCTATGTGGCACCCTGAACAGAACCATATTTTTAAGTAATAAGGTAAATATCAAATAATTTTTTCAATTCAAAACTGTTCTGAAACTGAGCTATTTCTGTCAATGTCATGTATTTTCCTATTTCATTACATAATATCTATGGAGACACCCATTTTACTATGTTCCTTGGTTTTTTTAAGATAAAGTAGGGCAGGATGATAATGTTCCCCATTCAAAAGACAAAATAATCTTGAGGAAATGGGTCCTGATTTAACAAAATGGACTCAAATTTTATGTGTTCTTAAATAGCACCATGTAGTCTTACATGAGATCATTCCTATAAGAAAGCCAGAAAAGAAAAAATGTCCTTGTTTTTCTATGAAAAATGTGTCCAGTTGGTATATTAAAAGCATATAGAAAAATCTAGTTATTTAACAATATTAAAATAATTTTGCCATAAATTTATACTCCCTAGGTAGATGTATCCTTTGTCTTTTCATGTCATTTTGAAAAATCAAATGTGTTGCAGAGAAATGTTTAAATGGTAACGTTTTTGTCAGTGAATCAGTGAAGAGAGGCAATTTGTGTATTTCAAGGGCACATATTTCTCATGAATATTTTATAAATTTTGTTTTAAATTCTATCTAGACTTGTTTCTCTTGCATATGTATGGCTCATTGTGTTTTTTATTTTCCCTTGTATTTAGGCACTATTTATCTATTATGCTTATGTGAAGGGGTTTTTTAAAATTCCAATTTCTAATTGTTCATTGCTTGTACATAGGAAATCAACTGATTATTGCATATTAATCTTAAGGCTAGATAGTTCAAATCAATATCTTTCCTTGTTTTCAAAACAAAAATTGTATTATTGTCATTCTATGTCCATCTCTCTTTTCTGTCTCATTAATTTTTTTATTCATTTTTTATCTTTACCTTATTCATTTTTGTAACTTTATAGTAAATTATGAAGCTGAATACTCCCAAGTGTTCATTTTCAGTATTGTATCTATTGTTCAACCTTTTTTTTTTAGATATACCTTCTAAATAGCTTGCTACGGTTTAATCGGGTTAATTTAAAGAAATAACATCCTAGGGCCAGGAATTTAGACCAGTGGTTCCAGCTCCTGCCTCACAAACACAAGGACCAGAGTTCAATCCCTGTTACAAAAAAATTTAAAAAGAAGAAGAAGAAAAAAAAAAAGAAATGACATCCTAGAAATATTTAGTACTTCTCAATGTTAAATGAAATCCTGTCTACTGAATATCTTCCCATTTATGTAGATATTTCATCAGAGTTTTATAGTTCTTATATAGATCTTGCAATATTAGCTGGAACTTTCACAAACATATTGAGTATGAGAATATATATTTATGATTTACTATTAATTTGGGAGAAAGTTTCTAGTTTCTTCCCTTTTACTATATTGTTTACTGTGAGTTTTTGTATATTTTATTTATTAGTTTGGGAAAAGTTTTGAGAATAAATTCGTGCTCAATTTTGTCAAATGCCTTTCTTGTTTCTATTGATTCAGATTGTATAAGCTTTTCTTCTTCAGCCTAGAAATGGGATGGATTCTTTTAATTGACTTTCAAATGTCGACGTGCTCTGCATATCTAGAATAAATCTCACTTAATCATGTTTGACTATTGTTATACATTCTTAGATAAAATTTACTAGCTTTTTGTAAATGAGAAATTTAGAATATATGTTTATAATAAATGAGGGTATGTAGTTTTCCTTTTCTGAACATCTTTTTTATTTCATATTGCTTCTAGCCACATAGAATGTTAGGAAATATGCATTCTACTTTTATTTTCTGGAGCTGGTATCATATGCTCTTTAAATATTGGTAGAGTTCACTATTGGCCATATCTTGATGTTTTTGTTTTAGAATGTTAATAATTATCAATTCACTTTTTGGAAAGCTATTAAGTAATCCCTACTTTTTTGTATGTATTTGCTAGATTTTTTTGAATAAATTGGATCATTTAATCTAATATATCAAACCTGTAACACAGAATAACACTTTATCATTCTATTAATGCTGCCCATATGACTTGCAGTGACTGTCATTTTAAAATTTCTGATATTAGTACTGGGTTGTTTAATCTTTTTCCTTAGCATCACAAGAACTTGATCAATTCCATTGTTCTTTTCAAATATTTAACTTCATTATTATATATTACTATATTGCTATATTACTATTTACTATCTTGGGAAATATAGTTATATATTATTATATACTATATACTATCTTGGGAAAGGATCAGAATGAGGGATGAAGCAGGCTCTTCAGAGATATTCTGGCTAATGGATTGGATTGATAATCACTTCAATATTCCTTTGGTGTGCACTAAGTGAAGTATTTGCAAATTACCATATTAAATACTACATATTATATATTATTTTATGAGTATATATTATATTTATTACATATATATTTTAAACTTATTCGTGGTACTGTGGGTTGAACACATTCATTTTATGTGTTTAGTTTCACTGATTTCTATTCTAGTTCCTTTTTATTTCTTTCATTTTGTGTTCACATTTATTTTGTCTAATTTTGTAATATATAAACTTAAAATTTTTATTGAGATCTTTCTTTTCCAGTGTGTTTAGTCAATGCCACATATTTCTATCTAAACACCGTTTTTGGCATAACTCACACATTTCAATACTTTTATTTTTATCCATTCTTAGTAGTAAATATGTTTTTATAAATTTCTGAGAAATTTTGTTTGATTTTTGTCTTATTTAAAAATGCCTTTATTATTATATTCTAAATATATTTGGTTTGCATTGTAAGTTTCCATTGTTAACTTTTATTTAAATCAATTTTGATCTGAAATCGCCTTTTAAATGTTTTCTGTTCCTGTAAATTTTTAAAGTATTGTTATTGCCTTCAAATGTGTTCTTCTTGATGAATGTTTCTCTTGATATTGAAAAGATCACTCTTGAAAAGAGTGTATTCACCTCTTGCAAGATGAATATGTTATTGAAGTCATTTAGATCCAACTGTTCATTATAATTGTATTCTTGCTGATTTTATTCCTTCTAGGTCTGTCAGTTATTGATAGAGGAACGGTGGAAATCTTCAACTGCAATACTAGATGTACCTATTTCCTTGTAGTTTTATCATGTTGCCTCACATATTTTGATACTGTTACTTGACATTTACTCATTAAAAGTCTTACTCAAAAAATTTACTCTTTTAAAGCC
>NW_022900926.1:77612648-77650066 GCF_012274545.1 Fukomys damarensis
TTTTTTTATATTTTTTTTTTTTTTTCTTGTAAGGTCTGGTCTTACTGTAATGAATGTAGTTGCTTCATTTTCCTTTCCGTTAAGTTTGGCAGGATGTACCTGTATTCATTTTTGTTTGTTTGTTTGTGTTTTGTTTTGTTTTTGGTACTATGGATCATGACCCTGAGCTTTGTGAAGAAGGCACGGTGCCCCTGAGCTAAATCCCAGGCTCTTCATTCTTTTATTTTCAGTAAGTATACTTCTGAAATTTGAGATAAATTATTGTTTAAGGATGAAAAACTGATTTTCTGGTAGTAACCCCTTCTTAAAAAGGAGTTAGAAATCTCAATAATGACTGGCAAAATGATGTATTGACCATACACGTATAAAAAGGACTGCAGAAAACAATTGTCTTAAATTCTCAGAGATGCATGACCATATAAATTGTATTGATATGCAAAAGGCTTATTCAACTGAATTATAAATTGACATGACTATTGTAACTAGGTCTTGATGGAAATGTTTGTGGAGGAAACTACGAGAGCTGCCACTGCCAGCAACAAGAGAGAGAAAGAGAGAGGTGGGGAGGGAGAGAGAGAGAGAGAACACGCGCAATCTGTCTAGGGGCAACAACGAAACTGATGGTGTCTGACTTGGCACTGGAGAAAAGCAGGTACTTCGAAGTGGAAGCAAAGGATGTCGTTTGACCTGGAGGGTAAACAAAAACAGAATCTAGCTTGAGACTATCTAGTGTCTGGGCATACACAATGGAGGTGAGATTGGACATCTGATAGATCACTGTACTTCACTTTAAAACCAGAGCCAACATACACACTAACCTGGGAAAGGAGCAGATTGAGGGAGGGAGGGACAAGGCTCTTCAAAGGTGCCCTGGCTAATGGACGAGACTCACAATAACTCCAATCTCCCTTTGGGGTGCAGTAAGTGAGATATATGCAAAATGGGAATTGAAAGTAGCTGGAAGGAGAAATAGATGGTATGAAACACAATCTTGGATTTTGAAAACCATAGCACTTCGGTGCATGTAAACAGCAGAATTGTGGGGAGAGAAGTTTGACATGAAAATGAAATATCACCAATATCACCCATATACAACGGGAATGATGTGCTTGTGAATTATTCAGTGTGCAGCCCAAAATTACAAGTGGGTTCTTGTGGATAAATTAAGCTTTTGGTCTTTAGAAGTATTGTAGTTTGTAGACAAACTCTTCCCATGTCCCGGAAGGTCATGTCTAAATCAAAAGAATAGAGACTAGCTATTTTTAAACTCTCCACTGTGACAGGTGTGGTAGGGGCGTCCTTAATGAAGAAAAAATGAAAAAGTTGCATTTAATGCAGAAACTTTCTACTTCAACCAGCTCTAGTCTAATATGACAACTTTTAACAAATAAGTTTCTTTAAGTTATAAGATATTTACGTCCCAATGATATAAGCTCCACTCAGAGAGGCTGGGACATATTTTATCACAATAATCAATTCTTATTTTACTATCAAAAAGGACAACAGAGAAGAAAATTATTATTTAATTGAGTTATATTGGGTCGAATTCTCAATAAGGAAAACTTAGAAGTCATTTGCTTTATTTTCAAAGTAACCTAATTTTTAATCCAACTCTAAGACACGTTTTGTTGTTGTTGTTGTTTCATTTTGAGATGGGGTTTTGCTATGTAGTTCAGATAGGCTTTGAATTCACTATGCTGTCCTGGCTTCAAACACAATGGCAATCCTCTGTCCTTAGCCTCCCAAGTGCTGAGATTACAGGAATGCACTACCATATGTAGCTGAGGCATTCTTTCAAAATAATGTATATAATATTACTAGTACAAATTCTGCATAAAGATTAGCTTACTTAAATATCAGAAAGCAAGTCATGAATTTTTTTTTAGAAATGTATAACCGTATAATTAAATGTGAAAAAAATTTCTGCAAGTCTGCCACTCCAGAGTTTAAGCATTTTGTCAGTCTATCTCAAGCTGAGAGTCAACCAAATAGCAAGGGTATCAACCCTACAACCACAGGAAACTGAATTTTGCCAACAAACTGAATCATCAAGTAACTGTACTGTCTCCTGGGTAGCAACTCAAGATCAAATATAGGCCTGACTATAATTTAATTTTAGCTGGGTGCACCTCTGTAGGACATCTGAGTACAGGAGTATAAGGAGACAGTTTGTGTTTTAGGTTAAATGTGTGGTAATTTTGTTATGGCTGTGACTCAGTGTGTTATGTACCACTGTTAAGGTTGCATCATTTCCAATGAACAGAACTGTATTTCTCAAAGTTCTGGGCTGGGAAATCAAAAGTCAAGCTCCTGTATCTGATGTCCAGTGAGAGCCTTCTTGTCACAATGGGGCCCTAGCAAAGGATCAGAAAAGCAAGCTATCCAAATGCTGCCCTGGGTTAAACCTCTTTCAGGAGGGCCCTGTGCCCATTAAGGCTAAGGTGAATGGAGTCCTTTAGCCTTAATCACCTCTTGGAGGCCCCACTCTACATCTTGTTGTCAAAATATGCATTTTAGAGAGGATGGATTCAAACCAGGCAGCCAGCAAGAGAAAATTAATTCACATGTTCATCAAATTTCATACAGCAAGACTGATTGGAGTCACAGGATCTATGTAATTTCGATGTTGTTTACAATAAAACACTATAAAACAAAATATATTTTCAACAAAATTAGATAAAGTATAATATAACCATGAAAATATTTATTAATATTTGATTTTTAATAGAATATTTCTACAGCATATTACACCAGTTCCTCAGGTACTTGCTAACCATTTTGTTCTCTTCAGTACCTGTATTCATCTCTGACAAGAAATATTTTTGTCATGATCTTTGGAATAACAATTTCCTTTGACATTATCTTCTGTACAGAAAAGTATTAGCACATGAAACAAAACACCAAAAAATAGTTTGTTTAAAAAGACTACTTACTGTTTAAGTTTGTTTACCAGTACTAAAAATACATTCTCATTCTTAAAAAGAGAAAAGGGAGGAATGATAGAGCTTTTGTAAATAATTTAAAAACCTACAAAATGTTAGAAAAATGTGGAATGATTTCTGCTCTTCTAAGTGAAATCTGCTTTGTTTAGTTCAAAATGAACACACATCGGAGGCATTAACCATAGAATAGGACATCTGGCCTAGTCCTGAGATAACACGGGGCATCAAGACCCCAGGCTCCAAAGTTTTGTAAACCACATGATTGTTAAAGTATCAAGATAAAAAGGACAATTGTTATTTTGCTTTCCTGACCCTGAACACCCTCTTCCTGTGGGGTAGAATAGATAGCTAGACAATCTTAAAGGTAAACTCCCTAACTACGAAGAATTGTTACATTTGGGTTAAAGCTAACTGTCATGTGACTGTGATTTGTGTATTGATACTGACTGAAAGAATGAAATGTACCCACATGAATGAGATCATGGCTGTAAAACCCTATAAAAGAAGGAGCTGTAAACTAGCCTGGGCTGATCACTGGCACTGCTCTTAGTGTGATAGGCACATTTTCTATGATAGACATGCAGTATGTTTCCAAGATTCAGCTGTAATGACTTGTGCTGAAATAAACATTGGTATGCAGGTGCTGCAGTACTATGTTGTCTTTAATATTTTGGAATGATACCTAGAAAAAGTATAACTGGATATTTTTAAAAAATCCTTTGTTGGAAACTTCAATTAGTATAGTCATACCTCAGGTTATTTGGGTTTGCCTTTGTCTCACAGAATGTCCTAATCCACCACTTCTGTTAGATTTACTCACATTTCCAGGTCTTCAGCTCACCTACAAAATGAGAATATTCTGTGATATGAAAAGCATTTATTTGCAAAAATGTACATACTTGTCAAAACAATGGCTTTTCTTAATTATAAGAAAACACTTCATTGGACCTATTTTAGGTGATTTAAATAATAAATATTACTCTATCAAAATTAAATCTTTAATATCTTGGTTTTTTCCATCACCATGAAAGCCACTGTAAAAGTGTGTTATATTATGATGACAAATGATAAAAGCCACCCCAGAGGTCACAGAACAGATGAGATTCCTGAGCAAATGAAGATGTGTGAGCCACATAGTTTATGGGATAAACTTAAAAGTCATGATAAAAATGTAGAGGTGCAGAAAAAGGAAACATAAAATGGGATACACATGTGGTGGAGGAACCTGGTAGCCTGGATCTTCTGTCGTCATTCGTTCTACCTTTTCTCTTTCTCTCTGACATAGCAGCTGTTTCCCTGAGGGAGAGGTGAGTTTCAGAAAGGCACATATCAAACAGGAAATGCATGGAGGCAATATACAATTTCTCTCTGAGCACGATATTGGGACAAAAACAGCAGCTATGTGTAATATAGGGTAGAAAGCAGAATTAAAATAACAGAACTTAGATCAGAAATGGTGAGCGTAAATATTAAGGTAGATGTATATATTAATGGTGGACATAAATGTTAATGTCTTGGGTGATTTACGTGGTTTTACTTATTTATTTACTTGTATCAGGGATCTGTCTTGCACTTGCCAGACAGACACAGCACCACTGAGCTACTTTCCCAGCCCCAAATAAATCATGTTATTTATTCCTTATGTTTCCACAGAAAGTGTGTCTTTTATATTTCTTAGTGTTGGTTCTTTCCTATTAATTTTCAATACACATAGATTCCAGTTATTCACATCTGGCTCATATCTCAAGCATTTAACTTCTATTCTTAGCTTTTTACTTTTCTTAGTTTATGTTTTTCTTACATTCCTTAACAGAATAGGATATCTTCCATAGTGTCTATTTAAATTCTGAGCAATATTATGAAGCTAAAGGGAAACTGACACACAGACACACACATATATAGACACACACATTATATATTAGGAGCCTTGTGAATAACTGATGAGACTACACCAAAATCTTGTGCAACACACATACACGCACATCATCATCATCATCATCCTAATTCAGATTCGATGGGTTAACTTTTCAATTTGAGAAAAATAATTTATAAGGAGAGAAAACTTATTTGGATCCCATTTGCCATCTTTTACATAGCTTCTTGGTCACAGTACTTTGAGATTATGGAAAAGTAAAATGTCATGGCAAGGAGCATGTAGTTAATCAGTGCTCTTTAGTTCATGATGATACAGAAACACAGAAGACGAGGGTGGAAATAACATCCTCATTTCCAGAGCATTCCCTTAATGGCCCTTATGGGCCACTGGAAGGTAGTGGGAGATTTAGGACTTGGGACCTAGTGAGAGAAAGTATGTCAATGCTTAATAGAGTTAAAACACTTAGAAGGGTTTAAATATTAATGGAAATTTTTTTTAAATGTTTTTCCTTACTTGGATCTACCTTATGGACTTTAGAAGGCAGTGGTGCCTTGTCACCATAAGAAACTGGAGAATGTAAGGCCTGCATTATTCAAGCTGTAAAGCACAATGATGGCATTTGGATATAACTCTCACAGAGGCAAGAGTGGCCATGAAGGCATGCACTCAATACACTCAGCTGGCCCCTTGGAGGAGGGTGCCCAGGCAATTAGATGCAATACCTCAGGCACATCAAACCCTGCAGCAATGGCACACAGACTATATGTGGCCCCTGCCTCTCTCACAGGGATATAAATATACTCTAACTGCTGTGGATACTGTCAAGGATGTGGGCTTTTCCTACCCCATGCCTTGTACCACCAGGCCCATACTATTAAGGCATTAAAATGGTTGACTGCTGCATATGGGATGTCACTAGGAATAGCATCTGCCTGGGGGAGCCACTTTACAGGGACTCAGGTACAACATTGGGCCAGAGACAATGACATTACTTGGCATTTCAAGTGCCCTACCAGCCACAAAGACAGAGATACAATGGGCTCTTGAAAACTATACTGGTCTACTTGGCTCCATAGTTTATCAGGTGGGTGTGAGGCCTTACCACAGGCTGGTCACTTGCTCAATGACCAGCCCCAGCATATGGGTATCAGTCCATTATATCACTTCAGAAAATACAGCTTACTCATCTGCACATTCAGGCAGCAGAGCAAGGTCCTAAGGTGGTAAAATGTGCTTGAATCTCCCTGCACTAGAGCCTATGCAGGGGCTCAGTACCAATGAACTTGGGAGTGGCCCACAGATCTCCTGCTGAGGAACTGGGTGTTCCTCCTAGATTCCTGGAGGGAAGGACTGTGCTACACCACAGAGGTGCATCCCTGGATTTCAAGTCCCTAAAGTCCTCAGTTTGCTTCCCACCTGATATTGGGGCCAACCAAAAGAAAGTGACATTGTGGCTGCTTGGCCTTTTCCCCTAGGGGTGATAAGTCTGGCCCCAAGCTCCTTACCTCTGATGGCAACAGGGATTTGGGTCTAGTATTCTAAATGGGGAATTAAAGTGACCCTGGCCACCATCCTATCACAAGATGAACAAACGTCCTGCATCCTCCCTATGATGCTTTCTCTTTCTGCCCCTTCTGCTCAGGATGAGTCAAGCTATGAACATCATCTTCCGAGCACACGTGTTTGCTTGTGTGCACCAGCAACTGCACTGCTGGGTGTGCACTGAACTCCCAATGGAAATGGCTGAAGGCCTTCTGTGGAGAATTGCACCAGTGTTCCAGAACATCTGAATGGACTCGCAACAGCAGAACCTGTCTGGACTGGCCTCGGATCAGCAATGCCAGGCTGTTGCAGCACTGATCTGGAAGAGCACAACCACCCCATAAGGACTGGAATATATGATGCATAAAGATTGGAGGTGGATGATGGAGGAAGTCAAGTAATATTTTTAAATACCACCCATTATGTATTGAATAGATCAGTGCAATGGTGAGAAACTGCAGAGCAGAATGTATATTAAGGGTAAATGATAGAAATGCCTGGTGGGATGGCCATAAGCTTATAGGTACAGTGACCACTGACTGGCCCATAGCAGATGTTTTATGAGTCTGTGGACCAACAGTTTGGCTATTCCTCCCCATTCACTGGGTGGGGTGCTTCTTGGGACTTTCCCTATATTAAGGGCACTATCAGATCTACTCTGACAGACATACCCATAATTGGGATGCAGCATATCATAGATGACACCATGTCAAATGGGTCGCCTGGTGGTTCTATCCTATAGTAGTACTGGTGTCAGGGGCAGGGACTATAGAACTAGCCTTCTAGGTTGAAGCTCTAGCCCAAAACACATCACAGGCCTTAAATGTCACACACCAGTCTCTGATATTGCTTATGCATGAAGCACCCCAGATGAGAAATGTGGTATTACAGAATCATATGGCTCTAGATTTGCTAACCACAGCACAGGGAGGCACTTGTGCCCTCCTCCATGTAGAATGCTGAGCTTTTATTTCTGACCACCAGGAACAAGTAAAACAGGGTTTGGAAGAGGTGGACACAGAGGTGTCCAACATCCAGGCCTTGCAATAAGACCCCTCACTCAGTGATGAGAATACCTGGGATCTACCTGATGCAATAGCGTTGGGGTTGGTGGTTATGTGGTGTTCCTTGTATCACACTTTTGTGGGCTCTTGTGGTCAGTTTGCAAGTAGCAGCAGCCCTCTGATCTCGAAAGGGTGAGATGTAGGGATTGCTGTGGGATGTGTCAAAGCCTGGGAATCTGAGGCTGTCTGAGGGCACCTGAGGACACAACCTCCTCATTTAGTTCAGACACATAATGGGCTTCACTATATAATAATGAATCAGCATAGACAACCACGCATGTGCCATGTGGCCTGAAAGGTCACCCAGATGTTGTTCCTCAGTAAGCTGATAAAAACCTGCTGTAAGTGATGTGAAATAAAATAAAGTTTTGTTCCTGCTTTCTTGTGATGTCTGCTCCACATGTGTTTTTTTCTTTGGGAATCTTGCTTGACTGAGCCTTCCTTCAGCCCACCAACCCCAACACTATGTATAAGTACCACCTCCTACAAGAAATGTAATAATTTTGTACTGCAAATATGTACTAGTAAAATAAATACATATTTAGAGAATAGCACAACATAGCAGCTTAGAGATATGTTAGAGATGGATGTTTTGTACAGATCATATTTGAGCAGAAATTTAGTGAAGTGAATGAAGAAGCTTTAAAGTAAACAATTCTCCACTGCTGAGGCTGTGATTAGAAAATTTTTTTTGGCTTATTCCGGCAAAAACAGTAAGGCCAGTAGGCATGTAAATTACAGGAAAAAATTGAAAAGCCACAAAAGAACAGAGTGTTGTCAGGTAACATTGCTCCTAAAGAGTGTCTCACCAACTTAATGTTTCTGAGTGTGAGATTGCTCTCTTCTCCTTCCAGAGTTGAATTCCAGGTTCTCCTCATCTCTCACAAAAAAATGGAAAAAAAATGCACACATAGCAGTGGTAAATTTTATTTGAGAAAGTAAAAGAAGAGTGGGAGAGAAACTGGCTCTGCAGAGTGAGCTGGGGCTGAATACATAGAAAAGGAGGATAAGAGAAAAGAAAATGGTAAATTCTACCTATAGGAAACACAGGATGGGCTATTGTGGAAAGCTATGATAGCACTGGCTTCTCATGACTGCTATTCTTTTATACTGTTTAAGAATTAAGAAAATCCACAAGAACTTCTACATACGGGTCCTGAGAGGCAGTGCTGTGATCCCAAACCTCATGCTGACATCAGGTCTAGTCCATCCTACTGAAAACTGGCTTTAGTCCTTGAGAAAGTCCATATGCAGGGCTTTGGAAACTGTCCTGTGGATGTGTCTGGGATCTTGAAGTTAATAGGTCTTGCCTACTTTCCCAGCCAGGTTTTGTATGCCCAAATCATTTACCTCATAAATCAATTAATGTAATATACTATATTAACAGAATCAAGGACAAAAACCATATGATCATTTTAATAGATGCTTAAAAGGCATTTGACAAAATTCAACACCCATTCATGATAAAAACCATGCAGAAAACTGTAATAGATGGTCTTTATCTCAACTTGATAAAGGCTATCACTGAAAAAACACCAGCCAACATGATACTACATGGTCACAAACTGAAAACCTTCATGCTAAAATCAGGAACAGGACAAGGATGTCCACTGTCACCACTCCTGTGCAATACAATTCTTGAAACATTATCCAAAGCAATTAGACAAGATAAAGAAATAAAAGTAACAAAGATAGGAAAGGAAGAACTGCCATTATCTTTTCACAATAGGATATTCTACATAGAAGGCCCCCCAAGATCTTCCAAAAGACATTTAGACTTCATTGACAGATTCAGTAGAGTAGCTGGATAAAAGGTCAACACTCAAAAATCAATAGTACATAAATAAAAACTCATTGAGGAGAAATTAGGAAAATTAAGCTTTTCACAGCAGTATCCAAAAAAAGAGAAATATCTAGGAATTAATCTAACAAAGGAAGTAAAAGACCTCTGCATTTAAAACTATTACACTAGAGAGAGAGAGAGAGAGAGAGAGAGAGAGAGAGAGAGAGAGAGAGAGAATATACGATAATGGAAAGATATTCCTTGTTCCTGGGTGGGATGAACCAAGACAGTGAAAGTGGCCACACTTCCAAAACTGCTAAATAGATTCAATGCAATCCAGATTGAAATTCCAACAGTACATTTCATAGAACTAGAGAAAACAATCCAAAAATTCATTTAGAATCAGAAGAGACCTAGAATAGCAAAAACAATTCTAGGCAGCAGAGACATGGCAAGGAGTATCACATTTCTCAATTTGAACTATACAGCAAAGCCACTATGATAAAACCATCATGGTACTGGCAAAGAAACAGACCTGAGGATCAGTGAAATAGATTAGAAGATGCAGAAAAAACTCCAGACAGACTCAGTTATGTTATCTTTGACAAAGGAGCCAACCATCTTCAGTGGAGCAAGGATAGCCTCTTCAATAAATGGTGTTGGAAAAACTGGAATTCAGCCTGCCAAAGATTAAAACTAGACCCCTGTCTTTCACCATGCACTAAACTAAAATTGAAGTGGATTAAATACCTAAACATTATAACAGAAACACTAAACATGCTGGAAGATAAGTTAGGTAGAACTCTTGAAGACATTTGCATAGGAAAAGACTTTATGAACAAATCCTCAGTACTACAGGAACTTAAATAAAGAATTGAAAAATGGGATCTCATCTTATTAAAAAACTTCTGCTCTGCAAGAGAAACCACTAACAGAGCTAAGAGACAACCTATGATGTGAGAAAAAAATTTTACAAGCTGTTCCTCTGACAAAGGTCTACCATCTAGAATAGAGAAAGATCCCAAAAGTATCAGACTCCCCAAATATAAAGACCTAATTTAAAAATGGGCATCTAAAATGAACAGACATTTCTCAGACAAAGAAGTAAAAATGCAAATAAACATATGAAGAAAGGTTCAACCTCACTGGTCAACCAAGAGATGCAGATGTAAATACTATGATTTTACCTCACCCCAAAAAGAATGACTACTGGTGTGAGGTGGGAAGAAAGGAACCCTTTTTCACTGTTGGTGGGGAGTGCAGACTTGTGCAACTACTGTGCAAATTAATATGGAGATACCTCAAACATCTAGGATTACAAGCTCCCTTTGACCTAGGTATTCCTCTGCTGGGTATCTTTCTAAAAGAATTAAAAGAATCATACCACAGTGCTGATATATGCTCACTTGTGTTTATAGCAGCACAGTTTGTAATAGCTAAAACTTGTAACTAGCCCAATTGCACATCAACTGGAGAATGGATAATGAAGATGTAGGGTATTTTTAGAAAAATAAAACGGAATATTACTCAGCCATAAAGAAAGAGAAACTAGAGTCACTTATAGCTAAATAAATGCACACTGAGGCTATACTCTTAAGCGAAATTAATAAGACACGTGTGTAAACACCGAATAGTTTCTCTGGTGTGAAAAACTAAAAGTGTAAATAAGGATCAAAATGTGTAATTGATACTGTGTAAAAGGCAGAACAGGTCTACAGGAGTAGGGGAAGCAGGAAGGATAGAGGAAAGTTAAGAAAAGAGAAGAAAAAATACGAGAAAAGGAAAAACATGGAAACAGGAACAGGAAAGCAAGGAGTGGGTAAAGGGAGGACTGGGGAATGTGGAAAAAATTAGAAACCAGATATGTCATATACAAGTACAAGATCCCAGTGATAAATATAACTGTACTGTGTACCTAAAATGTTTCAATAATCTTAACAAATATGCTTTATATTAATTTATTTTAAAATTATATTATAATATGCCATAATAACTGACATGTATGATGTTCAACATCTCCACAGGCGATGCTATTCTGATAAAACAAATTATCTAGTGCTCTCCACTATAACTTTGCCAAATATAGTAATAATAATTTTCCCTTCCAAAACATTTCTACATGTGACAATTCTTATTTCCTGTGGCATTTTAGAAATGCTTTCCAGTTGCTATAAATATATCAGATACCTATAAAAGTTCACTGCCCAGTTGACAATTCCATTTTCAATTTTCCTTGGTAAATAGACATTGAATATTTGAAGGAAGACCTTGTTTCCAAAATCTAGAAGATAATCATGCCATTCTTGTTATAGCTCCTTTCACTCTTGTGGACAACCAATGTGTATTTGTAAAGTTATATTGATATTGTAGCAGTTTGTAAGTATATTTACAAACAGGTTATGCAAACACAGGCTTACAAGCAGAATGAAAATACAGGGGTCACATGTATGTAAGGTAATATGGATTGTCGCATTATTTTCAAACACAGCACCCCCCCAAAAAATAAAGAAAAAGGATAGGTTATCACCTGTGATAGGGTGAAACTAATGCAAGGGGAACAATCTATTTTAACCCTGTATTAACCATTCCCCACCTCTATCTCATTAGAATTGTCTCTGATCATGTGAACACAAGACTAAATCATATGTTCTGCATTTACTGTATAATATCTTAATAACTGACTTGAACATTTCATTAAAAACAAAAGTGACCATGGATCTGCTACATTTAGGAGCAATTTTACTTAACTAGTTTTGCTAGTTATTGAACTGGCTGTACATGGCTTCTGTAAGAACTTTATTTCTGTATTAAAAATGTCTAGAGCACATGAAATGCCAGATTAGTTTGGGCTATTTTTTACCCCTTTCTGTTATAATTTGATGGGTGGCAGTATGGAATCAGATGTTTATATGACCAGAAAATTTACATATTGGACACTCAACCCTCAATTTGATTGTATTTGCAGATAGAGCCCTCATGGAGGTAATTAAGGTGATATGAGGTTAAAAGGATAGAGCTTTGGTTTAAAAGGATTAGTGTCCTTTCTTAGTTCCTCTCATTATCATCAAGACACAATACTTGGCACACAAAAAGTAAAGGAAAAACATTTTTTTTCATGGTTTGTAGAGGTTTCAGTCTGTATACCAGGGCTTCATGGTGTCATGGCATGGCAGAAGGGCACAGTGGTAAAAAACTACTTTCATGGCATGGTAGTCATGAAACACAGAGCATCAAAGGAGCAGCCAAAAAGGCAGAGCAACCCTTTTTAGGTCAATCCCACTGTGCCTTGCCTCTTCTGACTGGCCCCACCACCTAACAGGCAGTCATTTATAATGCCTCTATAAGGAAACCATCTTTCACAATTCCTACCTTTGAGCAGATGATGCTTTGTGGGACTCCCCATATAGGCAGTAACATATTTTTATGTAAACAAGCAGGAAACAGTCCCCCTCCACACACATTTGTATTTTCTATGTGAAAACACGACAAGAAACATGCTGGGTGCAAACCAGAACAGAGTCCCCGCAACATCTGACCGTGCTGGGAGCCTGACATCATGATTTCTGCCTGCACAACTATGAGACAATACATTTCTGTTGTAAACTTCCTGTATTTTGTTAAAGTAGTCTCATCTGAATAATGTAGGAGAGTGCTGTAAATGTGCACTTGATCTTCACTGAAATTCTTTTTTTCTCCCATTAAGTTTATTGTACACTTTAGGTATACGATACAGTTACATTTATCATTGGAATCTTGTACCTTTACATCATGCACCTTGGTACTTTTTTTTTCTTTCACTGAAATTATTCAGTAACAATTTGCTCATTTGTCTTAAGCCTTCATAAAAAAGGCAGATTTAAATCCTACAAAAATTTTTAATAAAATAACAAAAAATACTAAAAAGTATTAAGTTGGGCTTTGTTCTAATAAGTAATTGCTTCACGTCCAACTATTTTGGAAGCTGAAGAAGTAAATTTTATACCTATGACTTTTCATTCCACCCAGTTATTCTCAGAATTTCTCATTTTTATCTCCACTATTGCATGACTGGCCACTATCCTTCCTTTATATTTCTGGCTTAACATGTGTGAAGCCAACTAAAATTTTGCATTTTCAAGAAAATTGAATTATTCCTCTGATGATACTGCACGGAAGGTTCTAGTATATGCCCCATTTTGTTTAGGATTTCCTCCGTCCAGATCCTATTTCTGATCACGTGCATAATATAGTTTGCCAATATAATAACATCTCCAAGTAGAAATTAAATAAATTTAGATTTACTTTGTATGCTGTATTAATTTAGTTACGTTTAACATTTACAAGACGCTGACCTTGCAGAAATATCATTTTCTTCAATAATTGCTGTTTTTAGGTGTAGAAATAAGGTTGTGAAAGGAAAAAAAAAAAAAAACCTTTTTCTTGCGATGACCACTGCTGACTGAGAGGCATTTCTGAAGTTCCAGTTATTGGCAGATGATCACATGCACTTCAATATCTCAGGCAACTGTCAGATGCAAGAGACAGTAGACTCTCTTTCTGTTTTTTTCTCAGTATTACACATTATTTTTTTAGGATGTGGCTACCGTGAAATGTGATAACTTTAATGTGGTAACCTGAGTAACACAGATATCTGGGGAGTAATCATCAGAATATGCTGGCAGAAAAGTTTATATTATTTCATGCAGAAAATAAACATTTCATGTTTGACATTAAAGAGACATCAGTAGGTATAATCATATTATCTCATATACTTCACTTTTATATTAAATTCATTTTACAATAAAAATAAAGCTGTTCACTTAACTCTATTAGTTTAAACAACTTCCAGGTATTTCAAAATATATTTTGAACCATGACTTTTCTTAACAACTATATACATTTTTTATATTGTAATTCAAATATTTATAGTTTTTTTCTTTTTGAGTTTATTGGTACATTTTACCTTTACAGTATGGTTACATTCATTATTGGGATCTTGTACCTTTACATGACAGGTCTTGGTTCTCATTTTTTCCCCATACCCCTGCCCTCCCTTCACCCCCTCCTCCCCTCACCATTTACAAACACTTTATTTTCATTTTCTCATATTTTTCCCTTATTACCTTTCCCCTGCCCTTCCCACTTTCCCTACACCTTTAGGCCTTTTCTTTCCATCTCACAACAAATTTTTTTATAATTGAAGATATTATCAAAACTAATCTGAAGTAGCATGAGCACAAATAGCCATACTAATTTCAAACAAAATTGACACAGTTAACAGAGTTTATCCAAATTTATGGTGATTGTTCATATGTGAAGAATTTAACAGGAAAATTTAGTAAACAGATATTCTTGATTTGCTGGTATTCTTTCATACATTTAAGGTAAATATCAATGAATAAATCCTACAACAACAGTGGATACTGATTTTCCAATATGAAAATTCAATGAGTTGCAGATTTTAAAAGATAGGGTTTGATATGGCTTGTGGTTGGATGTTTCCCCAAAGCCTCATGTTGGTAAAGTGGGGCTTTCTTTTACAGAGATTGCTGAACCTGGAATGCGTGATGCTGGGTTAAGGCCATGTGATTACTAAACCATTACATGTGAGTAATTTGAAACCATTCTAATCTCCATAGTTGGATAGGATAAAAGGGCAGAAAGACGTTGTTAAGGTCCCTTGTTGCTCTTGCTACTGTGTGGGTGCCCCAACTGCTTCTTCTCTGCGATGGCCCTCAGCCATGTGCCCCTCTGCCTTGGAGTCAGCCAATTCTGGACTGAAACCTCTATAAACTGTGAGCTAAACAAATCTTCCCTCCTCAAATTTTGAGTGTCAAGTATTTTATATTAGCAATGAGAAAAGTAACTAGTGTGGGTGTCAAGTAAGCACGTTCATGATTTGCTATGATGTTTTCTTTTTTACAGTAATCTTGATGCTTTACTCTCAGGACATCAGTATAAGGCAATAATTCTTTAAAGATATAGTTCTGAAATTCATAGTTCCATTTTTCACATTGGTTGTCTTTTTTTTTTTTCTCATTGAGTTTATTGGTACATTTTAGGCATACAGTACAGTTACATTCATTATTGGGATCTTGTACCTTTACATGACCGGTCTTGGTTCTCATTTTTCCCCTTGTCCCTGCACTCCTTTCACCCCCTCCTCCCCTCCCCATCTACAAACACTTTATTTCCATATTTTCATTTTCTCCAATTTGTCTGTTTTGAATAGCTCTCATATTATATCATAGGGTTTCACAGGTTTGAGTCAAAATTTTGGCCTTGGTGTGTGCCTTCTATACTAGGTTTTTCTTTCCCAACTTTATGCTGCTGTTAGAAAACTGAGATGACCTTGGAATTTCCTTAGCTTATAGACAGTATTCTTATGCATTCACGGTTCCAGCCTTGATTTCTTAGTGCATTTTTCAATTCTTATTTATTTTTGTCAGTACATGTTTGCAGCACATAATATTGGCATTCTAGGTGTGGAATTGGTACATTTACATAACACATTTTTTTCCTTTTTAATTTCATTTACCACTCCTCCCTCCATCTCTTTATCTGCCTCCCATTTTTTTATTCTCTTTTTTACTTTGTGCCTGATTTATTTATTTAATATTATCATCTCAAGATGCATCCATTTTCCTACAAAAGACTCAACTTTATTCTTTTTTATGGCAGAGTATTACTGTATTGTGTGCAAATACCACATTTTAAAATCTCTTCATCTATTAATCGACATATGGACTGCTTGCAAGATGTAACTATTATGAATTCTGCTGCTATAATCATGGATATGCATGTATTCCTATAATATGATGTTTTAAAATACTTTGGGAAAATGACTAAAAGGGGAAGATCTAGGTCAAATGGAATTTCTATGTTTAAGTGCTTTGAGCAATCTCCATCTTGATTTCAATAACGGATGAACTAGTAAATGTGTTTCTTTTTTTGCCCACAGCCTCTGCATCACTTGCTACTATTTGATTTCTTGATGATGGTCTTTCTTTCTGTGACAAGATGGAATCTCAATGTTGTTGTAATTTGTATCTCTTTAATGGCCCGTGATGTTGAGATTTTCCTCATATCGTTGGCCTTTTGTCTTTCTTATGAGAAGTATATATTCATTTCAGATGTCCATTTTGTATTGTCTTTTATTTTGAGGATTTTAATTTTTTGAGTTCTTTATATATTCTAGATACTGATGTTCTGTATTAGTAAATTTTCCCATGATTCCTTTGAAATATAAAGCCACTGAAAAGGCTTCTTGCCAAGTTTATAACCAAGAAGGGATTGTTGAAGAACTTAGAGTTATGTATTTGAAATATATGTTTCAAGGAAGGCAGTACCCTACCACTCTGATTCTATGGAGGGGTAGAGTCTAATGTTGATTGAAGCCATTCCTCAATTTAAAAAGTATCTCCTGTCATGAAGAAAGATGAAATGTTTATTTTGTATAAAGTCAGTTAGGAAATAGCTACAGCTTGCTGTTTTTGTTTTTGTTTTGTTTTTTTTGCTATTCTGAATTTTTGTTTTACAAAAGAAGTAAAGACATTTAGGTGCTATTGAATCATTTTGTAATTATTATACTATTGTAGTTATGTTGCTTCACAGAAGATAATTTCCAAACATAATATTCTTACAAAAGTGTTTCTGGAACTTAACGGGTACAGCTGTGTGATGATAGGAAAATAGTGCACAATAATAAGGTAAATTGCTTGCAGTTTATAATAATGAAAACAATCTTGAGCCTCCTTTAGACACTCACAGGGTTTTTGATAGAAACTATGAGCTTTGATATATGTGGAAATGTCTAGTCCTCACAAAGTTTTGTGAGAATTACATTAGGAGAAAATGCTTTTCAATCTCCTTTTTCAGAGTATTATAGTTTTTATTGTTGTGTTCTTCACAAAATAGAAAGATATCAATTTTTCCTGGATAGGCAGAGCCAATATAGACTTCTAAAACTTACACAGATTTAACATAACCCCAATCAAAATACCAGGAGCATACCACACAGAGGTGGAGAAAGCAATATTGAAAGTCATATGAGGGGGCGACTGAGCAGACTGGTGAGGAGGGCAGCTGCATGAGCACCTGTAGCAGCACCCCAGTGCTCCCTGCCCCCTGCCACCCCTCCCTGCCTCTGGCCTCCTGGCTGTGCCAGTACCTGGATCCACACCACAGAGGCACAGGGAATCATAAAGACCATTGTTTAGAGCTCCAGAAGATAAAGCAAAAGTGAATAACAGAAAGAGGGGACCTCTCTCAGGCTTTTTGATAAAAATTGAAGCCCACTGGAAAAGTAGAGAATCTCTGCAATAAAGGCACACCAAACCACCATAGTTGGTAAGTTGGAGGGATCTTCACCTCCCATCAGAACTTGGGCTATATTCAGCGGAAGGGCAGCTGGAAACTGCAGCAGTAGAACCTTCCACAGTTCAACCCTGCAGGAGGTCAGGGAGCTCAACTTGGGCTTTGTAGCCAGAAATCAGCCTGAATCTCAGTGTTCTGCTGCTGGCTTGCTGAGACTAATTGACTTAGGTCTGCACACCGCTGCCCACATTGTCTATTGTGACATCAGAGACATACCCTGAAGGAGGCCCTTCATTTTTATTATTTTTTTTCCTTATTCTCAATTTTTATTTCTTTTACTCTGCAGAAATTTTTCTTTCTTCTTTTCTTTTCATTCCACTGTTTTTCATCTCCTTTTTTGTTCCTGATCTTGCTCTAATTCGTATTTCTTCTGTCCTTTTCTTCTCTCTTTTTGCCTTCTCCAGATTGTCATTAGTGTCAAAGGAAAGTTAATAGAGTTTCTAGATTCCCTATTGCTGTTAGGTTTTTTATTTTTGTCTCTGTTCCTTCATTCTGTCTTTCCCTCTTGTATCTAACAGTTTCCTAGAGACTGTGAGATCTTCCTGTGTCCTTTGGCCTCACTTCTAACATTTTCCTGTCCTTCTCCCCATCTATCCTTCTCTCCCCAACTCTTAAGTCCCCATCCTGAATGGTAAAGAAGAGTTTATTCATTATAAACATATTTTGGGCTGGTCCTCAATTTTGATTTAACTTATACAGTTAAAGGTGACAGATTAATAACTACCACAAATTGTCATTTTCTTAGCTGTGCTTGATAATACTGTGCTGCTGATTTTATTACTTGGGTTAAGGTGCTGTGGCTGATCTAATCGTTGTCCTTCCTGGTATAATGAAAATGAAAGTTCAAAGTATTAACCCAGGAATTAAACCAAGGAGAGTACCAACAACAAATATAGAAATGAAAAGACATTTAAGTAAGGCTCAAACGCAGACTTCCAGATCACCAAAGGAAAATTCTGGGGAAAATGAGATGGAAAAGTTTGATGATCAACCATCTGGACACCCTGAACTGATAGCATGGGAAGTAACAAAACAGATGAATGAGGCTCTAGAGACTTCAAAACAGAAAAAATTTCCAAGATAACTGTAGAGATGGTGGGTAGAATAAGTAACATGATTAGAGACTCTAGAACAGAATCAGATAAAAAAATAGATGAGTTCAGGACCATGATAGAAGCTATGAATGTGCAGCATAGGAAAGAAATGGTAACCATGAAACAGATTCAAACAGATATCCAGGAGATTCAAAACTCGATTGAAAGTATACATGACAGACTGAGCCAATCTAAAACAGAATATCAGACATAGAAGGTAGTACAGAGGTAAGTGAACATGAAAAGAGAGAACTGTCCTAAAAGTGGTAAGGGACCATGAGAATTCAATCCAATAGCTCCTAGATGATACAAAGAAGAATGATATAAGACTGATAGGACTTTGTGAAAAAGCAGAAGAAACTGAAATGACATAAAAAATTATTCATAGAATTAATAACAGAAAAATTCCCAAACAGAGAAAAAGAATTTGACATAAAGGTAAGTGAGGCATATAGGACTCCAAATAGCCATAAACAACAACAACAAAGTTACACCTAGACAGGTAATAATCAAGATTCTGGAAACCCAACAGAAGAATAAAATACTAAAAGCAGTTAGAGAAAAGAAGCAAATCACATGCAAAGGAAAGCCCACCATAATCACAGTAGACTTTTCATCACAAACTCTCAAGTTAAGGAGAACCTGGAGTGAGGTATTTCAATCCCTAAAAGAAAACAATGTCCAACCTAGACTGATGTATCCTGCAAAACAATCTTTCAAAATTGATGGGAAAATAAGATACTTCCATGATAAAGAACACCTGAGGAACTTCATGAATACCAAACCAGCACTCCAACCGATTCTAAACAATGTCCTAGAAAATACAATGAAGAGCACAACCCCATGAGGCCTAACAGAGTAAATCCAGTAGGCAAGGCCAAAAATTAAAGGAGAGGGGAAAAAATTAAAAAGAGCCAACAATGGGAAAATAACATGATAACAATAAGTCAATACATATCAGTTATAACCATCCATCTTAATGGCCTCAATTCATCAATCAGAAGAAATAGAATGGCAGGATGAATTAAAGAGCAAAATCCCAAAATAGGCTGATAGAAGAAACACAACTAGCTCAAAAAGAAACTTACAGATTGAAAGTAAAATGATGGAAAAATATTTCTCCATGTGACAGAAACTCAGGTAAAAACAGGGTTAGCTATCTTATTTGCAGACAAAATAAATTTCAAACCAAAACTAATAAAGAGAGACAAAGGAGATCACTACATCTTGTAAAGGACACAATTCAACAGAAGAGGTGTTAATCATAAACATATATCTATCAAATACTAGTGCCCCAACTATATAAAATAAATATTAAGGGACATGAAAAACCAAATAAGCACTAATATGATTGTAGTGGGGGACCTAAATATCCCACTATCACAAAGAGACAGGTCATCCAGACAAAAAAGTCAAAAACAAAATGCTAGAACTGAACCAAGCTTTTGTACAAATGGGTTTAGTACACATTTACATTGGTCTACCTCACAAAATCAGAATTTATGTTGTTTTTGGTTACACATGGGTCACTCACTTACTAGCTCATAGAACATATTTAAGTAAATGCAAACAAATTGAAGTTATCCTATGTATATTATCAGACCACAGTGCAATTAAACTGGAGGTCAGTAGCCTAAGAAATGACAAGAACTTCACAAACACATGGAAAGTGAATAACAGTCTCCTGAAGAACCAAAGGATGACAGAAGAAAATAGACAGTTTTTACAATTAAATGATAATGCTAATACAACATATAGGAATCTATGAGACACAATGAAAGCAGTTCTACAAGGGAAATTTATAGCAGTGAATGCCTGCACCAGGAAAACAGAGCAAGCTCAAATAAAAAAACTTAATGATGAATCTTAAGCTCCTAGAAAAAAAAGAGCAAGACAAACCCAAAGCTCATACAAGGGAGGAAATTATAAAGGTCAGAGCAGAAATCAATGCAATGGAAGCTAAGAGAATGAAACAAAAAATCAATGAATCAAATAGTTAATTTTTTGAAAGAATATACAAAATCAATAAACTCTTAGCCACACTTTTCACAAAAGGGAAAGAAAAGGCTCAAATCCATACTATGATGAACAAAAAATGTGAAGTCACAACAGATCCAGCAGAAATCCAGAAAGAATCATAAATGCCTATTTTGAGAATCTCTACTCTAAAAAAACAGAAAACACAGAAGAAATGGACAGATTTCTAGATAGATATGAGCTACCAAAGTCAAATGAAGAAGAAATAAAAATTTTAAACATGCCAATTACAATCAGTTAAATTGAAAATGTAATTAAGTTGAGATATAGACCATCTATTCCATTTTTGCAGGGTTTTTATCATAAAAGAGTGTTGAATTTTGTCAAATGCTTTTTCTGCATCTATTGAGATGATCATATGGTTCTTGTCCTTGACTCTGTTAAGATAGTGTATTACATTTATTGATTTACATATATTGAACCTTCCTTGCATCCTTGGAATAAACTTGACTTGGTCATGGCGTATGATTTTCTTGATGACCCTCTGTATTCTGTTTTCCAGTATCTTATAATTTTTTTTAATCTATGTTCATTAAGGAGATTGGCCTGTAGTTCTTTTTTTTTAGTTGGGTCTTACCCTGGTCTGGGAATCAAAGTAACACTTGCTTTGAAGAATGAATTTGGAAGTATTGCTTCCCTTTCAATTTCAATGAAAAGTTTAAAGATTAGTGGCAGTAGTTCTTCTCTAAATGTCTTGTAAAATCCAGCGGTGAATCCAACAGGACCTGGGCTTTTCTTCATAGGTAAACTTTTAATTACATTTTTAATTTCACTGATGCTTGTGAATACATTGTGTAAGCTGTAAATTTACATGTGAATATTATTAAATAAGTAATATAGTAAAATATGTCCAACAGATGAACGGATAAAGAAAATGGGGTATCTATACATAAAAGAATTCTACTTTTCTATAAAGGATAAATTTGAAAGGAATTTGTAGGAGAATGAATACATATGCAAAGTATAATATTAAGTGAAATAAATCTGAAACACAAACTTAAGTGATATCTCTATTTGAGTAAGGCAAAGTGTAAGTAATGAACAAATAAAGGACTGATAGAAGGAAACAGGGAGATAGATCTTTTGCAAACAGAAAGGGGTCCAAGAAATGCAGGGGAGAAGAGAAGAAAAAGTATTCATGATTTAAGATGTGTCATGTACATGTATGAAATAACCACAATGGATGCAGACATTATATACCAAATAATATACTAAAAAAAAATCATAATACTGAGAAAAGGGAATCTAGAGACAGAGGGAGGGATGAGGATGTGATGGGAGGGAAAGAAGATAAAAAAGAATCAAGATATGTAAGATGATTCCTAAGATGAATGTAAAGTTTAAGTATTATGAACATGTACTAATAAAATAAAATTTTTAAAAACTGAAAAAAAAGAAAATGTAATTAATAATTTACCCTCAAAGAAAAGGCCAAGCCCTGATGGCTTCACTGCTGAATTCTGTAAAACATTTAGAGAAGTAAAATTGCCAGTGCTCTTAAACTTTTCAATAAAATTAAGAGGGCAGCAACACTTCCAAATTCATTTTCTGGAAGCAAGTGTTACTTTGATTCCAAAACCAGAGAAAGGACCAACCAAAAAAAAGAACTACAGGCCAATCTCCCTAATAAACATAGATGCAAAAATCCTCAATAAGATACTGGCAAACACAATACAGAAGGTCATCAAGAAGACCATACACCCTGACCAAGTCAGATTTATGCCAGGGATGAAAGGATGGTTCAACATATGTAAATCATTAAAAGTAATACACTATATTAACAGAGTCTAGGACAAAAACCATATGATAATCTCAGTATTTAACATTGATTCATGATAAAAACCCTTCAGAACTTTGGAATAGAGGTCTTTATCTCAACTTGATAAAGGCTATCTATGAAAAATCACCATCCAACATGATACTAAATGGTCAAAAACTGAAAACCTTCATGCTAAAATCAGGAACAAGACAAGGATGTTCATTATCACCACTTCCATTCAATATAATTCTTGAAACATTTTCCACAGCAGAGAAAGAAATAAAGATAGGAAAGGAAGAAGTTAAACTGTCATTAGTTGCTGACAATAGGATACTCTACATAGAAGACCCCAAAAAAGTCTGCCAGAAGACTTCTAGATTTGACAGATTCAGTAGAGTAGCTGAATAAAAGGTCAACACTTAAAAATCAAGAACATTCTTGTACACAAATAACAGACTCACTGAGAGAAAAATGAAGAAAACAATTCATTTCCCAATAACATCCAAAAGAGTCAAATGTCTAGGAATCAACCTAACAAAGAGTGAAAAAGACCTCCATCATGAAAACTACAGCACTCTGAAAAATGAGATCAAGAGGATATAAGAAAAATGAAAAGACATTCCTTGCTCCTTGGTAGGAAGAAACAACATAGTAAAAATGGCTCTGTACTTTCAAAATTGCTATAAAGACTCAATGCAATCCAGATTGGAATCAACAGTATAATTCACAGAACAAGTGAAAGCAATACAAAAATTCATTTAGAACCACAAGAGACATAGAATACAAAAGCAATTATAGGCAACAGAGACATGCTAGGGGTATCACAATCTTCAACTTGAAACTACTACAAAGCCACTGTGATAAAAAGAGCATGGTACTGGCAAAAAAAGAAAAAACAAAAACAAAAACAAAAAATATACCAGAGGATCAGTGGAATAGATCAGAAGACTCAGAAACAACTCCAGACATACTCAGCTATGTCATCTTTGACAAAGGAGCCAACCATCTTCAGTGGAGGAAAGATAGCCTCTTCAATAAATGGTGTTGGAAAAACTAGTTTTCAATCAGCCAAAGATTAAAACTAAACCCCTATCTTTCACCTGCACTAAACTAAAATTGAAGTGTATTAAAGATCTAATCATTAAAATGGAAACACAACATGCTGGAAGATAAGTTAGGTAGAGCTCTTGAAGACTGGTATAGAGAAATGTTGTATGAACACATCCTCAGTAGCACTGGAACTAGCACAAAGTATCAACAAATGGGATCTCATTTTTAAAAAGCTTCTGCACTGCA
This sequence comes from Fukomys damarensis, assembly GCF_012274545.1. Lineage (NCBI taxonomy): Eukaryota > Metazoa > Chordata > Mammalia > Rodentia > Bathyergidae > Fukomys > Fukomys damarensis. Next base: position 77,636,397 of record NW_022900926.1, read on the forward strand.
AGAGAACCCACCAATGGAGTGAAGAGACAACCTACCATATGGGAAAAAATTTACGAGCTCTTCCTCAAACAAAAGTCTACTATCTAGCATATATAAAGTACTTTAAAAAATCAGACCCTCCAAGTATAAAGACCTGATTCAAAATTGGCATCTGAAATGAGCATACATTTCTTAAACAAGTAAAAGCAGCAAATTTATATATGAGAAAAATGTTCAACATCACTGGTCATTACAGAGATGCACATGGAAACAACACTGAGATTTCACTGCCTTCCAGAAAGAATGGTTGCTATCAAGAAATCAAACAATAAAAATGCTGGCAGGTTGTGGGGAGAAAGGAACCTTCTCCATTGTTGGATGGAGTGCAGATTGGTGCAACCACTGTGCAAATCAACATGCAGATACCTCAAACAACTAAGCTTAGAGGTTCTGTCTGACCCAGCTATCACTCTACTGGGTATCCTTCCAAAGGAATGAAAAGAATCATGCTACAGTGGTATATGTGCACCCATGTTTATAATAACTAAAAGTTTGAAACAGCCCATCTCCCTATCAACTGGAGACTGGATAAAGATGTGATTTTTTCCTATAAAATGGAGTACTACTCAGCCACAAAGAACAAGAAACTAGACATTTATAGCTAAATGGCTGCATATAGAGACCTTACTCTTAAGTGAAATAAAGAGGCCCCACATGTGTAAATTCTGAATAGTTATTTTGGTGTTAAAAACTGAAAGTGTAAATAAGGTTCTAATGGTATAATTGATAATGTGAAATAGGAAGAAAAGTTTCAAAGGAGTAGGTGAATAGGGAAGAGTAGAGGAAGGGGAAAAAGAGAAAAGAAAAAAAAACATGAGAAAAGGAAAAAAGTTGAAGCAAAGTCTTTGTAAATAGGGAAGGGTGGAGGGGTGAAGGGAGTTCAGGGGAATGGGGAAAAATAAGAACCAAGACACATCATGTAAAGGTACAACATCTCAATGATGAGTGTAACTATACTATACACCTGAAAAGTGCCAATAACCTTAAAGAAAAAAAAGTCACATGAAACCAGAAGAGATATAGAATAACAAATGCAATTCTGGGTAACAATGGCAAGGCAGGGGGCATCGGGATCCCAGACTTCAGTATATTACAAAGGTATAGTGATTAAAACAGCAAAGTATTGGGAGGAGGATTTCTGTGAATCAATGGAACAAAACAGAGGGTGCAGAAACAACTCCAGGATTTCTCATTTATCCCTTACTAAGAAGTAAACAGGGGAATAATAAGGGTGAGGAGAAAGTAAAACGTTTTAATAGTTTGGATTGAATACACTCAATAGTGGCTAAAAATGATATATATAGTACACAATTGGACATGTCTGAAACCAGAAAAAACACAGAATGAAATTCCAGTAGGGGAGTAAAAATTCTACTGATGGAACTTTTACACTTTGGATCTAAATGATGTCACCCAGAAGCTGCTGTAAACAGAGAGTGGTATCAAGAGCTAATCTCTGGTGCACTGAACACCTACACATGGGGAAGCAGAAGATCTGGAGGGAGTGTCCAGGAAGACTCAGCCACACACCTCGTGCTTCTGGTACATCAATGTGCAACGAAGAAATGAGTGCTATGTGAGTAGGATGAAGATTTATTCCATTAGGATTGGAAAGATGAAACCATTGTGACCTTAATGCAAAATGTATGTGCTAAAATGACACTTGATGGAAGAGAAAAATAGTGACGAATATGCAGAGAAAACTCAAGGCAAAAAACTTTATTTCCCCACAAATATCAATGAAAAACCTGGGCAAAAGGAGAGTCTATGAAAAATAAGAATTCTATTTTTATATCTAAGATGGAAGTTATTTTACCTCCAGAGTGATAAGAATATAATTTGAATACAGTACAACAAGCTGGGCGTGGTGGGGCATACTTGTAATCCCAGCACTCAGGAGGCTGAAGCAGGAGGATCGCTGTGAGTTTGAGACCAGCCTGGGCTACATAGTGATTTCCAGGTCAGTCTCAACTACATAGTGAGACCCTGTCTCAAAAAACAAAACAAAACAAAACAAAAAAAAATGAATACAGTACAATAATACCACCTTTGCTATTTCATTGTCTTGGTCTTTCTGAATTAAATAGTTTGTTAATTTTTATTGTATTTAGTTTTATATTACTGGGAGAAAAGAATATTTGTTTGAATTTACTTTGGGCTTATAAGGAACCTAGATGCTAAAAAAAAAAAGTGTCCTGAAGTTGGAGGGTGCATATCCTCGGCTATAATTTCAGGTGTAGCTTCAGTCCCAGACATCTCTCACATGTGAGGAAACTAAAAAATGTCCCATGGATGTAGATTAAAATTCCTACTTCTCCCCAAAGCAGTAAATGTTTGCAACTTTTAACTGAATATTCTATATATAAAATTTGAATCATATGAAAGCATCAGAGAGGATGAGGTGTTTTTGAGATTCATTAGTAGAGGGCCGGTGGATGGATTAAAACCATGCCAACCAAAAGAAGACAGCTTCCTTTTCCTCCTTGTATAACAGCATCCTACTTGGTAGGGTGACTAGAACTATCTTAGAGTCTTAGTGACTAGAACTAATGTAACTGTGCTGAAAAAGAAAAGGGGGGAAAAAAAAAGCAACCTGAGATTACAAACATCCAGACTAAGATCATAAATGTATTCGTTTAGGGAAAGCGAGAAGACAATTTTCATGAGAGAACAAACATAAATATCTAGAATATTAAACACAGTGCCCAGAATATATGTTTTGAATAACACATCATGACAAGTCTAACACCATAAAGACATTTATTATTCTGTGCATCCGTGGGTGGCTGGGACTGGGATGGCTATTCTGTACTGTGAAATGCAAGATGTTTTCTAGACACGGTCTCCTCTGGAAGAGCCACTTGAATTGGTAGATTGTTTTCTTTTTGCTTTTATCTGCGGAACTTTGCACCTCAGCTTTTGCTGTTTGGAGCTTTTACTCAGCTCCTGGAGGTTCCTGCATTTATTGCCATTCAGCAGCTTACTTCATTAAACCAAATAGGACAGGCACTAGCACGAACCTGCTAGCAAGATAAGCTAGTTATAGTAGCATCGTTAAAGGAGAAATGCCCAGTCACATGTGCAATATTCTAAGGTAAGAAGTTACAGTTTCAATCAGCCAAAATAGTGCATGACTATGTAGTTATCATGATACAGTGATCATGAATGTCACCTTCTAGTATCCCCTACACAGATGGCAACTACACTAGATACTTTGTAGCTAGAAGACAAGTATAAGGCCAACAAAATATCCCAGTGGAGGAATCAACAATGTTTCGGTTACTGTGCATGTTATGATAGTATCCTTCCTTAGAGAAGGTTCACACTTTTCGCTGCTAGCCTGAGAAGGTGATTAAAATAGCCAAGGATTCAGGTATGTTCAATTTGGATAGCATTTGATGGAAGGCTCAAGTTACATCCAGGTTGTTCAATTTTTGAAGATATAATCAGAGGCTTTCAAATAAGAACTTGACATTTTATCAGGAACCCTCTCTGGAAGAGTCATGTATTCTAATCTTTTTTTCTTACAGTTAGGAGACTGCAAAAATTCCCTCCTATACTTTTCAGAATTCTTGTATTTATATATTGTATCCTATCCTACATAGCTCATATATCATTATTTATTTTTGATTTTTGAAGTTTTATTAGTACACATTTGCTTAGTACACAATATAGTACACAATAAATAATGATGACATTCACTCACCATGGGGAGTTGGTACATTAGCGTGGCATATCTTAATTGTTTTAATTCCCTTCCCCTCCCTTTTCCTCTATGATTTGGTCCTTTTACTCTTTTCAACAGATATATCTTCATGCTAATTTTCCTTTATCTCTAATTTTGATCTATTATTTATACTTTGTTTTTCTCATATGAGAAACAGTATATTTAAACTTCTGTGTTTGATTTGTTTCACATAACATTATAGTCTTAATGTGAATGCATTCTCTTACAAATGATTCAGATCTATCATTTTTCACGGCAAAGGAGTACTCCATTGTGCATAAGACCACGGAATACTACACAAGGGGATTGTTTTTAATTACCAGCAACTGTTTCGGACAGAGATTTATAACTAGAATACATATAAAATTCCAAAATATTAGACCTCCCAAAATAAAAGACCTAATCAAAACCTGGACAGCTGAAAAGAATGTACACTTCTTGGAAGAAGCACAAATGATCTGTAGCAACATTTCTGAGCAATTGGTGTTCTGTTTGGATATTCTCTGCTGGCACATATGCCTTCAGGAGCTTAACCTGTATTATCTTCCATCAGGTTAAGAACATTTATTTTTATACTTAGCCTGTGATCCATTTTTATTTTATTTTAATGCACAGTTAGAAATATAAATGTAGCTTCAGCCTTCTGTATGAGTAGAGCTTTTTTCCCAACATCAATTGTTACAGAAGCTATCTTTATTCCATTGTATGCTTTTGGCTCCTTTGTCAAGGTCAGAAAGCTAAATGTGCCTGGGGTTGTTTTTGCATCCTTTCTTTGGTTCCATTGATCCATCTGTCTGTTTTTCTGCCAAAATTGCAATGTTTTTTTTTAATCACTGTAGCTCTGTAATATAATTTGAAATATTAGAATGTGACTCCTCTTGCTTATCCTGTATCATTCAGGATTTCTTTCGCTCTCTGGATTGCCTCTGGTTCCATATAACCTTAGGATTATGGTTTTTTTTTTTTCCCTAGTTACAAGAGGAATGCTGGTAGTATTTTCACTGAGATTGCAATAAATCTATATCTATATGTTTTGGATGAATAGCATTTTAAAAAATATTGCTTCTACCTATCAGGAACAATATACTGTTTAATTTTCTGATATCCTCTTCAACATCATATTTCAGACTACTACATTTTTTTGTTACTAGAAGCCTTCACTTTTTTGTTAGGTTAAGTCTTAAGATTCTAATTTTTCTTGAAGCCATGTGACCAGTATTATTTCCTAATTTATTTTCTTAATGCATTCATCACTAATTGTTTGCAGTTAAAATGTTGCAGACCACTTGTTTGTCTCTTCTAAGTTATTCTGCCCCTGTAATCTTTTATATTGTTAGCTTTCTATTTTCAATGCCACTATAGAGTTTTATAAAACTGTATCTCATTTGTGAAGTCATTTCTTCTGCTAATATTTACTTTACAAAACATTTTACCCTAAAATAAATTATAAGCCCTTGTTTTTGTGTAAAATTGTGCACAATTATTTTCAGTTTTATAACCTTTGCCTACTTTTTATTATTTTATTACTTTATATTGAAGTTTTTTTTTCTGAGTTTATCTCCTGAGAATTTCAAAGAGTATCCTCTTGTGTGTATCCAAATTTTTTTCCCTTTGAATTTGCTTACCTACAATATATCACATTTATGAGTATGTTACCTTCTTAAGAATAGTGTAGAATGAACTTTCCAGTAATGTGGAGAAACTAATCCCTCATATTTCATATGTTGCCTCAATACTTCTTACGGAAATGCTTCATACTTATGAACTCTGTCTGTCTCTGTCTGTCTTCTGTCTCTCTCTCCCTCTCTCTCTAAATGAACAATAAATTTCCCATAACTTCCTGGCACAATATAATAGCTTTTTTTTTTTTAATGTTGTCAGTTGTGGACATGAATTTAGGCAGGTTGATGCTTGCATTGCACAAGTTATCAATAGATGCCACAAGGTATTTTGTATTTGCCTGAGAATAAGGTCTGGGAGATGAGTAATAATCTGCATTGTGTGCTTCATGCCTTGCCAAGCGAAAATGGAAGTCTGGGAAACAAGGAGTGTATACAGTGCTGTAGGTGCACTTCTCTGTGAGTTCACAGAGGGAATGTCCTCAAAGACTTCTGTGGAAGCTGGAGATATTCTTATGTCTTTGCATAAGAGGTCGTGCAATGTTTGGTTGTTGCATTTGATTGCTCAAGTCACTCGGGCCAAACCTGATTACCCGGATTGGAGTTGGACTCTGCCTCTCAATTGGAGGAGTGGGAAACAATGTGTGGCTAACCTTAATATACCGTAACATGTAGACCACAATAGCACTCCTAGATATTATGTATTTGCTTTCCACCCTCCCTCAGTGCACTCCCGTACCCGGGAGAATAAGTTACAAGGGCATGCTTACAAAACTGCTTACAATAAAGACATATAAGTTGATAATTAGGTTATTTAGTGTGTTAGCGTCCCTGCTTAGCTTCCTGTCTTTACTACAAGGCTGAATGTTGCTTTATTTCTTTCACACAGTGATCCATCAAATTGGGGCACTTTTGAAGGTTAGCAGTCCTAAATAGAGTTTGAAACTATATACAGTAGTGGGGGTGATCAGAATACACTTTAGAGGCTCAGTTTTATATCCGTAAATTTCAGCATTAGCTTTTTGATGCTGGTGTAGAGATTCTTCAATGCACAAATATTTGTTATGTGGATTGCTAGTTTCCTTTTCCAGTAAAAGAGAGAGTATGAAAGGAGAAAAAGGGAGTGATTCACTACAACTTCCCCTATTCTTTCAGTGTCACATCGGGAATTTTGGTATCCCCCCACTGCAGCAGATTACTTTGTTTTTTCTGTCACCATCCTCCTCATCCTCTCCCTTCCCCTTGGTGGTGACAATGAAGGAGGTTCACCAGGACCAGACCGGCGCTTAGCTTCACGAGCGGCTCAGCCCCTTCCTCTACTCGATGTGACAATTGAAGCAGCAACTGGTACTCTTTCTTGAGGGATCTCACCTCTCCGTGGGACTCTTCCGTTCATTCCTGCGATAGTTGGTGGTGGCATTCGTTGTTCTGGGGTCTGAGTCGCAGTAGATGACCCCATCCTTCATTATCCTGGGTTCGCAGACTAGCTGACTGACATTCCCTCTTCAAATATCTAATTCGCCAATCTATAGAGATTTTACTTTTAGCCTTTAATTTTGAAAGTCTTAACAATTATTTCCCCTTTTCCCTACATCTTTAAAGGAGAAAACTTGTATCCTTGTTTATTGTACACCTTCATTTATTTTTTCATTTTGTTGTTTAAGTTCTGTACCATTTGATTAGTCAATTATTTATAAGCTATTGAAACAGCTCATATAGTTTCTTTCCCTTCCTAACTGGATTCTCAACGCCACTTTATATCACTCTCCTTCATATTTAATTCATTAATTTTCCTGTAAAAATACAAGATGAAATTATGAAACATTTGTTTTAGCTCAGATTTCTTCATTCTGTATATTATGAAATAATTCAGAAATAACATATGAAATAACATATAAAGTATGTTATATGAAATAACATAATTTTCCTTTTAGTTTGGAAGGATTTGAGCAGTTTCTTCATGCTGAAACTCAACCCAGGATAATACAATTTGTCTGAAAAAAATAGCAAAAAATGTATTTTGACATCACGATCTAAGAACAACTACTAAAAATAAATGTAATTTTATCCTTTGTCACTTCTACATTATGTTTATTCCCTTTATTTTATTAAAAATAAAGTCTTCTAGCAATATATACCTAATAGTATGTCATTTCAGGATTTTTTTTTTAATCCCTGAGCCTGATTATACAATGCCAACTGTAAACTAAACATACATTTTAGTTTCTTTTGTTTTCCTCAAATCTAGTTGGGAATCTCATTAAAATAGAACATGTATTTAGTGCTAAAATTTGGGAATCTCATTAAAATAGAACATGTATTTAGTGCTAAAATTTGTTTTTTCCATTTTACGAAACAGTTACATAAACTCCCAAGGGAGGGTTAAGATAAAACTTTTCAGGTATGAAGATAATTTATTCAGGGAATATGCTCTAGTTAGGAGAGTTAAATTGATATACAACAATGGTGACTGGAATAACCATGCATGAAAATTGTGTTGTTAGACTGATATCTGATTATAAACAGGCTTTAGGAAGCCTTATATCAGTAACTAATCCATTCGATTTCATCAAATTTTCTTGTCATGCTACTCTTACATTTTACTCTAATTCTTTTGCCATTCATAATTTATTGAGAATATATATTGTCTTATTATTTTAAAACCAAAATTTACATCATATCTCACCCAAATATCTGATCTCGGCCCTAATTTTTCTCATTCTTAACTCAGCCATCAAACATGCCATTAATTGCATACCAGATGTTGCTATTAGGTCATTATACCTCCTAAAGTGTCTCCCAGAGGAAACTCCTATCCATTCAAGGAAGCTTCCTGAGAATTACACTGACTTCATTACTCATGTGTCTTTCAAATTTTGCAGTTCCCTCTTTCTTAGTCAACTTCCCATCACTATAAGAGTACCTGGTATAAATCATGTCCAGAAAAGTATTATTTTGGCTTTCAGTTTTGTGATTTCTATTCCACAGTAAGTTGGCCCCCTTGATTTTAGGCTCTTGGCAAAAAAGCCCATCATTGGCAGGAGTGTGGGGCACAGAAAGCACATTCACCTCATGGCCAGAGCAAAAGAGAAAATGAAAAGGATGAGGGTCCCCCAAGTGCCTCTCAAGGCCAGGCTTCCAGTGACTTGAAGACCTTCACTAGGAATCACCTCTTAAATTTCCCACCACCTCCTGAAAGGCCCAAGTTTGGCAGGCCAGATTACATCAATGGGAAGAGCTTTCTGTAACTAGATATACTGATGGGCTTCTCACCAAAACACAGATGCCTGTGGTTCACTCCTGACATTTTCCTGCATTTCCTTTTGGCGACTGCAGTCTTTGTGTATGTACTCTTGATCTGATCTAAAAGAAAAAAATAGTGAATAAAGCTAATTACATATTTTTCTCAGTGGAATTAAAATACAAAGGGCAGAAAATTTGACAACAGTTTCAAGTCAAAGTTTCAGGATACTTTAAGAACAAAGTAGAAAAACAAAAGTTCCACATGAAGCCTGGAAAATAGTCAATGGAAGGGTGTTTAAAAAAGTAAAAAGCAGCCTGTGAATTTTATTACTTGGGCAAAAAGGCATACTTACAAAAGTACAGTATTATAGTTGCTACTTTATGAAAGTCAGCTCTTCAGGACACTAGCTTTCTAATCTCCTATACAATTAAAAGTTATAGATATATTACAGAGGCCACATTTTTAACAGCACTTGCAAATTCTTCTGGATATCACAGTTAAGATGGAATCATTAAAATGCTCATGTAAATCTAACAGAGTAGCGTGCCTTGTCTAACTATACTGACCCCATCATGAGCATACAGTGAGTCAAAATTAGGCATAACTTACTTTAAATCCTATGGTGTGTTTCCAAGTAAATCTTATTTCTAGAGTTTGAAGTAACAGCCTGTATTTAGTATAGGTGAGAGGAGGAAAGACCCCTCGGGTATATTCTAGAGTTCAATTTCATTTAGGCAAATACATTTAGCACTGTTTGGTTCCAGTATCTCAACTCGCTTATTATTCAGTTCATGATTCAGTGATATGAAAGAGGAAAAAAAGAAGTTAATATTATTACTGATCTGGCTGCCCCACTTGAGACCAACCTTCTTACTAAATCAGTCATCTTCTTACTAGATAAATTTGTGCAGCCGTTCGTTCTTTTAGGCTAATTGAAAAAATGCTGATTTTGTGCACTGATGGACTACAAAACTTCACTGGAGATTTTCTGTGATCATAAGTACATTTGATCATTTTAAGTGGCACTCCGGGACTAGATAGCAGAGAGACTAATTCATCTGTGTTTGTAAGGTCTGTACCCAGCACAAAGAGCCATTTCTAATTATCCTCATTACTTGTTCTGAGGAAGAAAATTTTAAGAGTTTTTTTCAAAGTTCTAATGAGGAAAAATTAACTTATATAATGTAATTTAAAAATTATATATTATTTTTAGATATTATAATAAGAGGAGATATCGGTAATACAATGATTAATGGGCCCTCAACTTATTTTATCTTATTTTATTTTATTTTTTGGTACTAGGGATCCAACTCAGGTCCTTTTGTTTGCAAGGCAGGTGGAACCACTGAGAGAAATTCCCAACTCAATTTATCTTATTTTTATTTAAATTTAATTCACAATTTTCATTTTAAAGAGTGCAGTTCATACCTGCAACTTGTAAATGCACACTTACTGATGCACTGATGTTTGATTAGTATCAATACTACATTTCCCTGGCTTCTGAACATCAGGCTCACATTGCTGTCTACAAGAAAAACACAGGCATCAAGTTATATACAAGTAGTTTTCTCGGTGGAAGATAATGAGAAACAACAAATGAGGAAACATAAAATTAAAAGGAAAGATGTGCTAAGATAATTCCTCATGCAAGAAAGGCAGAGGAAGTCCACTTTGAAAAATGCTTTAACCTGAAGCTTAAGGAATGAAGAGTAATCAGTCACGAAGAAGAAGCAGAGAAATCAACTGGGATGGAAGAAATAACTAAAGCAAAGCTATTGTAGAATGAAAAAGAAATGTTGCATTAAATTAGAATATCCTAGGCAGACATGGTGGTGTGTATTTGTAATCCCAACAACAGGAGGCTGAGGCAAGAGGATCACAAGTTTGAGCCAGGTCCAGGCAGTGTACTGAAATCACGTCTCAAAAACAAAACAAAACAAAACAAAACAAAAAAACACATAAATAAAAATTAGAAAAGAAAGAGCTGAGAATGTAGCTCCTCGCAAAGGTCCTAGGCTCAGTCTCCAGTACTGTGTGTATGTGTAGGGAGAGTATCCAACACATAAAGGTGTTGAATGAAACTTGTAAGAAGAATCTCAGAATTATACAGATTGTTTAATAGGGACCCTATCACAATGTCCATTCCTTAACTTTACCAAAACAAACAAAAACAAAAAAAATCAAAAAATAATAAAACAAATAAGCAAATAAACCTGTGCAAAGGCAAAGTTTACATGTTAAATATATCTTTTAGTGTCTCAGCAGGAAATTGGGTTCAAGATGAATAATTCAAGAATTACAATGTAGGGTAAATTTTCATGTGATCATAAAAAAGATACCCAAATGAGTCTTGAGATATCTCGATATTGGGATCAGCTTGAGGGTGTTATCATTCCTAATAATCCAGAGATTAAAAAAAGGAAAATTTGGGGCCAGGGATTTATCTCAGTGGTTCCGCTACCTGCCTCCAAAGTGAAAGGTCCTGAGTTTGATCCCTGGTACCAAAAAAGGAAAATTTGTTCTGAAGTCCAAAGTGAGCAGGAAACATTAAGAATCTGCTTTTAAAAGAAAACTGCGATGGCAAAGTTAGATTCAGCTACTATCTAAAAATGGTATACATAAAAAGCATTAGAAATAATCCAAGCCCTCTTTGTCTCTCCTATCAATCACTGATTGGCAGAATACAATAGCATTTTAATTGCCATGGAAGTGCAGCTATGTAAGGTGTTAGATAAGCCTTAGAGGCACACAACTGGGAAAGAAGAACCTAGAAAGCACCTGAGGTGTGGGAGGTGTTGATTGAAATAAGAGCCAGGCACACCATGCAGATAGACATTTGTGTGTCAAGTAAAGAAAAAATATATCCTATAAGAGCAAGTCAGAGAATAAATTCAAATTTTGCTTTCATACATAAATTTAACAAAAAAAAGGCTAAATAAATGTCCATGTTTTGGAAATATATAAGACAAAATGTATCTTAAAATTGAAAGTTATATGCCTCCCTTCTTGACTCATATTAATAATCTGTATAAAACAGCCTTAAATATTTTTTTGCAGCATTTTCACAAAATAAGATTGGAAGACATTAATTTAGCTTTGGGGAAAAAACAAGTCCTGAGAGTGAATCACAAAAAAGTTTGTGACAATCATATGTGACATTTATTTGATGGCTTACCTTATAATTAATTTGGGAATTAAATCAGTAACTGTGACTACACTGAGAACTTCTAAGGCCAAGTACAGATTTGCCTGAAGGATCACATCAGAATATTAAGCTTCATAATAAAAAGCACTAATTCATTTTACTTACCCTAGTTTCAGTAGTAATATATATATATATTTCATTCATTGTTTTCTTTCAGTCTCTGGTTACTAAGACACTGAGGTAGAATGTACAATTCACACATTTGTGAAAGTTCAAGAGAAACCATAGGAGTGGTATGAATCGGAAGGTACTAGGATAAGAATCAGTAAGAAAACTACACTAATGGTGAGTTTGGTTGATTCATTACAGATGAACTATTTTAACAACCTTGGGCAGGTGGTTTGTTGAAAAATGCTACTCCTGCTTCTTTGTATTTACAAGATACAGGTAATTCCCACTATATGAAGATATTCAAGCAACAATGTAGGTGACCAAAGGAATAAAACCATGGCAATTCTGAGGGTTTTAAAATGAAAAATGAATAAAAATAGGAAAGGATTTTGACTTTGCAAAAGGCTATGATTTGCATATTGTTCTCTTGCTAGATTATTAAAGTAGATGGATATAAAATTATGGAATAGAACTGCCAATGGATGTAAATGGAATACTTCATAAAACGCCTAAATATTTTCAAAAATTGAACACATGTAGTATAGAATTATAATCTCTGATAGATGGAAAACATGAGGCAAGTCCCAAGAAGACATTTTTTTATTTTCAGGAAGAGATTCATAGTTGTATTAAAAATGGGAATCCAAGCAGAGTTTTTTAGTTTTTCTAAATTTGGAATTTCTGAATTTGGAAGAGTATAACATTCTTTACTTCTAAGGTATTTAAATTTCACAGAAATGACCTCCTTGTAGAAAAAGACATGCAGAAAGTAAGTATTAATTTCTGGGTAATGATGCCATTGAGAAAATTTATAACTACTAAGTTCCATATGCACTGTATAAAACTACATGAGTCCGGAGAAAATAGCTTCTCCAAATTACTTAAAGCTTTTAAAGCAAACTCTGCCCCTGGAAAATTTTAGAATTTAGAAAAATAGCAAGTAGTCAGAAATGGTAGATGTGCAAAGCAGGATTTTATGACTCATAACTAAGAAAAAATCCATTTCTAACACTTTAGATGATGTGATTATTTTTTTACCATCATTCTTACTGTGATGTCAAGTGCCACCAGTAACTAGGGCTGAAAATAAGGCTGCCACAATGGTAGGCCCAGAGGACATATAAACCAAAGATAATTCTTTTCCAGCTCCTCAAATTTGTTTGTTATGGTCTTAATTCCTAGTACTTTATGATATGACACAGAATAGAGATAAGGCTTTTACACACAAGAATAATTTAAAATTAGGTCCTTAGGGTGTGTTTTGATCAATTTGATTAGTTCCAATAGTAAGCAGAAATGTGGGCAGAGATAGCCTCTGAAATCTGATGAAAAGACTCATCCTAAACTAAAAAAGAACTCTTGCACAAAGCTTTTCACCTTTTTTGTTTTGATATAGAAACAAATCCTGCTGAAATTTTGATATCAGACTTCTGAATTCTAAAAACATAATAAAGTCAATTTGTGTTGTTTGATATACCCAGTCTATGGTGATGTTTTTAATGACAGATCTACCAAAAGAGTATAAATCAACATTTTTAATTAACCCTTAGCAATGAACAGCTTTGTTGCTAAAACAATGAGAAGTGGGGCATGGTGGTGCACGCCTGTAATCCCAGCACTGGGAAGGCTGAGGCAGGAGGATCGCTGTGAGTTCAAGACCAGCCTGGGCTACATAGTGAGTTCCAGGTCAGTCTCAACTACACAGTAAGACTCTGTCTCAAAAAA
>NW_022900926.1:77650328-77667859 GCF_012274545.1 Fukomys damarensis
AAAAAAAAAAAAAAAAAAAAAAAAAAAAAAAAAAAAAAAAAAAAAAAAAAAAAGAAACAAGAGAGAGTGAGATAGAGAGAGATCAAACGGGATGCAAGTTGTAACATTTTATCATTCATACTGTCTTTTCTACTTTTCTGATCTCTCTTGTCAATATATCTGGATTTACTGTCACATTTACTATTTTACTGAGAAATTAATAATTTCCATTTAATGGTGCATTTTAAATTATCTGTCAGAATGTAAATAAATGGAAAGATATGCATGTCCATGGATTGAAAGAAGTATTGTAAATCTCTCTATAACACCCAAAGTAATGTGTGGTATACAAGCAATCTTGGAAGATCCAACAGAGACAGGGAGTCAGCTCTTCAGTGACAGCAAGATTGATGGGATAGACCCAAAATTATTCTTCTCACTTGGGGTAATGAGTGAGATATATGCCACCTGGTGATTCAGAGAAGCTGAAAATGTGAGAAAGGAGTGGAATGTATTCCCATGTGATTTGTAAAGATACCGGAAAAGATAGTGCAACTGTCAAACGCACAGGCCAATATAGTCATAGAGAAAAAAAAAGTGAGGGAGCTGCCCAAAATGGTTTAAAAAGAAGGAAAATTTTACAAAGGATATAGAATCCTGAATCTTGCTCCAAACAGAAATCCCAGAGAGAACAAATTCTATTGAATTCATAAAGAGCACAAATGACCAAAATGAAGATAGTGTTTCAGTGGATACATATTGAGGATATACTCAGAAGTGAAGTGAAATAAATAAGTCACACATGTGTAAATACCAAATAGTTTCTCTGGTGTGAATAAACTGTAATAGTACATAACATCCTAATGATATAATGGACAATGCGAAGTAGGAAGGAAGGGGCTAAAGGTGTAGGGAAAGTGGGAAGGGTAGGGGAAAGTCAATAAGGGAAAAGAAAAAATAGGAGAAAATGAAAAAATGGAAATAAAGTGTTTTAAATGGGGAGGGAAGGAGGGGGTAAAGGGAGGGCATGGACAAAGGGAAAAAAATAAGAACCGAGACCTGTCATGTAAAGGTACAAGATCCCAATATTGAATGTAATTGTACTGTATACCTTAAATGTACCAATAAACTCAATAAAAAAAAACACTAAGGCTATTTGTAACTAGAAATAAATTAGCGGATAGCAAACATCGAATAAAAAAATCTGTTTACAGAAATCTTGACAAAAAATATTCCACATATTGAAAAAGAATTCAATATACAGGTACATAAAGCTCACAGAAAAACAAAAGAACAAAGAAAAAAGTAGTTTCACGTAACACATCACAGTAATAATCCCAGAAGTCTAAAACAAAGACAGAATCTTTAAAGCTGTCAGAGAGCAGCAAAAATCATGTATAAAGGTAAACCCATTTGGTTTGCAAAATATTTTTTAAACACATATTTTAAAGGCCAGAATATCTTGGAGAAGAACATAGACTAATGTGTCCTGCAAATCACTTGAATTTGATGAAGAAAAATTCCAGGTCCAAGAACACCCTAAGAAATTAATGTACTCTAAACTAGCACTCCAAAAAATGCTTAGGAATAGTTAGACAGAGATATAGGCAACAAACCCAACAAGTCAATGAAATGAATATGTCACACAACGTTAGTGGTTAACTAAAAGTTAATCAACAACAGAAAAAGAACCTAATGGCAAGAATAAGTCAAAAATTTAAGAGTAACTGTTCATGTAAATGGCCTCAACTTCCCAAATAAAAGACACAGATAGGCAGACTAATTCAAAAACCAAAACTCAATGCCATATTGCATTCATCAGACACATTTAGTCCACAAGGAAATTTATAGAGCAAAATATAAAAACAAACAGTACTACACATGAAAGGTCAAATAAACACCAAAACAATCATAACGAAGGGCCACAATATACAATTTTCAAAATTAATCTACCAAACAAAATAACAAAAATATTACAATACAAACACACTTTCAATCATACTTAATAGATGTAAAAAGAGTATTCTATTGGACTACAATTGAATACACATTCTTATAAGTATATAAAACTTTCTTCACTCTGTTAGTGGTTTCTCTTGCTGTGTAGAAGCTTTTTAATAAAAGGGCATCCCACTTGTTGATAGTCTGTACTAGTTAATGAGCAACTGAGGTTTTATTCATAAAATCTTTTCCTATACCAATATTTTCAAGAGTTCTACCTAGCCACTCTTCCAGACAGTTTAGTTTCTGTTTTAATATTTAGATCTTTAATCCATTTTGATTTTAGTTTAGTACATGGTTAGAGATACGGGACTAGATAGTTTTAATATTTGGCAAGTTGAAACCCAGTTTTTCCAGCACCATTTATTAAAGAGGCTATCCTCCAGTGAGTAGGGTTGGCTCCTGTGCCAAAGAGGAGGTGATTGCATTGGTATGGAGTTGTTTCTGCATCTTCTGATCTGTTCCATTGGTCCTCAGGTCTGTTTCTTTGTCAGGAATATGCTGTTTTTACCACAGTAGCATTGTAGTATAGTTTCAAGTTGGGGATTGTGATACCCTCTACCTTTTCTTTATTGCCTATAATTGCTTTGCTACTGTAGGTCTTTTATGATTCCATATGACTTTTGAATTGTTTTCTCAAGGTCTGTGAAATATGCTTCTGGAATTTCAATTGGGATTACATTGAATCTGTATAGCAGTTTTGGAAGTAGGGCCATTTTCACTATGTTGATTCTTTTGGCCCAGAATCAAGGGATGTCTTTCCATTTTCTGATATCTTCTTCAATCTCATTTTTCAATGTGCTATAATTTTCAGAGTAGATGTCTTTGATTTCTTTTGCTAGGTTGATTCCTAGGTATTTCAATTTTTTGATGTTATTATGAAAGGAATTTGTTGCCCATTTTTCTCTCAGTGAGTCTGTTTTTCATGTACAGAAAAACTATTGATTTTTTGTGTTGATCTTGTATCCAGATTTAAACAGTAGTGGCAAAAGTTCCTCTCCAAATGTCTTATAGAATTCAGTAGTGAAGCCACCAGGACCTGGGCTTTTTTTAGTTGTTAAGTTTTTAATTATGTTTTTAATTTCATTGATTGATCATTTAGAATTTCCTTAAATTAGACTACTAGTTTGCAATGCATGCTAAAAAAATACAAAAACATCAAAATCATCCCATACAAACTTTCAGGTCATTGCTCACTGAAAGTGAAAATCAACTACAAGAGAAACATCAAAAAATTTTGCAAACATTTGGACACTAAAAAGCACACTTCTGAGTAATCAATGGGTCACAGAGAAAAGCAAAAAATAAATTTAAATTTGTACAAGAATCAAATGATAATGTCAATGAAACATTTAGAAACTACTGAGATGCAATAAACAAGTCTGAATAGGGAAGTTTATTCCTGTGAATTTTCACATTAGATAAACAGTGAGCTCATTAAATAGCCTAACAATGCCTGTCAAGACACTAGAAAAAACAAAAAACAAAAAACAAAAAACAAACCCAAAACTATTACAAGGTAGAAAAAATAATAAAAGTTAGAGCAAAAATTAACAAAATTGAGATAAAAATATAAAAGAAATCAATGAATTGAAGGGCTGGTTCTCTGAAAAAATAAATAAAATAGACAAATGCAAAACCAAAATTATCAAAAGAAAAAACTCACAGTCAATTAGAAATAAAAAATGTGAAATTACTACAGACACCATCAAAATCAGAAAGGAAATTAGTAACAACTGTGAAAATTTTTACTGTAACAAATGGGAAAATCTTGAAGAAAGGGACAGATTCCTAAACACATATAATTCCCTAAAACTGTACTAAGAACACATAAAGATTCTGAACAATCCAGTAACACTCAAAGAAATTGAGCTAACAATAAAAATCTACCAACTAAAAAAAAGCTGAGGACCTGATGGATTTACTAAAGAATTCTACAAGATCTTTATAATGACAATTCTCCTCAAGCTCTAATAAAATTTAGAGGGAAAGCTTACTTCCAAACTCATTCCTGGATTGTATCATTATTTTGATGCTAATGCCAGCCACAGATACAACTAAAAGAGAAAGCTCAGTGCACAGTCAAATATTTTAAATGAAAACAGATGTAAAAATTCTTGACAAAATACTGACAGATGGAAATGCAACAAACCATAGAAAACATCATACATTATGATCAAGTAGGCTTCATCTCATTAATACGAGTATGATTTAACTTATGCAAATCTACAAATGTAATAAACCATATAATCAGAAGTATGAACAATGATCACATTATCCTGTCAATAGATGAAATAAAAGGTTTTGAGGAATCCTACATGCATTAATAATGAAAACACACTGAAATAAATATGTACAGAAGATCTTATCTCAGTATGATTAAAACTATAACAAACCTACTGTAAGCATCATGTGCAATGAGGAAAAGCTAAAGACTTTCCCTTTAAAATAAAAACAAAACAAGGATATCCACTATTATCACATCTACTCAAAGCATTTAGCCAGAGGCAAGAGAAACAAATAAAAAATATAGATATAGCAAAGGAAGTGCTAAATTTCATTATTTGCAATGATTTGGTCCTTCACACAGAAGACCCCAAAATTCCACCAAAAACACCTAGAATGTATAATCAAATTCAACAATATACCAGGATACAAAATGAACACTCAAAAATCAATAGATTAATCTATACAAATAATCAACCCAACCAGAAATAAATTAGAAAAACAATGTCATTTACAAAAGCTTCCAGAAATATTATATATGTAGGAGTTAAACTAGCCAAGGAAGTCAAAGAGCTCCAATGAAAATAACAGTATTCTGAATAAAGACATTGAAGAGGGCAACAGAAAGTGGAAACCTGTTTCCTGTTCCTGGCAGGCAGAAGCAACATTTTCAAAATGGGCATAATTTCAACACTGATTTAAATTTAATTCAATCTAAGTCAAAATGTCAAAGCATCCCTCAAAAGAATTGGAGAAAACAACCCTAAAATTCATATGGCATGAATAATAATACAGAAAACAAAAGCAGTCCTCGGTAATACATGCAAAGTAGGAGGCATCAAAATCTCAGATTTCAAGTTAAATTATGAAGCTACAGAAATACATTTAATTTTATTGGCAAAATGGACATGAGGATCAGTGGAACAGAAATGAGGTAGCAAAAACAAGTCCAGTTGCACCCAATCTTTGGAAAAGAGGCCAAAAATGTATGCTATAGAAAAGACAGACTCTTTAGAAATTGGTGCTGGGATAACTGGCAATCTACATGCAGAAGCTGGAACATAGACCCATACCTCTTACCATGTACCTAAATAAAATAAAAATAGATAAAAGACCTGAATATTAAAACAGAAGCACTTAACCTGAAGGAAAGAAATTGATAAAGTTCTTGAAGTCATAGGTGCAGGCAAAGAGTTACTGAACAGAAACCCCACTGTACAAGAGATAACATCAAGAATCAATAAACCAGAATATATCACATTAAAATTTTCTGTACAGAAAATGAAACAACCAATACATTGTAGACATAAACTCCAAAATAGGAAAAAATATTTGCCAGCTACAATGTGGAAGGGAATAATGACTAAAATATGTGAAGAACTCAGAAAAATTTGGAACCCACAAAATATAGGCCTCAATCCAAAATGGGCAAATAAAATGAATGGATAATTTTCATATTAGTAATTACAAGTGGGTAATAAATACATGAAGAATTGCTCAACATCTCTGGTTATTAAAGAAATACAAGTTAAAACAACAATGAGATTCCATCTTACTCCTGAAAGAATGGGTATTATTAAAAAATAAACTAATGACAACTACTGGAGAGAATGTAGAGAAAAAGTAAACTTCCACCATACACTGTTGATGGGAATGTAAATTAGTGCAACTACTTTAGATTCTAGTGTGGAGATTTATTAAAAAAACAAAAATTCCTTTCAACATAGCTAGTCTCCTTCTAAGGATCTTCCTAAAAGATTTAAAAACATCATCTTACAGTCATAATGCATGTCTATGTTCATCCAGCAACATTCATAATAACTATATCTTTGAAGTAGACTATAGGTTCAGCAACAGATAAATGGATAAATAAAATGTGGCATGTATCCATAAAACATATATATGCTTTTATGAAGAACAAAAAGTTTTGAGTGATTTTTAGAAAAATGATTGTATCTTAAAAGAGTAAAGTTTTGTGAAATAAAATGGATATGAAAGCTTAAATATCAGTTTCTTTTATTTATTTTTTCCTCATTGAGTTTATTGGTACATTTTAGGTATACAGTAAAGCTACATTCATTATTGGGATCTTGTACATGACAGGTCTTGGTTCTCATTTTTTCCCCTTGTCCCTGCCCTCCCTTCACCCGATCTCCCCTCCTGCTTTGCAAACACTTCATTTCCATTTTTTTCTTTTTCTCATATTTTTTTCTTTTCCCTTATTACCTTTCCCCTACTCCTCCCACTTCCCTACACCTTTAGCCCCTTTCTTCCTATTTAACATTGTCCATTATCTCATTAGGATCTTATGTACTATGACAGTTTATTCACAGTAGAGAAACGATATGGTATTTACACATATGTGCCTTATTTATTTCATTTTACATTGTTTCTTTTATAAGAGAGACCCACTATATATATATATATGGGAGTCCCAATGTTCAAATAAATTAAGGAGCAAAATGAAAGATATATAAATAACAGGGACTAGGAACATAGATATTTTTCAAATGGGAAAATAATGAAGAGATGAATGCAGGGGAGTGGGGGTAAGCGAATGAAAAACAAATCAAGTTATGCAATGCACAGGTACCAACTCTTCAAGTGAATGTAACTATTATATATATGGGAGTCCCAATGTTCAAATAAATTAAGGAGCAAAATGAAAGATATATAAATAACAGGGACTAGGAACATAGATATTTTTCAAATGGGAAAATAATGAAGAGATGAATGCAGGGGAGTGGGGGTAAGCGAATGAAAAACAAATCAAGTTATGCAATGCACAGGTACCAACTCTTCAAGTGAATGTAACTATTATGCACTACAAATACAGACTAACAAAAATTTAAAAAATAATAACAATGCAGAAACCTGGATTCAAATTTTCAAATATAAAACAATCAGTTCAAAATGGATCAAAGGCCTCTAAATGTACATTCCAAAATAATGAATTTACAAGATGAATATAGGAGAAATTCTTTAATATGTGGGCCTTGGCAAAATTTTGTTGTTGTTGTTTGTTTGTTTTTTTTACTTTAAAAAAATTTTAGAACTCAAAAACACAGCAAACAAAGCCAAAATAAACAAATAGAAATATAAAAATTAAAATTCTTCTAGACAGCAGAGGAAATTAGTAAAGAAACATTGTACAATATGTGTTAAAATATCTGCAAACAACACATCTTAAAAGGGGTGAATGGCTCCCGGACTGCGCACCACCAGACCCAGTAAGGACCCAAGGAATCCGGAGGGGGTCTCTTCACCTGCCTGCCTGCCTGAGATCACCCGGCGGGTGAACAAGCTCCCCAACTGCACGCCACCAGATCCAGTAAGGAAGGCTCCCTTGAAACACCCCCACGACCTGCTCCCCACCCCCATTCTCAAACCTCCTGATTGGGCCAGTCCTTGGACCAAATCTGCAGAGGCATATGTTCTCATGAAGGGTAGTTTTCTGAGCTCCCAACTTTGAACATCTTTAAAGAAAGGGCAGGGGAAACCTGTAATAGAACTGAGTGGAGTTCAACCCTGAGGGTTGGGAAACTCAAGTTAGGCCTTGTGGACTGAGTTCAGTCTCAGTTGAGGGAAATGCCATTGGCTAGCCGAGACCAGGGGATTTGGTTCTGCATATGGCTATACATGTGGTATAATATGAGAACAGAGACATAGTCTGAAAGAGGCCCTTCAAATTCTTTTTTTTTCCTCTTTTTTCTTTTCCTCATTCCACCCTAAAATTTCTTTCTTTTGTCTGCCCTCTCTCTCCAACTCAGTCTCTTGCTATTATCCCTCATCTCCCTTTTTATTCCGGCTCCCGCCCTAACTCAGACTTCTTCTTTTATTATTTTTTCTTTTTTTGGGGGGGGTTCTCTTTATGTTCTTTTCTCCAGTCATTTTACCTCACTCATGGCTCTGTACCTTCAAGGGAAGGCAAGCACCTGTTATTGTTAAGGGAATATATTCTTGTCCTTATTCCTGCACTCTCTCTATCCTCCCTGAAGTTAATAGCTTTGTAAAGATAGTAGGGTAATTCTACATCCTCTGGGTTCACTTCAAACCTGCTCCAGTTCTTTCACTTATCTACTCCTCTCATCTTAACTCAGTCTAATCCCCCATCCTAAATGGTAAAGATGCTATATTTAAAAGCATATTCACTGCAAACACATTATGGGCTGTTTCTTGATATTAATTTAATTCACATGGCTTAAAGGTGATACATTAATGACTACCACAAGTGGTCAGTTTGCAAGCTGTGCCTGATCCTATTGGGCTGCTGAATGTATCAATTGGGATAAAGGGTTGTGATTGATTTAAAGAGTTGTTTTCTCTGATATTATGAAAATGAGGATGTCTATGAGTCATTAGAAACTCAAAAGCTAAAACACAACTATATCAGGAAGATTTAAGTAATACCCAGAAATTAAAGAAGGACAACCCAACAATAAAAAATAAAAATGAGAAAACACTTAAGCAAGACACAAAGACAGATTTCCAGTTCACCAATGGCAAACAGTAGGACAAATGAGGACGAAAAGCCTGAGAGTGAACCAGCAGGACACCCTGGACCCATAGCACAGGAGGTAACAAAGCGGATCAATCAGGCTCTAGAAAAATTCAAATCAGAAATAATTTCCCACTTAAACAGAGAGATGATGAGCAAAATGGAAGTCATGATTCGAGACTCTAGAACAGAAACTGACAAAAAATATATGAGCTCAAGACCATGATGGAAGCCATGAAGACTCAGCATAAGTAAGAAATGGAAACAATGAATGCCCAACAGAGGAAAGAAAGGGAATCCATAAAACAGATTCAAAAAGATATCCAGGAGATTAAAAACTCTATTAAAAGTGTACGCAACAGAATAAAAGATTGCAAAGATAGAAATTCAGATATAGAAGATAGGATCGCAGTCAGTGACTATGAAGAAAGAGGACTCTCAAAAACAGTAAGGGATCATGAGAAATCAATCCAACAACTTCTAGATGATGCAAAGAAAAATAACATAAGACTGATAAGAATTCATGAAAAAACAGGAGAAAATGCAAATGACCTAAAAAAGCTCTTCACAGAATTAATGACAGAAAACTTCCCAAACAGAAGGGAAGAATTAGACATACAGATAAGTGATGCATATAGAACCCCAACTAGCCACAATCAAAAAAATCCACACCTAGATATATAATAATCCAGATTCCAGAAATCCAACAGAAAAACAAAATAATACAAGCAGTAAGAGAAAAGAAACAGATCACATACAAAGGAAAGCCCATTAGAATCACAGCAGACTTTTCAATGCAAACCCTTAGGTCAAGGAGAGACTGGACTGAGGTATTCCAAGTCCTAAAAGAAAAGAACCTCCAACCTAGAATGATGTATCCTGCAACTCTCTTTCAAAATAGATGGGGGAAATAAGATACTTCCATGACAAAGAGCACCTGAGAAATTTCATGAACACCAAACCAGCACCGCAAGGAATTCTAAATAATATCCTAGAAAAGGACAATGAAGTTCACAATAACATGAGGCCCAACAGAGCAAATCAAATAGGCAAGGCAAGAAACTAAAAGGAGACAGGAGAAAAAGTAAAAAGAGTCAACAAACAGACAATAACATGACAAGAATAAGTCAGAATATATGAGTTATAACCATCAATTTTAATGGCCTCAATTCACCAATCAAGAGAAATAGACTGGCAGAATGGATTAAGAAGCAAAAATCCAACAATATGTTGTACACAAGAAACACACCTATTGCAAAAGAAAGCCCATAGACTGAAAGTGAAAGGATGGAAAACAATTCTCCATGCTTCAGGAGCCCAGAAAAAAGCAGAGGTAGCATTTTTATTCTCAGATAAAGTAAATTTCAAACCAAAACTCATTAAGAGAGACAAAGAAGGACACTACATCCTTGTAAAGGGAACAATTCAAGAGGAAGAGTTGACAATCATAAACATATATGCACCAAATATAAATGCCCCAAACTATATAAAACAAATATTAAGTAACATGAAAAACCAAATAAGCACTAATACAATTGTAATGGGGGATTTAAATACCCCACGATCACAAGTTGACAGATCATGATCATCTAGGCAGAAAATCAACAATGAAATAATAGAACTGAACCAAGTTTTGGAACACATGGACTTAATAGATGTTTATAGAGTATTCCACCCCCAAAAACCAGAATATACATTCTTTTCGGCTGCACATGGATCATTCTCCAAAATAGACCACATACTGGCTCACAGAACAGGTCTAAATAAATGCAAAAAAATTGAAGTCATCCCCTGTATATTATCAGATCATAGTGCAATCAAACTAGACATCAATAGTACAAGAAACAATAGAAACTTCACAAGCACATGGAAACTGAACAACACTCTCCTAAACAATCAGTGGATTACAGAGGAAATTAAAGAAATTAGACAGTTTTTACAAATAAATGAAAATGCCAATAAAGCATACAGGAATCTGTGGGACACAATAAAAGCAGTTCTATAGGGAAAATTCATAACATTGAATGCCCACACTAGGAAAACAGAGCGGGCTCAAATAAACAACTTAATGATGAAACTTAGAGTCCTAGAAAAACAAGAGCTAGAAAAACCCAAAGCTCAAACAAGAGAGGAAATTATAAAGATCTGAGCAGAAATCAATACAATTGAAACTAAGAAAATGATACAAAAAATAAATGACACAAAGAGTTGGTTTTTTGAAAGAATAAACAAAATTGACAAACCCTTAGCTAATCTTATCAAAAAAAGGAAAGAAAAGGCTCAGGTCCATGCTATCAGGAATGAAAAAGGCGGTCACAACAGATCCAAAAGAAACCCAGAAGATCATGAATACTTACTTTGAGAACCTGTACTCCAATAAAATGGAAAACACAGAAGAAATGGACAGATTTATACATACTTAAGAATTACCAAAGTTGAACCAAGAAGATAAAAACATTTTAAACACCCCAATTACAGTGAGTGAAATTGAAAATGTAATTAAAAATGTACCAACAAAGAAAAGCCAAGGCCCTGATGGATTCACTGCTGAATTTTACAAGACATTTAGAGAAGAACTTACTGCCATTACTCTTCAAACTTTTCAATGAAATCGAAAGGGAAGCTATGCTTCCAAATTCATTCCTGGAAGCAAGTATCACTGTGATTCCCAAATGAGGGAAAGATACAACTAAAAAGGAGAACTACAGACCAATCTCCTTAATAAATATAGATGCAAAAATCCTTAATAAGATACTAGCAAACACAATACAGAGGATTATTATGAAGATCATCAATCCTGACCAAGTAGGATTTATTCCAGAGATGCAAGGGTGGATCAACATATGAAAGTCAATAAATGTAATACATTATATTAACAAAGTCAAGGACAAAAAACAATATAATCCTCTCAATAGATGCAGAAAAAGCATTTGATAAAATTCAACACCCATTCATGATAAAAACCATGCAAAAAAATTGGAATAGATGGTCTGTACCTCAATTTAATAAAGGCTATCTAAGAAAAACCATCAGCTAACATCATATTAAATGGCCAAAAGCTGAAAAACTTCATGTTAAAATCAGGAACAAGACAGGGATGCTCATTATCACCACTCCTCTTTGATATAGTTCTGGAAACATTAGCCACAACAATTAGACAAGAGAAAGAAATTAAAGCAATAAAAATAGGAAAGGAAAAAGTTAAACTGTCATTATTTGCTGATAATATGATACTCTACATTGAAGACCCAAAAAACTCCACCAAAAGACTTCTAGACTTAATTGACAGATTCAGTAGAATATCTGGAGACAAGGTGAATACCCAAAAATCAATAGCCTTCTTATACACAAATAATAGACTCACTGAGAGAGAAATTAGGGAAAATATTCCTTTTACAATAGCATCCAAAAAAATGAAGTATCTAGGAATCATTCTAACAAAAGAAGCAAAATATCTCTACACTGAAAACTACAGCACTCTGAAAAAAGAAATTGAAGAGGATATTTAAAAAGTGGAAAGATACCCCCTGCTCCTGGGTAGGTAGAATCAACATAGTGAAAATGGCCATACTACCTAAACTGCTGTATACATTCAATGCAATGCCAATTGAAATTCCAACACTATATTTCACAGAACTAGAAAAAAGTATCCGAAAATTCATTTGAAGCCATCCTAGGCAACAGATACATGGCAGCGGGTATAACAATTCCCAATTTGAAACTATACTACAAAGCCACTGTGATAAAAACAGCATGGTACTGGCCAAGAAATAGGCCTGAGGATGTGTGGAAGACTGGAAGACTCAAAAACAAACCCAGATGTACTCAGCTACCTCATCTTTGACAAAGGAGCTTACCATCCTCAGTGGAAGAAAGATAGCCTCTTTAATAAATGGTGTTGGAAAAACTGGATGTCGACCTGCCACAGATTAAAATTAGACCCTTATCTTTTGCCATGCACTAAATTAAAATCCAAATGGATTAAAGATCTAAACATTAAAACAGAAACATTAAACTTGCTGGAAGGTAAGTTAGGCAGAACTCTGGAAGACATTGGTATAGAAAAAGACTTTATGAACAAATCCTCAGTAGCATGGGAACTAGCAGATAGAATCAACAACTGGGATCTCATCTTACTGAAAAGCTTCTGTACTTCAAAAGAAACCATCAGCAGAACTAAGAGACAATCTACAATGTGGGAAAAAAATTTTACCAGCTGTTCCTCAGACAGAGGAATATTATTGAGAATATATAAAGAAATAAAAACAAATATGAAGACCCAATTCAAAAATGGGCATCCGAAATGAACAGATATTTCTCAGACAAAGAAGTAAAAGTAGCAAGTAAATATATGAAAAAATGTTCCACATCACTGATCATTCAAGAGATGCAGATGAAAACAACACTGAGTTTCCACCTCACTCCACAAAGAATGGCTGCTACCAAGAAATCACACAATAACAAATGTTGGCAGGATTGTGGGGAAAAAGGAACCCTTCTCTATTTTTGGTGGGAGTGCAGACTGGTGCAACCACTATGGAAATCAGTATGGAGATACCTCAAAGAGCTTGGACTGGAGATTCCATTTGACCCAGCCATCCCTCTGCTGGGTATCTTTCCAAAAGAACTAAAAGAATCATATCACAGAGAAGTAAGTGCACCCATGTTATAGCGGCACAGTTTGTAATAGCTAAATCTTGGAAACAGCCCATTTGCCCATCCGCTGGAAACTGGATAAAGAAGATGTGGTTTTTCTGTAAAATGGAATATTACTCAGCCATAAAGAATGAGAAAATAGATTCATTCATAGGAAAATGGATACATATTGAAGATATACTCCTAAGTGAAATAAATAAGTCACACATGTGTAAATATTGAATAGTTTCCCTGGTGTAAATAATCTGCAATAATACATAATATCCTAATAAGATCACTGTCATTCAGAAATGGGAAGAAAGGAGCTAAAGGTGTAAGGAAGGTGGGATCGGTAGGGGAAGGGTAATAAGGGAAAAGATAAAAATGTGACATAATGAAAAGATGAAAATAAAGTGTTTGTAGATGAGGAAGGGAGGAGGGGGTGAAGGGAGGGCTGGGGTAAGGGGAAAAAATGAGAATAGAGACTTGTCATGTAGAGGTACAGGATCCCAACAATGAATGTAACTGTACTGTATCCCTAAAATGTACCAATAAACTCAATTAAAGCTGAAAAAAAGGGGGCGAATGTTCAGAATATATAAAGAAATAAATCTCAACAGCAAAAATAACAATTTTATTTAAATATAGACAAAATTATTAGACCTTTAAAAATATTAGATACAGAAAGGCCTGTCAGATATGCAGGAATATGTCAGTTGATTTTACAATGAGTCCTACTTGAGTTAGAATGGTTATTATTAAAAGATGTAGAGATAATTTCTGCACAAGTTTGATAGAATTTAATTATCTCACTCATTATAAAAAACAGTATGGTCAAAAAAAAAAAAAAAAGAAAAAAGAAAGGGCCAGGGACTTAGCTCAGGTTTTCCACCACCTGCTTTGCAAGCGCAAGGTCCTGAGTTCAATCCCTCGTGACACAAAAGAAAGAAAGAAAGAAAGAAAGAAAGAAAAAAGAAAACAGTATGGAGTTTCCTCAAAATTTAAAAATAGAGAGATGTTGATGGACTTCAGTGGTAGAAGGCTTGTCTAGCATGTACTAGATACTGTGTTCATACCTACATTCTGCCAAATTAAAAAACTGACTTATTGTGTTATCCAAAGAAAATAAAATCAGTGTTCCAAATAGATAATTTTCAGAAACTTTATTCACAATATCCAAGATATGACAGAAAGCCAAATGTTCAAAGAATGAATGGATAAAGACTATGGGGTCAGTATACAGAATGGAATATTACGCTTCCACAAAAATAATATATTGTCATTTGTCACCTTTAAATCTGAAGGATATTAAGCTCAGTGAAATATTCTAGGCACAGAAAGTCAGACACCACATGATCTCATTCATATGTGGAACCTAAAAAAATTGATCTTGAAGAAATTGAGGGTAGAATTGTGGTCACCAGAGGTAGCAAAAGTAAAAGGGAGGGATAGGGAGAGGCTGACCAATATGTACTAACAAAGTTAGGAGTAGAAAGTTCTAGTGTGCTGTTGCAAAATACATGGCTGTAGATGTACTGTACATTTCATAAAGATAGAACAAGGACTTAGAATATTTTTGCCATAAAAAAAATTTAAAGTGATAAACATGTTCAACCACACTTAAACCTTATACCATATAAATTAATTAAAATAAAATTTAAATAATTAAAATAAGCTGATGTCATAAAATTACGACTATGACAGTGGATATCAGAGGGTAGGGAAATTAGGGAAGAAAATGTTGGTCAACAGATCAAAATAAAGAAGGTCTGAACACTAGATTTCAACTAAAGCATTGTACATCTCAGAATAGTTAGAAAAGGGAATTTTGAGTCTTTTGTCACAAAGAAATGAGAAATATTCATATGAATAGGTATAGTAATTATCTCGATTTGATTATTTCCCAATATATACATATACTTTATCGCATACATATTTGCATTTGTAATGTGATATTTTCAAATTAAATAAAAATTGTATTTTAGTTTATTATGTCAGTGTGACTCCCACTTTGCTTTTAATTCAGGCAAATCATACAAATAAAATTATTATTGGGTTTGTGTTTGAGGGTCAATTCCAGTTCTTTCTGTATTAACTTCTATTAAAAAGATTTGCTGACTTGAGTAAAACAACCACAAATTAACTTTTAAAATAGAAATTAGTGTCATGGAGCAGTCAGAATATATCTTTGTAATCTGGAAGTCATTAGATTAGGGACTGTTCATTCTTTTGGTGTATACTTAGAAATCTTCATAGCTGTTCAGAAATCAGCAGTGAACTACCCAAAAACCATCACTTCAGGAAATATTTGTCCTGTTGACTGGGAAATGAAAAATTGCATCAGCTTATTTTCCCATGCTAACATTTTTGTTATTAAAACTTTTATATCAATGAAATACTATTTTCTCCTAAATCACCTCCCAGTAAACTGTCCTCTACTTGAATGATAGATCTTAAAATCACTAATTGTAGGTCATAAAACCATGGAAATATTGTTTCATAAATTCTGATAATGAGTCCAAATTAATATTTATTCAATGTGGCATCCTCCACAGATATAGTAAGTCCAATAAACTCAGCTTTGCTTAATCAACTGGAAAAGGATTTTGACCAATAATTTTTATAGAAATATAGAGTTCTGAAATATTTTAAACAGATTATCATAGTGAAATTTGTATTCAGAGAAGACTGCCCTAAGTAAAAGTGTCAAAAAATGTGTAGAGATTAAAGATTTAAATGTCTAAACTTTTATTCTAACATTTTAAATTGTCTTAATTATTTTTTGTAGATTTCCTTATTTTTAAAAAAATATATCTTCAGATAATGCTTATGATGTTGCAAAATATTTTATGTCAGTATAAGTCAATAAATATGTGATATAACCAGATCAGTAGTAAATTTTTATGACATTTTTTGTGGGATGATATTTAATTGTAGGGGCACTTTGGTTTACTACTAGATCTCAATGTCTAATTGCTGTAAAAAGGAACCACCCACCTGAAAGCCTCCAGAGAAGTCAGTCATCCTGTTGTTCTCATCTCTTAGCTAGAACATTAGAGTCAATTTATCCAGGCATTTGTTTTCAAGATAAAATATTGACAGCAAAATAATTGAATAATTTAATGGAAATTAATCTTTCCATAGCTTGCTGAATGATTTTCTATAATTTACTAGTTAAAGGTTCGCATTAAATTCAGATATATTTCCCTATGTATTACATTCAGTTAAGTACAAATTCATTCTTGTACATTGGACTATGATTCTAATAATGACCAGCTTGTAATTGTGTGCAGAACTTGTGATTACTGAGAACATTTCTGCTAGAATTGTCCCCCCCCATTGCTATTGATCTGGTGCCAAACTTTATAACATTTCTCCATCTATCTTCTGCATCTGTTTTCAACTGATATGCTGGATTTGACCTTTGTTTCACTCTGTAATTTTACTTTTCGGCAGTTTATAACAAGTATATGTATGGATATACATCTTTCCTTTAATGCAGTTCCTGAATTAAATATAATTATAATAAAGCTCTGCAACTTATTTATCACAGTTTCTTTTTGGATCTGTATTTTTAATCACTGACTCTATAGTTTTATTCATTTAAAATTTTATTTAAAAGTTTAAAAAATTATTATTTAAACCTTTCATAATTTATTTTATGTGTAAGAGTTTTAATTTGAAAGCTATAAAAATGTATAAATCATTATACAATATTAGACATCTTAGCAGTTTCATTACAATATAGATTCTAATCTTCAGAAAAATTACATTACATAAAGTAATTCCTTTAGAGGAGTTTCCCTCTAAAATCAAGGTAATGGATATAGGTATTGCAATATGAATCACACTAAATTTCATTTCTATATTGCTATGTTGGTTTCGAAAGATGTAGTTAATTATAAAATCAACTTGAATGTTTTAAGAAATGTCTAGTGAATTAGTGGGGCACATTTTGGGTGTGTTTGTAGATGAGTAACATGTAAGCGACAAATTTAAGAGGGAAGTCCCGGCCCAAATGCAGGTGGCTCCATCCAACTGGTTTATCTTCTGGATGCAAAATCCAAGGAAATTAGAAGGAAGTCTCCCTTTTTGCTCTTCCGAGGAGCTCCAATCTCTGTCATTGCCTTTGGACAATTTTTTTTTGGTTTTTTTTTTTTTTTAGACAGGGTCTCACTATGTTTGTGACTTA
>NW_022900926.1:77667987-77685372 GCF_012274545.1 Fukomys damarensis
TTTTTTTTTTTTTGAGACAGGGTCTCACTATGTAGTTGAGACTGACCTGGAACTCACTATGTAGCCCAGGCTGGTCTCGAACTCACAGTGATCCTCCTCCTGCCTCAGGCTCCTGAGTGCTGGGATTACAGGCATGCGCCACCACACCTGGCTTTCCTTTGGACAGTTTGTCTCCAGTTTCTTCAGGCTTTCAGCCCAGACTCTCTGACCTTTCACTGTAGCCCCTTCAACTTTTTGACACAAACCCACACATTTTACACCCTGGAAAGCTCCAGGCCTTCAACCTTAGAATGAGTCTTCTGGCTCTCTAGTGCTCCGATGGCCATTTTCCATTCTTTCACCTCTGATTCTGCAGGTGGCTATTTTAAGCCATATAGATATTTTGTTATTACTAGTAAACCTTAATTGATACAAAAAAAAACCAACCAAAAACAAATTTGCAACCCCATGACTATATATCAAATTATTTTCCAGCCCAAATCTGAGTGGTTAAAATTCTGTTCATACCAAATGAAGTGCAATTTAAGCACTGTTATACTGTTCAATTTCCATGAAGGTTTTGCTACTAATATGTTTTTCGGACATATAGAACAAATCTTAATGGTGGCTGTGGGCTTTACACGTAGGATCCTTCTTCAGCTTTTCAAAAATTAATAGAGTAAGATTCACTACTAAGTGAATGGGTTTCACTTACGCTGTCTCTAATAGAATAAAATAAAGCCTGAACTAATTTACATATTGAGGCAATTGCAAATCAGTGGAAGGTAGAAAACGTAATAACTTACCTCAGCAGCACAACTGATTCTCGT
Organism: Fukomys damarensis; assembly: GCF_012274545.1. NCBI lineage: Eukaryota > Metazoa > Chordata > Mammalia > Rodentia > Bathyergidae > Fukomys > Fukomys damarensis. Next base: position 77,668,797 of record NW_022900926.1, read on the forward strand.
GAACGGATTCACAACAAACCTGGTGCGATGTGGAATTGTGTCTTTATGAAAGGAAGAATCAGTCTTTACCTCATGCCTGCTTACAACTCCAAACGTAACAGTACTTTCACTTTGAATGACAGTTCGGACACGTGTGGAATAATTTTTGCCCTTGATTAGCGTCATTTCTAAAAATGAATGTAAGGGGAGATTCAGTATTGGTAAACAAAGAGGTAAGATATAGTGAACTGTGGTAAAAGTAGTAAAACAGAAAGCGTCGTTTATAAATTTTACCTATCACTCAGCACATATGCCTGACTCCCCTCTCTGGGTGTCTTTTTAACATTCCTGTGAGGCCATGCTATGTAACTTGGACAATTACACGTAAGTGTGAAGCGGAAGCTTGAGGGGCTGTGCACCCATCCTCCTTTCTCTGCATTAGCAATCATGACAGCATGTGACAAGATGGGATTTTCTTCAAAACGCTCCACTACAGTATTTACATATTTTGAGTGCCATTTCTACTTGTTTGCTTTAAGCCACTGCCATTTGTAGACATTTTATTGCTGCTGTCTCATTCAGGTCTTTCTTACTGACACACGTGCATTCAATTCACTTTTATTCTTTTGTTTGCTCATTTGTTTGTTTGTTTGTTTGTTTGTTTGTTTGAGACAGGGTCTCACTATGTAGTCTAGACTGACCTGGAACTCACTGTGTAGCCCAGGCTGGTCTTGAACTCACAGCGATCATCCTGCCTCAGCCTCCTGAGTGCTGGGATTACAGGTGTGCACCACTGCACCTGGTTACTTTTATTCTTATATAAAACTTAGTGTCTTCTTCACAATTTATTTGATTGTTCATAAGGTCTTGTCCATATTTTATTTATTTTCTCTTCATTTTTAAATTTTTAAAATGAGCTATACTAGTTTTTGTTCTTTTTCACTTTTATTTTCTTTGTCAAAAACTAAACTTTAGTTTGCTTTCTGATTTCTGAAATGAGGCCTCTCTAGGTCCCATTATAATCTATTTACTAACAAGTGTATTCACCATTGCTTAAAAATCATAAGCCGGGCATGGTGGCGCACACCTGTAATCCCAGCCCTTGGGAGGCTGAGGCAGGAGGATCACTGTGAGTTCAAGACCAGCCTGGGCTACACAGTGAGTTCCAGGTCAGTCTCAACTACATTGTGAGACCCTGTCTCAAAAAGAAAAAAAATCGTCATATTCATATTTTCTCAAGTATATAATTACCATTGGTTTCTTCTTTTTTTTTTTTATTCCTGGTATAGTTTATCTTTCCATATTCATTGAAAGCCACAGGCTCTCATTCACCGTTCTCCAATAATTTTACTCTCCCTATGCATTCTCTGAATATTATTACTTCTAAGGGTTTCCTATTTAATAGGTTTTCTCTATTCAGACATTGCTTTTAGGCACTCTGTTTTTAACTTTCCTGAAGAAACTTCATACATTTTTCAAGTTTCCTATAAGCTATGAATTAGAATGTCTCCTTGCCTGAAGTATACCTTCCGTGCTCTGAGATGAATTACCCCATTTAAGACTGAGACCAGGGGATAAAGAAACATTAGACAGCTAGAATAGGAAGCTGAGTAAATCAAGATGAGTCCTGGGAAAACTGGAACACAAGGGAAAGCTGGAGTGGGGGAAATCAGTTTTCCCAATGTCAGAGGACCGGCTAAAAATGGCAGCCACATTGCTTTGAAGGACAAGACCTGGGGTAAACTGATTCAACCTTTGGTAAATTAGGGTTCAAAGGAAATCTTCTCCTCTGACATCAGAAGCCTAGCTAAACGCTTCAACCACATTGCTTCAATGCATCATTTTTTGCATGCCCTCCAAAATAGTCCAAGATGGCATACACATCCCTGAACTTGGGTTGCCTTCTCAGGGTCCTCTCTTGGAATCCTGCTCAGTTAGTGAGATTTTCTTTGTTCTTCTAAGAAACTATAGAGAGTTCATTCCTCACTGCTGTGTCAAAGACTTCGTACTTTGTCATCGTCAAGACAATACCATGGATGAGGAAAAGAATTGGCTACAATATGCATTGTTTTCCATATATTTATTTCCATAATAGATATATATATTATAGATATTATATATTTATTTATATTTAGATCTGAAATTTTAGTCTAATTCTGCATTCTGTCCTCCACCCACTGACTCTTCGTTTTTCCCCTTAACCGACAATTCACAAGTACATTTCACACTGATTTCTTCAATAGTATATTTAGTTTTTTCTCTGGTTATAACTATCATTGATGGTTATTTTATGTAAGGGTTTTATCTATTATTTGGAATATTTCATTCATCTTTACACTGGACTAATAGTTCACTACTTCCAATATTTTATTCCTCCTTTATCCAGAAAATAATTTTACCATTATATTGATAAAACCCTTCTTGCACGCACTTTTTTCATGGAGGTCCAATCAAGGTTTTTCAAATCAATACATTACAAAGATATTCAAATAAAATACATAAAAACAAGTTTAAGTAATTGCTTTTGAGTATAAGCCCTTTTTCCCCTGTCATTATGCTCTCTTTTTGTGTGTGACCCCTTTGAATCATCAGATTCCTCTGGAATCAAGTTTTGAAAATAATACTAAGTAAACATGTTGATAATAAATATCAATATAATATTACACATTGCACAAATTAGCATGTTTGTCTTCATGATTCAGGCTTAGATTATTTGCGCATCACAATCACACTCTACATACCATGCATAGTACTTCTTTTCTCTTATATTAGTTATTTTTTACCCTGAATTGTTTTTCCTACTTGTCTGCTCGGTTTATTCTTGTTTAAATTAATTTAAATCAGTTGAAAGCTTTACTCTGGGTTATATACCAAAGGCTGTTCTTTGCTTAGCTCTTCTCTTTCCTATTAGTCTGTGTACGTGGCCATTTTAGAAACAGATTGATCAAAAACTAAGCTCAAAATTATAGGCTGCAGTATAAGTCTTCCATACAACTTTAGACGTTAGTTGTAAAGAGAGCAAGAAAGAGTGTCTCTTCTTATTATTTTAGATTAAAAACCCTTGAGTTGTTAGTTTTTCATCATTTTTCTGGGAAACTTTCTGCAATAGCAGAAAATAAATTGACATGTAGAGAACAAGGAATTCTGGGAAGAAAATTATGGAAGTGCTTGAATCCTTATTTTAGTGGCTCCTGTGGTTTAGATGCATTCTAGCTCATACCATAGATTGAGTGCTCTGTCTTCTTTTATATTATGTTAACTTCTCTGGCTTCCTAAAATAAATGCATTCTGCCTAATAGCTTATTTAATTTGGCATATATAAATAAATATAATAGTGCATATACATATAATATATCACATATATTTTATTGTTTTACTTTTCACAGTCCTAAGCAATATTTTTTGTTGTTATAGTTGTACAATTGTCTCAATATTCTAAAAGCTATTTGGTCTCACATTTTAAATTCAAAAATTGTGTCACTGGATATGCTTTTGAAAGTTTAAAATTTCCCTAGATGCTACACAGGGACCAAAATTTGAGCCATTTTATTCTAGGAAAAGTTTATTCATTGTTTGTATGTGCACTCCTATTTTCTACTTGCCAACTTATTTGTAATTTAATTAAATTTCTCTAACTTGGTTTATAATTTCTCCCCATACACTATAGATTTGTGAATGGAGTGAATTATCAAATATTCCTAGTTCTCTAATTGTCTTTGTTTTATTGTACTTTAATGTTTTTTTGTAGAAGAACAAAAAGCAAATTTAATTCATGCAATATTCTGAAGATTATTAAAGATTTTTAAGAATAAAAAAATCAGAGTATTAAGTGTCTGTTATATTGTGTTGCAATCTCTAAATATTCACTTTTGAGGGCTTTGGGAACCTGACCACCCACCGTTATTTTAATATAAAAATGATTCACAGAATTTCTATCATTTGATAACTTTGGCTTATGAAATTTGATAAACAATTTTAATGCTAATTTTAGCCCCACAATTATAGAAAATAATTAACCCTTTCACTATTAGTCAGTGAATGCTACTATAACAAACTATCAAAAATTGAGTAGCTTATATAATAGAAATTTATTTTATCACATTTTTTCATGCTGAAAGTCCAAAAACAATTTGCTGTTAGGATTAGCTTCTTTGGATGCCTCTCTTCTTGGATTGCAGATGGTTTTCTTTTCACGATGTTGATCCTGAAAATTTTCCATTTGGTTTCCACATTCAAAATTTTTATGCTAGGTTATTTATTAGTATCAGGGAGTAATATTTTATGTAAATAATTTACAAATATCATGATTAATCAAAATTAGAGCCACAATAATTGTGTAACCTTTTTCACATATACCACGATACTACTTTAAATCATCTTTAGGAAGTATGACCCACTTTCTGGTGAAAAATTTTATGAAGTCTAAGTATGTAGTTATGTTAAACTAAAAGTGTATATAAAAATCAAATGAAAAATTGATATTTTGTAATAGGAAGAAAAAGTCTAGAGGTCCTGGGCAAATGTTAGAAGTAGGAGAAAGGTAACAAAGGAAGAGAAAAGGAAAAATTGGAGAAAAATCTTTGCAAAGAGGGAAGGGTGGAGGGCAAAAGGAGGCTAAGGGAATGGGGAAAAAAACAAGAGCCAAGACTTGTCATGTACAAGTACAAGATCCCAATGGTAAATGTAACTGTATTGTATATCTAAAGTGTACCAATAAAAAAGACAGTAAAAATAATTTCTGAATAATTTTCCAATATTTATTAATAGAAAGCCAGCCAATCTACAATGTACAATTTCTGTATTTCCTCTGAAACTACCTTTGGTATAAGTTACTGATGGTTTGCTTGAAATCAAAAGTGTATTTTTCTTTTCATTCTGGATGACAGCACCCATATCTTCCTCACATCTGAACCACTTGGTCAGGAAAGTCACAGCAAGAATCACCTACTCTGTACCAAAATCTGTATCAGTCTCACTTTGTTGAGTTAAACTACTCAATGCTGACAACTTAGAAGAGATTTATTTCAGCTCAGGTTTCAGGAGGCTCCGTTAGCGGTTGGTTGGCTCTGAGGCAGAAACACCAAGGCAGAGAAGTACTGCAGAGGAAGGTTGCTCAACACTTCACAGCAGGGAAGCAGAGGTGGGGTAGGAGCTTGGGACTGGGAAACAAACCCTCTTCTATGTCATGTGTCCAGTGACTCGTCTCTTCCAATCAGCTCCTACCTCCAAACACGAGATAGTATGGGGGGGCATTTTATAACCAAATCAGGCCAAATATGAAGTATGATTGTTTAAAAATAATGCATGAAGAGTATGTTACATGAATAATTTCTAATTTTTTATACAAAGATTGCAACAAAATGACAATCCCAGGTTTTGTGTAATAATTGACACCATAAAGGGGGCCGGAGATTTAGCTCAGAGGTTCCGCCGCCCTCCTTGAAATCTTGAAAGCACAAGGACCTGAGTTTGATTCCCAGAAGAACAACAACAACCAAAAACCAGACACCATAAATAATTTTTTTAGCAATAAGGACTATCCTGTCAGAACTTATCTTCCTAATTTTGGCAATCAAAGTTTCTAAGAATTATAGTACAACTTTGTGTGATAAACTTCCTACATTTGAAACTAAAAGAAAATAGTATTGCAATATATTCATATCCCTACACTTTTCAGATATTTAAGCAAAACCTACTATAGGTGGTACTGCTTTCTTCTGGCAAAGACACAGGTGTTCTGACGAAGCCAGAGGTGACTTTCTGAGAGTTTTAGTCTCCAGGATTTCCTATGACAAATTTAAAATATTTTAAGAAATCAGGATAATAAATATACTTTTCAAGAGATTTTGGCTGTTTAAAATAAATAGAGACTGCTGTCATTGCATTTAAATAGTGAAGACTTTTATTTACAATTTTTTCAAGATATCTTTGAAGTACAGTATTTTCAAATAGATATCTGCTGTACATATTTAACAATATATGTTTAAGATTATTGAACAATTTACTCAATTATAGATGATAAGTATCTTGTGGCATCAAAAAGTTTGTAAATTGTTACAGCAGATAAAAGAACAGCATGGTAATTGTTTTCTTATGATACATATCCAAGGTATTTCTGAATAAATAATGGATAAGCCTGGAGGAAAAAATTGAGGAAATATGTTGCCATGGGAACATTACAATGAAAATATTCTAGTACAAATAACTGAACAGACAGAAAAGTTTATCCATCTTTTCTAATATACAATAATATATATCATTTATACAATAACATATTGTATATCACGTAATATATATATATATATATATTGATTGTGTAAACTTTCTGAAGAAAAGTTTAGTACAATATTATATTAACATGTTTTGCTTCTTGATAATATTTAGGAAAAGTAAAAATTCCTCTATTATTTGTTGAGCATAAGGGTTTTCATTTTTATGGACTATAGTCCCATTATGTGCAGATGAAATAGCCAGTATATTCATCAAATATGTGATCTAGGCAGGCAGCTTTTCTTTTACCACAAGAAAATAAAAGCATGTAATATTTTTAAAATTAAATTAATACAAACTAAAATTAAATGAGCATAGTTGGTCATTGTTTTAAAGGTATTTTCTAAAAATTTCTGTTAGTAGTGCATGTGGGCAGTACATGACTATATTCCATGTATGGAGTTGGTACATGCCAATGACATATGTTAATTTTTTATGCATCCTCTTTTCCTACCCTCTATTTCTTGATCCCCATCCAATTCAAGAAAGCTTTACCTCCCTACTTCCTATTATTGTTTAATTTGCTCTTTAGTTATAATTTAGAATATTTGTATAAGAGAATGCAACACTTAGGCTTGTGTATCTAATTTATCATAATATCACTTGATATTATGGTCTGAAAGTGCATCTATTTTAGATAAATAATTTGTATCAATTTTCTTAAGTATATTGATTTTCATCACTATTGCTTGTAATACAAAAATTGATCAAGTGACTAGTTTATCTTAAAATATTTTGCATAATCTCATTACTTCAAGTAATGTAATTAATATACATTTTTGTTTTATTATGGTGAAAAGTGAAATTCACTTTGCAACTCTTCTTTTAAAATACATAGAAGAAAAAAGTCAAATGACTAATTTGTCATTCTTAACTTCTTAATATTCTAAATGTGGTAGTTTCAGAGCTTAATTAGGTCTGGCAATCATCTCAAAACTTTCATTTAAGTATTGTTTTGGTGCATATGTGTATATATATATATATATATACATACATATATATATATATATAGTATCACAAATATTTTATATATGTATATCATGCATAGATTTTTTTGCTTTTCCATCAAACCAGTACAAAACAAGACTTATAAATGAAGAAACAAAACTAAGTTATTCAATATGAAACATAATATCACTAAAATTTTCATAAAGATATTCTCTCCAAATTTGATTCATTGAATATCCTAGAATGAACTGAATTCTAAGAAAATACTTTGTGTAACATTAGGTTTTATAATCATGTAAGATTTAGGAAAGATTAATTAAATGTTTACCTAAGCTAACTGATGTTTTCACACTTGGTTAAGTATGTGTACAGATTCAAATCAATAACTTATTCCACATACAACTCAAGGCATTTTAATGAAAATGCTAAAATTAATGAAAGAGTGAAGAAAGATTTTCCATTTTCCCAACACTTTTCTGTAATCATCCTCGCTTAGGAGTCATAACATAATGAAGAATGGCCATTAGGATCAGCCTATATTTACATGTGCTGACACATTTTTCATGTCACTGGTAATCTGCTAGAATTTTGTAACACAATGAAAACCTATTTGGGTAGAAAATTACAGAGGCATTGAAAAGCAGATGATTATCTTTCTGGGCAGTCTTTATCAGGCAATTTCTTTAGCAGCATTTCTCATTTGATTACTGTAATGTAGGGGTAGTAGTATAAATTTTTAAGAACATTGGGAAAACAAAATGGTAGGTAGTTATTAGTAAGGCTTTTATTTTTATAATTAATAAGTTAAAAGGGAATTTTTAGAATAATTTTGAAGGATAGAGTGGAGTTCAGGTTAAAAAGGCTTGGTACCTTCTGCTTTACTAAAAGAAGCCCAAATAGTGTTGATATACAAGAAAAACACACATTTTCAGGCAAGTTATTTTCCTTGATTAACCTAGAAACCCTGAGTGGGAAGAAAATAGTGTTTATTTCCATTGCACATAAGCACTTTTGAAATATCATGCTTAAAAAAATAAGCATTTTTGAAGAACGTTCACATGTTCGTATTCAAATAATTTACCTTTTTGTAACATCAGGATTTCATAGTATAAAATGACTGAACTACTCTTTACAGCAATCCTATGAACATCTTCAGTTTATTTGAAGAATATTTTGTAAAGAATATTGAGGTGTGATACCACTTCAGGATATTTTCTGAGAGCTAATCCACTGTTCTTTACTCATCCAAGGATTAGAGATGCAAACTTTACATGGGTAAAACATGGAGAAAGGAAGACATAAATATTAATAAAAGGCAGAAATCTTACTAATGTAGAATAAGCCAGACTAGAATATCAGCAATAGCAGCTTGTTCTCTCTTACATCTGTTTTCTGTGGACATGGTTTGTAAGTAGAAAAGAATTTATTGTTTTTTAAAATCAGGAGAGACAAATGTGACATTTATTCAAGTTTTATTGCATTCTATTTGTAAAAACCTATAAGATATACTACTATTATTCTTTCGTATACAAGTGGAAAAAGCAAATACTATAGATTAAATGTCTAGCTTTAGCTTCCCACAAAAATGTTACAGATAATCTCAGTGTTTTCAAAATAAGGAAAAAATACTGAATAGATTTCTAAATTTATTTCTAACATTTGTTTCAGGAATGCCAATCTTTCAAAATTTATTCAAATATTTTATTTATTTCTTATTAATATTTCAAGTAGTCATTGGCTTTCTGAGTGTAAAAGAGAAAAGCACAGAAATCTCTCATGTAGTCTCTGTTCCAAGACCCTCATAGAGATTTTTTTGTTTTGTTTTTTGTTTTTTTGAAACAGGGTTTCACTATGTAGTTGAGACTGACCTGGAACTCACTTTGTAGCCCAGGCTGGTCTTGAACTCCTGTCTCAGCCTCCCGAGTGCTGGGATTACAGACATGCACCACCACGCCCAGCTCTCATAGAGTTTTTAATCTCAACATTTTTAATCAGAATAACACATTTGTTAGATAAATCTGTATTAACATTTCATTATCACCTGAATTTTAAATTAAGATTCACTCTTGGTACTGTACATTTTGTGGGTTTGGACACATGTGTAATGACATATGTGCATCTTCACCTTAGTATGCACAGTAATATCATGCATAGAAATAGTGCTGCTCTAAAAACCCCTCTCTGCTCCATTCAGTACTCACCCTTCCTCTTCCCCAACTCATGGCAAACCTGAGTCTTCACTGTCTTTTTTTTTTTTTTTTTTTTTTTTTTTTTTTCATTTTCTGCAATGCCGTGCAGCTGGAATGACACAATATTCAACTTTTCAGTTTGGCATAATTTACTTAGAAATAAGCATTTGAGTTTCCTCCATGGTATTTCATGGCTTGACAGCTGTGTGTGTGTGTGTGTGTGTGTGTGTGTGTGTGTGTGTGTATGTGTGTGTTGTTATTGTCATTGGTGGTGGTGGTGGTGATGGTGTGCAGTGAAAAATAATCCCTTGCCTTGATGTGGCAGACCTATTGAATGGCATTTTTGTTGCTTCCAAGTTCTATGAATAAAGCTACTATACAACGCTGTATGTGCCAGCTCTTGTGTGAACATAAGTTTTACACAAGTTTTAATAGATACATCAACAAATTCTGTATGAAACAACAATTGTAACAGCTGTAAATGGTAAAACAATTATTGTGGTAAACAAACCTTACCCTTAGAAAGCTTAAAAACCATTTTCCCTGAACTTACTGTTGTTAAGGGGAAGATCTAAACACTAAGTCCATACTTCATGATGCCAAACCCAATAATTTTGCTTCCATTGACTGCTTTCTAAAGTTCTTTACTTAAAAAATAATTTGTAGGGGATATGTTTCAAAATGTACTATGCAAGTAAATTAAATAACTTTTAGAGGCAAACCTAAAATTTCACTACTCATCATTTTTCTTTCATATTTCATTCATCTTTTTAAATATAGGAGTAGGTATCAATAATATCTTTTAGTTTAATCTATAAATTATTCTCCAGTGTAATAAGTGCAGAGATTTTATTTCAGTTTTGCAGCAAGTGGCAGTTTATGTCAATCCTTTACTATTCTAATGGGAATTGAAATTTAAAATAAAAAATAAACACTTTTTCCCTTATGTAATTTTTTTGCTTCTATGTAATGACCTTTAATCAGTAATGGTGAATGTGGAACTGCATTATTATTTTGTCTTTATTTGGTAATAGAATTATATAACTCTGTCTACTGAAGCTCAATTGCATTTAGCAAAGTACACATATCAAATACTTTCTTCAAATATATTGCTTTATATTAATATAAATTTTTTATTTTGCAGTGAATAGAAACAAAACAGAAAGCTTAGATTTTTTTATTTTTTTATCTAAAATATCTATTTTCTTTCATACATCTGACTGATTAAATTAGAAGTATTGAGAAGACTTTGTATTATTGAAACTCCCAAGGTAGATTATAAAATTACATAGACATATTTGTTATTAATGGATTCTTTTGCTTTTCCTAAATCTCCCAATGGAAAACAGCACTTTTTGTTTTCTACTTTTAAAAAATTACATTGAATTTTTTTGCGATTTTTATAGATGACATTAGTGACAGATTTAAAAGAAAGAACTCTTGTTTCCAAGGTAACCAGACTAAATTAATATCAACCCTACAGAACTCTATGTTCAAGATATAAAGGAAAATGTTCAATCTGTAGTATAAAAGTGAATGCCAAATTACTATATTTTAGGATCAATCTAAAAGCTATTTACAAATTAGAAATTTGGAAAGATTATTTTAATTCGGACTGACCAGCAGTGCTTCTCTTAGAACAGTTTTGGGTCAAAACATAAATTGAATTAAAATGTGCCAGTACTTTTGCAGAATGATTTCACTATGAATACAATAGAATGTGAAGCAAGAAAGTGAACTGATACTAATTCATTGTCAACACAGATTACACAATCTGCTATAAACCCCATATATAACTTAGTTTTTCCTTGTTTATTCTATGATTCTGTGTATCTGTATCTGTACCTATATTTTTCTATTTATCATCTATATAGTTGTTCTCCTCTTATATTTTGGGACAGATTCAGAGAGGTAGCAGATGGATGGATCTTAGATTTCTTTCTTTTACCTGCATTCTCATTTTAGAACCTAAATTCTTAGAGTTCATGTGCTAATGTTTCACAGAATAAAGCACAGGAGACTAAGTTATTTCAAAATTTACAGAGAATTAAGGAATGGTCCAATAGACTTGTGAGTTACCAAGGCATAACTGTAAAAAAATACTTTAAAATTCCAGAGATATATAAAGACCTGATTCAAAAATCGGCATCTGAAATGAACAGACCTTTCTCAGACAAAGAAGTAAAAGCAGAAAATAAATATATGAAAAAATTTTCTGCATCACTGGTCATTTGAGAGATGAAAATGAAAACAACACTGACATTCCATCCTACCCCAGAAAGAATGGCTGCTATCAAGATATCACACAATAACAAATGTTGGTGGGGTTGTGGGGAGAAAGGAACCCTTCTCTATTGTTGGTGGGAGTGCAGACTGGTGCAACCTTTATGGAAATCAATATGGAGATACCTCAAAGAAGGAGGATTAGAACTTCCATTTGACCCAGGCATCCCTCTGCTGGGTATATTTCCAAAAGAATTAAATGAATCATACCACAGTGATATATGCACATACATGTTTATAGCGGCACAGTTTGTAATAGCTAAAACTTGGAAACAGCCCAAATGCCCATCACTTGGTGACTGTATAAAGAAAATGCAGATTTTCTATAAAATGGAATGCTACTCAGTCATAAAGAATGAGAAACTAGAGTCATTCATAGGAAAATAGATACATATTGAGGCCATACTCTTAAGTGAAATAAATAACACACATATGTATAAATACTGAATAGTTTCTCTTGTGTGAAAAACTAAAAGTATAAATAAGATCCAAATGGTAAAATTTACAATGTGAAATGGGAAGAAATGAGCTAAAGGTGCAGGGGGAGTGGGAAGGGTAGGGGAAAAGAAATAAGGGGAAAGAAAAAATATGAGAAAAGGCAAAAATGAAACAAAGTCTTTGTAAAGAGGGAAGGGTGGAGGAGGTGAAGGGAGGGCAGGGATAAGGGGAAAAATGAGAATCAAGACCTGTCATGTAAAGGTACAAGATCCCAATGATGAATGTAACTATACTGTGTACTTAAAAAGTACCAATAACCTCAATGATGACTTTTTGAAAAGACAAAAGTGAATATAAAGATCAGATCTATAAAATGTTTTGAGGAGCTGCCATATTTTTTCTGTTGGTTGGTTGTTCTATTTAAAATATCACTTGCAGTATGTGAAGTTCTTTTCTCTGAGTCCTTGTCAATACTTATCATATCTTTTTGATAATAGCCACTGTAACTGGAGGGAGGTAGTATGTCATTGTGGCTTTGATTTAAGTTTTCCTTGATTACTATTGATGCTAGAAATTAAAATTTCATTAGAAAGTCAAATAATATATTCGGTATCATGACAAACAAAATGAAACTTTATAAGCACCATAAATAAACAGATGACAATAGTGAATAACTACTTAGAAATACAGACTTGAAAATCTAGGGGCTCTTCCCTAGCTATGAATAATCTGTATTGGCAAATCTGTTCAAAACTGAATTTGAGTTATATAGTATAACATACTGTACATATAGGTATGGGATTAATATATTATGCATCGATACATATGCATTAATAATATAGTTTAATTTTTACATTTCTGTGTGCATGCCTGTGTAATGTGTAACTGATTTAAGTAACAAAATGCCAAAATTCCATATATGTACATATACATATATATAATGACTGAGGTATTCTTATAAAGAAAAAGCTTGGTATCTAAAATACTTTACTCATAATTAATAAAGTTACCAAAAATAAAGTGCGCTAATCTAGTTGGAACACTTTGATCATGTGTGTTCAACAGATAAGTCAATTTGTTTTTGTCATACATGGGAGAGACCTAGGTCATTATCTGTTTGAAGAGTGGAAGAGAAATGGAATGAATAGTTAAATGCTTAATTTATTTTTAGGATACCACCAGCTCACTTCAGTCTTACAATTCTGAATGTATTCACCTTAAATAACTTGTGGATCATTTTGGCTTGGTTAATGATTCATATTAAGTGATAAATTTATCAGAAAATAAAATGTCTTGAGACCAATGCCTAGAGAGGACGGGAAAGTGTTACTTGTATGTACACCATGATTAACATTACTTCTGAGATACTGTGATGGTCAGTTTGATGTCAAATGGATGCTCAGACATTATTTCTGCATATGTCTGTCAATCTGTTTCCCAAAGAGATTAACATTGGAATTGGTAAACCAAGTAAAGAAAATGCATATGCTCAGTATCACTCAGCAAAATCCATAAACTTAGGGCCTAAATATGGAAGAGAGACAGAGAGAGAGAGAGAGAGAGAGAGAGAGAGAGAGAGAGAGAATTCCCTCTATGCCTGACTCATTGATTTCAGATATTGATCTTCTCAGAACTTTAGTCTATGACTGGAGACTCCCAGCTGTTTGACTTGAAAATTATATCACTGAACTTCCTGTTCCCAGAGTTGCATGGGGAAGAGTATAAGACATCTACAGAATCATATGTTTCCTACTGTTAATGTTTCTCATGAATCCTGACTAGTACAGCCACAATAATGAATGTTGCAATATATCCATGATACAAAAAATTGAGATTCTCCCTGAAAATATATTCATAGATAAGAAGATAATTTTTAAAATTCTAAAATTCTAAAGTCCAAAATCTTCCAAAAATATTGTCAGCAGGATCAATTATATAAATATAATTTATATTAAAATTAATTTTCAATAAAAAATTTAATTTTCAAGAGCCACGACTAAAATACAAGTGATTGCACACACACACACACACACACACACACATTCAGTATGAGACCTTCAATATAAGAAGTAGCAAATTAAGCCTTAATAAATGTCTGAGCAAAGTTTCAACTTGTTTGGTGTGGTCAATTAGATATAAGATATGGTTGACAGAAGATAAGTTTTAAGTGTGCCATACATTGTGGAACAAAGACACCAAATTAATATACACTTTTCTCAATTTCATTGAGTGACTGTGTCATTTCATATTCTTGATCTTTAAGAAATGTCATAGTTTGAGATGAAACATGGGTCTGTACTTATGCTTTTAACACCAAAATTTAGAGTTTTCAATGAAAATCACCCAGTTTCCCCTTGTGCATAAACAGTGTCAATCAAGATACAAATCAAAGAAAGATAAATTGAATCATTCATTGGAAAATGAACTCTGAGACAATAATGTTAAATAAAATACATCAGACACACAAGCTTAAATTTTGCATGGTTTCTCTTATAAGAGAGCCAAAGTATATACACATAATAAATAGAATAAACTAAAAAACAGATTAAAAAGAGAGAGGTCGATTTTTGCAAATGGAAGGAAGTCAATAAATAGAGGAAGGGAGGAGATGTGTGGAAAGGGAATTAAAAAGACATAATTTGTATGGGAAGAAAAAATTTAAAGGGGGACAGGGAATAAGGGAAGGAGAGTTGGAGAAGAGAAAATAGGGAAATAAAATATATGAGAAAAGAAGGAAAAATGGAAACAAAGCTTTTGTAAATAGGGAGGGTTGGAGGGGTGGAAAGGAGGGCAGGGGAATGGGAAAAAAAAAACAAGAATCAAGATAGATCATGTACAAGTACAAATCCCCAATAATGAATGTGATCATAATGTATTCCTAAAATATACCAATAAACTTATGCGGAAACTTTAACAAATATTAAGTTGTGTTATGCACATGTATCAAATACTTTTGATCATATACTGAAAACATATAATAATAAAAATACATTTAAAAATCCACCATTAAGGTTATATTCATTGTGCTTTTTGCCTGGTTGGAATTGTGTGAGCTGAGTTCATACCCAATGATTTTATAGTGATCTCTGATTATTATAAAGACTTATCAGAGTGTTTATGAAATGATATGAATATGTAGGAAACAGACCAAAGACTGGGCAGAAAATTTCATCCTGCATTATGACAATGGTCTGCATCACACAGTGCTTCTGGGATGGACATTTCTGTCCAAAAGCATGAGGGTCTGCTTTTATACACCTCATTAATTGAATCTAGCACTGTTTGACTTCTGAATCTTCCCAAAATCAAAATGACCCTGAAAGGTATAAATTTTGAATTAATTCACCAGATCTTGACAGCCATATCAGTGTGACTAGAGACACAAAAAGGTATTTCAAGAGTTGTCTCAGAAACAGCATGAAGGATGGAATAGGTGCATTCCAGGTAAGGGTAAATAATGGCAACATGTCTTTTACTGTACATTTAAAAAATTATACATTCACCGTATTTTGTGGTTATACCTCAACCAATACTGTGAAATTTTAATACATTATTTCTACTTTAAAAATCACAATTCCTTTACTTCTCATAATACTTTTCCTCATTTTGAATGCATTTGTTCCATTGTTCTTGTGACTTTCTGAAGCAGTTCTGGAAGTCTTCCTTTGTTTGTCTTGTCTTTTCATAACAAAGAAGAGTAAAGTGTTCTATAATTTTTTAGCAATATAAATATTTTACACCCATATATAAGAACTTATGCTAAATAATACTATGAATGCAAAAATAAAAAAGAAATAATTTGGAGAAACAGAAGTTAATAAAATAAATAGATAAAAGCAGAAGGTAGTAAGCCATAAAATATAAGATTAAAAAGTGTGCAACTTGTGGTGAAGTGGGTAGAACAATAACATTTAAAATTTAAAGGTATATGTTAGTTAATCTTTCTTCAGTAGGACAAAATCCCTGACATACACAATTTAAAAGATGAAGGATATTTGTATGCCTTATTCGAGTTCTAAACTAGCTAATCACCATATGTGAAACAAAATGTCAGTTGTAATACAAGAGTTCTTATGCTTTTTTCATCCTATTTTATAAGTTTTTTTCCTGCACTTAGAGGAAGCCACCATTATATTTTGTTTTCTCTTATTGCATTTATGAGTCATTAAATATTTGGTATTAATTCAAATAGATTTTACAAGTATCTGAGTTATGAGTTAAATCCAGACCCTCTATTAATATCAAAGAATATGTTTGAGTACAGATATATAAAGATATTAATACCTGCATAATTTTCTTAAATTTTTTTATTATTTTTGAAATAATGTCTTTATGGCATATAATTAAGTTGTCAACTTCATTTTAATTTCTTATGAATTTTTTTCAGCTTTAATTGAGTTTATTGGTACATTTTAGGGATACAGTACAGTTACATTCATTATTGGGATCTTGTACCTCTATGACAGGTC
>NW_022900926.1:77685572-77714428 GCF_012274545.1 Fukomys damarensis
CCCTCTACAAACACTTTATTTCCATCTTTTCATTATCTCACATTTTTTCTTTTCCCTTATTACCCTTATGCAATGCTATCAAGAATCCTCTGTAACTAATTTATTTCATTTAATATCCATTTATATATTAAATATTAATAGATGCAACAATAGTGAAATGAAAACAGAAAAAGACATTGTAAAAATTGCCAAAATTCATATTAAGCATAGGTATATTATCCTGTAGTGAATGACATTTCTGGAAAGAGTGAACACTAAGAAAGATACAATTGAAATAATTACAGGTTAAAATTAATAATAACAACAATTATATTTGCAAATATATTTTAAAATTAAGAATGACAAGAATTAACTGTATCAGATGCTGATGATTTTTTGTATTTTAGAATGCTTGTTGTAAGGTCAACTATATTGATAAATTATTTACATTGATAATATATGTAGGCAAGACTGTGGAAATGAACGTGTCCTACATTACTTGTTATAAAATAGCACCACTTTGAGAATTAGTCATGCAATTATTTTGGTCATATACTTACAATATAATATAGGTATTTTTAAAGGAAAAATAGCAAATATACCCCCACAAAGTCTTGTAAAAGAAAGTTCCCACCACATTCATTGAAAATAACAACAATCTGTCCATTGATAGTGAATGAAAAAAACAAATTGTGATACATTGTATGACATTTTTACAATGTCATACAATTCAAAAACAAAAATGAAATATTGATAAAGTGAAAAAAGGACAACTCTTACAAATATTACATTGAACAAAAACAAGCTGTTATTAGTTCAGAATGAAGAAGTGTATTCAGATTAGTCAGGAATGAGGCAACATTTTGAGTGATGAAAATATTTTCTCTGTTTGGGTGGTTGTGTTTCTCAAACTACATGAAACTGAAAACTTCAATTCAGGGCATATTTTGCATTGTATAAATAATAAATCAACCAAACATTACAATTAAAGCAAATGTGATGTGACTTTCATATCATTTCACACATGAGGTAAATATTTGTTTCTACATTGTAAGACATTTTACAGATTAAATTTACTTTTGAAATTTTGCTCAAAGATCTATTGAACACTAAAATGTAAAATGTTAGGTTGGAAATATTTTTTAAATTTGTTTCTTATGCATTTATGATTGTCATCTCTTCCTCATCATTGATGATCAATTTCAGGCTACATGTTCTGGAAATTCTTTCTTGACCTCTCCTACTGAAGTCAGGAGTTCTTTCTCTGGGGTCCCACTGCACTCTAGCACAATGGGACCACATTTAAAATTATTTAATCATCATTCCTCATCAATGATGAGGAAGAGATTACAATCATAAATACATAAGAACCAAATACTAATGTCTTAGCTATAGAAAGCAAATGTTAAGAGACATAAAATACCAAATAAGCACTAATACAGTTTTACTGGGGGACCTCAATACCCCACTATTGCAAATAGATCATCTAGACAAAAAATCAACAACAAAATACTAGAACTGAACAAAGCTTTTGAACAAATGGATTTAATAGACATCTAAAGAGCATTCTACCCCACAGAATCAGAATATACCTTCTTTTCGGCTGTGCATGGGTCATTCTCCGAAATAGAGCACACACTAGCTCATAGAACATGTTTAAATAAACGCAAAGGAATGAAAGTTACCCCATGTATATTATCAGACTATAGTGCAATTAAACTGGAGATCAGTGTGATAAAAAGCTACAAAACTTCACAAACACATGGATTTTGAATAACACTCTCCTGAACAATCAATGGGTTACTGCAGAAATTAAAGAATAAATTAGACAGTTTTTACAATTTAATGATAATGCCAGTACAACATACAGGAATCTATGAAAAATAATGAAAGACGTTTTACATGGAAAATTTGTAGCAGTGAATTCCCACACTAGGAAAATAGAGCAAGTTCAAATAAATAACCTTGAGCTAGGTGTGGTGGCTTGTACCTGTAATACCAGCACTCGGGAGTCTGAGGCAGGAGGATCTCTATGAGTTAGAGACCAGCCTGGGCTATATAGTGAGTTCCATCCAGATCAGTCTCAACTACATAGTGAGACCCTGTCTCAAAAAAAAACCAAAAAAACAAAAAAAAACAAATAAATAACCTTATGGTGAATCTTAAGCTCCCAGAAAAAGAAGAGCAAGAAAAACACAGCTCACTCAAGGGAGGAAATTATAAAGATCAGAGTAGAAATCATTGCAATGGAGACTAAGAGAATGATACAAAAAAAACCAACAAATCAAAGAGTTGGCTTTTTTGAAAGAATAAATAAAATCAACAAACTATTAACCAACCTTATCAAAAGGAAAGAAAGGCTCAAATTCATGCAATTAGGAATGAAAATGGTGAAGTCACAACAGATTCAACAGAAATTCAGAGAATCATCAATACCTACTTCAAGAAATTTTAATAAAATGGAGAACACAGAAGAGATGTACAATTTCTAGATACATATGAATTACCAAAGTTGAATAAAGAAGACATAAAAATTCTAAACACCTCAATTGCAATCAGTGAAATTGAAAATGTCAATAAAAATTTATCAACAGAGAAAAGGAGAGGCCTTGATGGCTTCACTGATGAATTTTACAAGACAAAGAAGAGCTATTGCAACTATTCTCTAAGCTTTACAATGAAATTGAAAGGGAAGCAATACTTCCAAATTCATTCCTGGAAGCAAGAGTTACTTTGATTCCAAAACCAGGGAAAGATCCAACCACAAAAGAGAACTACTGGCCAATCTCCTTAGTGAACATAGATGAAAAAATCCTCAATAAGATACTGGCAAACAAAATCCAGAGTGTCATCAAGAAGATCATACAATCTGAGCAAGGATGCAAGGATGGTTCAACATATGTAAATTAATAAATGTAATACATTATATCAACAGAGTCAAGGACAAAAACCATATGATCATCTCAATAGATGCAGAAAAAGCATTTGACAAAATTCAACACCCATTCAAGTTAAAAACCCCACAGAAAATTAGAATAGATGGTCTTCATCTCAACTCAATAAAGGCTCTCAATGAAAAGCCAATAGCCAACATCACTGAAAATCTTCATAAAAATAAGGAAGAAGACAATGATGCCCACTATCACCACTCCTGTTCAATATAGTTCTAGAAACATTAGCCACAGCATTGAACAACAGAAAGAAATAATGGAAGAAAGATAAGAAAGCAAGTAACTGTCATTATTTTCTGATGATATGATACTCTACATAGAAGACCCAAAAAACTCTGTCAAAAGATTTCCACAGTTAAATGACAGATTCAGTAAAGTAGATGGATACAAGATCAACACACAAAAATCAAGACTTCTTGTACATAAATAACAGATTCACTCAAAGAGAACTTACAGTAACAATTACTTTCACAATAGCATCCCCCAAAATGAAATAACTAGAAATAAATTTATCGAGGAAGCAAAAGACCTCTACACTGAAAACTAGAGCACTCTCAAAAAAAGAGATTGAAGAGATTATAAGTAAATGGAAAGACATCCCCTGCTCCTGGGTAGGAAGAACCAACATAGTCAAAATGGCCATACTTCCAAAACTGCTACACAGATTCAACGCAATCCTGTTTGTAATTTCAAGGTATATTTCACAGAGCTAGAAAAAACAATCCAAAAATTCATTTTGAACCAGACACCTAGAATATCAAAGGCAGTTGTAGTCAACAAAGACATCCTACACTGTGGTTAAAAATTTTTAGCAGCTGTTCCTTACACATAGGTCTACTCGCTAGAATATATAAAGAGCTCAAAGTAATCCATCCCCACAAATACAAAGACATGATTAAAAAATGGGCATCTGGAATGAACAGACATTTCTAAGACAAACAAGTAAAAGCAGCAAATAAATACATGATAAGATTTTCAGTGTCACTGGTCTTTTGAGAGTTGCGGATGAATACAACACTGAGATTCCACCTCACCGCACAAAGAATGGCTGCTATCAAGAAATCAATCAATAACAAATGTTGGCGGGGTTGCGGGGAGAAAGAAACCCTTCTCCATTATGGTGGGAGTGCAGACTGGGGCAACCACTATGGAAATCAATACAAAGATACCTCAAACAACTAGTAATAGAGGTCCTATTTGACCCAGCTATCTCTCTGCTGGGTATCTTTCCGAAAGAATTAAAAGAATCATACCTCAGAGATATATGTACACCCATGTTTATAGCAGCACAGTTTGTAATAGCTAAAATTTTGAAACAGCCCAATTGCCCACAAACTGGAGACTGGATAAAGAAGATGTAATTTTTCTATAAAATGGAGTACTACTCAGTCATAAAGAATTAGAAAGTAGAGTCATTTAAAGGTAAATAGGTGCATATTGAGGCCCCACTTTTAAGTGAAATAAGTAGGATACACATGTGTCAGTACCAAATAGTTTCTCCAGTGTGAAAAACTAAAGGTGTAAATAAGGTTCAAATTGTATAATTGATAACGTGAACTAGGAAGAAAAGGTCTAATGGAGTAGGCGATGTGGGAAGGGTCGGGGAAAGGAAAGAAGGGAAAAGATAAAATATGAGAAAAGAAAAAAATAGAAACAAAGTCTTTGTAAATAGGGAGTGGTGGAGGGCATGAAGGGATATGGGAAAAAAATAAAAGCCAAGATACATCATGTAAAGGTACAAGATCTCAATGATGAATGTAACTGTACTACAGACCTAAAAAAAATACCAACATTTTAGTGAAACATGAAAAGAGATCAATGAATGGCAATTGGTATGAAAATAAACATTTTTTTTGGTACCAGGGATCAAACTCAGGTCTTTGCACTTGCAAGGCAGGCACTGGAACAACTGAGATAAATCCCCATCCCAGAAACACTTTTAAATAGAATATTTGAAAGAACTTTTGGTATATATTTTAATATTTTTCCCTGAGTGACAATGAAATTAGAACTCTGTAATTTTCTTCTTTACCATAATGTATTTACTACATTATACTGTGATCAACAATTTTTTATTACTGAGTGTATTTTGTTTATTAGAAATGTGATTACTTCAGAAAATATCAATTTTATATGGTATGAATAAAAATGGATATTAAAAATAAATAGAAATTGTCATTAGTGGCCATTAGATTTTTTGTATAATTTTTAAATTGCATAAGCTCCAAAGAAATTAAGGTTCATGTTGTAACATCTCTGTGAAAATGTATCTTTTAATTTTAAAAATGAAGTCTGTATTTAATTTAATGTTTCTCTAAAAATTAAAAATGACCATGAAATATGCTTCTATGATATAATGTAAGCTTGAATTTTATGACAGATTACCAGTTTTATTTTCCACAGAAGAAAATAAATGCAATCACAACATTTGCCTTTGTCAAAGTCATAAATCTTGCTGGTTGTTGTTGGTCAGTCTCCTTTTTCTTGTCTTCCTCTCCACTTTAGAGCAAGTTAATCAGACATTCTTATGGGCCTTGGGGTCTCATGGTGATAATTACAAAAAGTAATGATACTTAGTTCACATAGAATATGGAGTTCCCTGCAAATAACCTATCTACTTTGAGAACAATACTAGTAGTATTATTATTGGAGATACTGAATGAATTCCTCAATGTCACCAGATCCAAGTTTCTAGCCCAAGCTGACTGGCAGTGGCGTCTAAACCAGCTGGCACTCTTGCCTGGTAGAAGGGAAGCATTGCATGTAATGAATATATCTGATCTGCTGTCTCTGCTACAATGTTATAGAAGAATAGAATAACTCTGTTAAAGCTATGTTCTCATGGTCGTATGCACTCAAACTCATAGCTTTTAAAGGAATGGTAAGTACGCTTAAGCCAGTGCAGGAGTTATTAATAATATAGATAAATGTATAAAATCTATTTTCAACATACTCCACTAGTTCATTTTTCAGTACTTCTCTGGACACCTAATATCTGGCCTCCAACCTGTCCATTTCTGCCTTTAGATCTCCTCTTGGTTGAAGTTCCTTAAGAAAATTTGTTTTCTTTCTTAGTATAGAGATGGATTTATGTTCAAGATACAGAAAGGTACCTTCAGGAATCAGTCTAGTAGTTTATAAGCACTTGCAGGACAAGTGTTTTCTTCTGTTTTAGAAAATGTTCTTTATCATGTAGAGGTACAAGATCCCAACAATGAATGTAACTGTACTATATCCCTAAACTGTACCAATAAACTCAATTAAAGCTGGAAAAAAAAAAAGAAAATGTTCTTCAGCATCTATTATAGTGTTACGACATTATTGGTCTTCAGTGTATGATAGTAAATGAATCTACAAATTAAATATATATGTGAATTCATTACGTAGCATAATAGTTTCCTCAGGCTAGAGTATAACATTTGGCTGATTATTGATGATCTCAAGAATAACTTAATTGGTTTCTTAAAAGTTTATAATAAAAATCATCTATCACTTTTCTACTAGTTCACATAAAAAGAAAACCATATGACAACTTATCAGACTGGACCAATAACAACTAGAAAAACCTGGATTGAGTTCAAGATTATAAATTATTTTATTCAATTATTTTAAAAAACAAATAATTTATTAGGATATATTGGACAATAAAATAACTAGAAGTATTTAAAATATAAAACTGGATAAAAATTATACAAAATACCCTATGAAATGTCCTACTAAATCATGATTGTACATTTTTCTCAGTTTATAAAGATGTTAATGATTTTATATCCATTTAAAAATACATCACTGAAATCTTTTATAGTAAGGCAGTGCGCATTTACTTCTCTTAATTGCTTAAATCTGTGTAAGTTCCTATCTGTGCCAAATATGAATGTGTATTTGTAAAAGTGTAAGGGGACTACCTAAAGTTTAACACATGGCTAGAAAATTATAGCAGACATTATTTTTGAGTAGTTTTATAAGAAGTTTTGAATAAAAACTGTTATAATTGTCATAATTGTCATTTGAGGAAATAAACTATGTCCTTCTCCAAGCCAACCATTAAAATGTTCCAAAATCAACCTCCAAACCCAATGATATTCAAATCTATGTAATCAGACATGCAAATGAAAAATAAAACAAATTATGATGGATCACATCTTCTGAAGAATGGTATATATATGTGTGTGTGTGCAAATAGCCTTTTACATTATTATAAAGGAAAAAAGTTCCCAACTTCATAATAAAAATCTGGAGAAAATCATCACAGATTTATGTAATTTCAGTGCAATTGAAACTAAACAACTTCTGCAGGTTTCTGCTATAAATGATAAATTAAAAATATATTTTAAAATTTAGAAAAATGTATCCAGCATGTTTATTTTATTTACTACTCCATTAAAAGAACTAAATCATACCTCTATTGTAGCAGGTATTGTCTGAGGTTTTCATAAACTTATTATGATGAAATTCTAAACAAAATTAGATTTTATATACAAGCTAGTACTACGTAGAAAATTTCCAGTTGCACTTAATGTAGATACAGTCTGACAAACTTTGTACTTATATATATCTGTGTTACAATTTAAACTATTTCTCACCTGTCTTCTTTGTTGGTCTCCCAGCTTGCTATTGCCAACATATAAAAACAAACAGGAGTTTTAGCTCTTGATGGTTACTCTGCCTGTCTCTTATTTTCAGCATATTATCCTAATCCTTTCTTTGTATTCTTATTATTGTTGTCAGAAGTCAATTGTGATAGGAGCCAAAGCATTTTAGATTCAGGTGGGGAAAGATTAATGCAATATAGAAAAGCTTTTATGTACATAATCTGAGAGACAGGGAATATAGGCAGAGAAAAAGTCAGGATATCTCAATGTGATTATGTCAGTCATAACTAAAGTTATCCTGCTTACTATAGTGCAGTTGAAAAACACTAAAGATTTTATTTGTTCAATACATTATCATAAATAGCTTTCAGAAAGTTTGTTTATCCAAGCCAAGTATGAAATTTTTGTTTCATTTAAATACACTAGACGAAGGAGAAAAAGTTTTAGAGGCAAATTACATGGGTCTATTAGGAAAGCATAACTGAAAACAAAATGAATACCAATTAAGTAAACAAAGGCTTTGCTTTCACTAGGGAAAGAGTCTGCAGAGGTTTTGTTGTTGTTATTGTTGTTGTTGTTGTTTGTTTTTTGTTCTTTTTTTTCTATTTTAGAGTGCCAAAGGACAACAGACTCTAGGTTAGACAAACTAATAAAATGAATTTTTTGAAATTACAGGCTGCAAGAACTTGATTAAATAGATTTCCCTGTTATTTTATGAGTATGCTTTTCATTCACAGGAAGCAGCCAAAACTGGTGAGGGTAATATTGTAAACGTGCTGCAGTAAGTTATTTCTTAAGTAGATGAGATCTATGCAGGAGCTGTATGAATGTGAGTCACTAAAGCAGAGAACAGGTGTATTGGCCCCTCTACCCTCTTACAATGTGAAGTAGACAGCAGCAGCAACAATGACACTCAAAATCTAAATACTACTCAATATTTACAAATTAATTACTATGTGCAAGAAAAGTTTTTGCTTTATGAGAATTAACCATCCCTTTTTAAAGTATCACAGTAACTTATGGATTAATATTATCTTTAACCCACTTTCATGACAAAGAAATGGGCCATGGAGTGTTCGCTGATCGGCTTCCTAGAGCAAGGCTTTTTACACTGCAAGTTCATCACCAAGCCTCTCTGTCATCCCAGCAATGTGTGGATTCTCACTTCTTGGCTTGAAGACCCCTTCATGAGGGGAATTTGCTTTTTAAGCAAAGCAGAACTTTTTACCTTAATGTCTTCCTCCATAAGCAAATGTTGCTTTGTCTTCTTCATTCTCATCAATGTCATACAGCCACACTTGCATTTTTATATATTGGGTTCTGGGATGCTCCAGCTTGCTCTGTGTATTATACCATCTAAGTCCTTCCTAACACTTCCTAACACTTCAGACTTCTATCCCAATACTTTCTTTTAATCACACAACATTATAGATAGTCTAACTGTTTGTGTTCAAAAAGTAGACACATATGATTACCCATCACTTAAAACATGCATTTATAATCATTCAAGTTGTCTGTTTGTTTCACTTCTCTGCTTATTAAATATTAGCTAACATTTAATAGCACAAATACCAACCCTGTATACTTGTTTCTCCTTTTCTAGCTTATTATCTTGTTTACATTTTTATCATAGCACATATTTTTTCATCTTTATCTAATCTTTATATTTCTAAATTCATTAAAGATGACATATACTGGAAGTTTGTATATTTGAAGATAGTGAACAAAATCAACCATATAAGCAGATGAGAGTTGTATCTACTCTTAGTCTCTTCAGGAGCCCTCGGACACTGCCTTGAATTGGAGAGAGCAGATATGAGAATGAATCATTCTCCGGTTTTCTCAACTCACAATATTATACCAGTCATATTCAGGAATGACCCAATTCTTCTTGTTTTGTGTGCTGGGTCAGGTACTCCTTATATAATTCAGGCTGGTCTTGAAATCACTCTGTAGCTCCAGCTGGCCTCAAACTGGCAGTGATCCTCCAGCCTAGCTTTCCGGGAAATTCTTCCTTTCAAGCTGACAATAGGACAAATGGAAATTTCAAAGCTAAGTGGAATTATACTTTCCTACACTAAGTCTATAGCTCACTCTGATATCTTGTGGTTATATTGTTCTACTGTGGGAAATTTAAAGACCAGGGGAAACTGTTATGATTTTAAAATATGTGCTCTCATTTTAAATGTTCAATTATATATTTTAATAAGGATACACCAGGACTTTGTCTGAGGAGCATAAAAATGGGCAAAAATAGCAATTAATGTATTCAAAGATGAAATAGAACAATGATATAATGAAATATAAAAAATAACTATATATCATTGTCCAAGAGACAAATAGGTCATAGTAAATAAATAGAACTTATGAAAAGAGACACATGCAATTACAAAAAAAGACAATGATTTGGGTCATAATTCTAATTACTGTGAGCTCCTTTGATACACTTATTTTTTTCTATAATTAATGTATGAAGGGACAAATCATGCTTAATGCTATTTTTATTTGGATATAATTCTGAGCAAAAACATAACGAGTGAAGAAAAGGCATTCCTCATGGGAAATGTAGAATATACACATGTTTCAATGTTGACTTTCCTTTTTTCATCATATATCCAATGTGATTGAAAAATGCTGTACTATTCAAATTTTTTAAAAAATTACAATAAAATTCACACTACCATTACTTCCCCCACAAATACTCCCTTCTCCCTGTCCCATGCTGCTTGCCACTTTCTGATTCTAAAAATCTATACCTCTAATTTATTCTGTAGCTATCACCATGCAAGGAAAATCTTCTTGACTAAAGATTTAATGAAGATAAAGACTTGTACAGTAAGAAAATATGGAAGAAACAAAAGAAAAATATAAGAAAATTTTCAGCCTTGATTAGGACAACAAAATACACAAGTACACAGACACACACGCATGGCATCAATTACTAAGGAAAACAAAACATCCAGAAGCCTTGAATGTGAAGACTCAAAACATGGACTACATCAAAGTTAAAACACATTTTATGACAATAGATACCATAACCAATATTAAAATGCAAGGAAATAGATGAAATAAATTGATTATAATAAATGATTAATATAATTTAAAGTAACAATTTTAAAATGAAAAAATAAGCATTTTATGTCAACGTAAATATAATATGTAATAAATGTGATAGTGTTTATCCTTTCATATTATCAAACAAATTACTAATGGAAAAATAAAATATTTTTAAACATGGAATTACATAAGTATTGAATAATTATTAGTTTTGACAGTGCCTAGGGACATTAATGCTCTGAATTATTAGTTTGCCATTATATTAACCAATTTTAGACAGAAATTTAATTAGTTAGGCAGAAATTCTGTAGTTAAAAGCTATCCTGCTGATATAATAGATCATAAACACAAAACTATACATACAATATTAATGTTTCAATAATAGCAACATTTGTAAAACAGTAAAGCATCAAGAAAAAACATTTAACTGAATTTATCTGTGGGCCAAATACAATGAATTAAAAATATGTGTTTCAATAATAGAAAATCCTACACAGTTCACTTTTTATTAAGAAGGAACAAAATACATATAATCCATATAGCCATATGTGATTTTTTTGCCCAAAACTGAAACAAAGAAAGAGTATGCATATATAAATAATGTGTTAAGTAAAATAATGGGCCCCCAAAGATATTTAAGCCTTAATGCCTGGAAATTGTGTCTGTGGTGTCTTACAGGAATACTAAAGTTGCAGGTGTAATTAAAGTCATGAATCAAGTCACTCTGGGATGAATTATTCCTGGGAACCTATTCTAGTATCTGAATCTGAAAATAACCACAACAAATTTTTTTTCTAGTTCTTGGAAAACTAAAGAGATGGTAGTATGAGAAAAAATTAAACAAACTGTGCTGTCTTCGAAGATGGAAGAAAGAAACTGTAAGCCAGGGAATGCAAGCAGCCTCTAGAATCTAAAAAGATTCTAAAAACAGGGCTTAATCTATAACCCCTGAAAAAGAACACAGTCCTGCAGGCCGCTTCACTTCAGTCAGTGAGACACTTGACCACATTCTAATATATATAAAATTATGAGGTAATAAAATCATGCTGTTTCTAGGTTGTAGTAACTTGATATCAGAACATTAGGAAACTTCTGCTCATGAAAACAAACTGTGTAGAAGGATATACCTTATATAATTTTTGATTTTGATCAGATCTGGAACAACACTAGGGCTTGACATTTGCTTCTTATTTGAACAGTAAGGAAGTCACAATAGAAATAGAAGATACTAAAATATAAATGAAAAATAACAAATACATATTTACTAACACAGTGTAACACACAAGTCAAGCTCAGGGAATGATACATGGACTCAAAATAGTGGTTATTCATAGAAGACTTTTCTTAGCAGCTTATTATTGTGTGTCACTAAGAAACACCACATTAACATTGTAAGTGGTAGGAATACAGGTGTTCCTTTTGTCTTTCAAAACTATCTGGTTGGGAAATAGTCATTGTATGGTGCTTTGATTTTGTTCTCCACCTAGTAATTAGGATGTATGCATTTCTTTTCATCTTCTAGTCATTTTCTTAAATGTTGAATAAATCTATATTTTTAAATTCAATTTTTTGATCATATGTTTTTCTCACAATTAAAAACAAAAGAATAAAATTCCCTGATTCTTAAGATAAATGTGAATAAATTTGCCTCAAGGCAAATTTGAAGGAAGGAAGGGATTGAGGGAGGGAGGGAAGGAGGCAGGCAGGCAGGCATCCAGCCAGGCAGAAAGGAAAAATCAAAAAGCAAGGAAGGAAGGAAGGAGAGAGAGAGACACATACACACACACACACACACACACACACAGAGACAGAGAGAGAGAGAGAGAGAGAGAGAGAGAGAGGAAAGGTTGGGAGGAAAGTATGATATCATACAACTGCCCGAGCTGTGTGGAACAGATTTAATTGGTTGATATTCCTTCAAAGAAGCCACAGAGTGTTGGCAATCTCTGAGACTTTTAGAAGTTCATATATTTATTTTTCTTATTCTCACAATGACTCTAGGACCTTTTAAAATGCTGGTTACACTTTGGTTTAGACCACTTGTAATTCCAATCCTTTTAATTTTTTCTAGATTTTATCTATTTTCCTTTTAATCCTAGAGTAAGTACTGCAACATTTTCTTTAAAAAGGCAAAGTAATAAAAAAAGAAAGAGCTAGAAGTATAGTTCTATTTTCATGTAAAACACTAAATTGATTCATACTTCATTTTTGGAGCTTGATTCCCTCCAAATTGCTCAAAGTTTATAAAGATGAAAACTTTCTTTCCTCCTGTCCTACTTTTCAAGGACAACACCTGTTAAAATACCATAAAGCACTCACTAAAGTGAGGTTCTATAAATTCTTTCAAATTACTGACAGTGAATCTGTGTGTTTCTTCTTTATTGCTTATACTGGAACATGCTGTGTCCTCAAGTGTACTTTTCAGTCTTTACTTCAAAAATATTTATTTCCATTATACTCTTTACTTGGAAAAATATGGATGTAGATATTCTGTGAAATTTTGTTTGTTTTTAGTTTTCTTGTTTTGCTTGGAACACTTCTAAGACAGTAAGTCATCTAAAAAGATATTGTTGTCTTTTTTTGCATATTTACCTGAACTTATTTTTTCAGAATTTAAGCATTACGTTTAAGATTTTATTAAAGGAGAGTGTAAACACATTTATATAATTTTCTCTGTCAGAATCTTGGATTGACAAAATAAATGACAAACAGAAAATAATTCAAATTTTATAAAAATTTTGAACATGTACATATGGCCCAGATCATAGAATAATATAAAAGGCTGCTGATAAATTCAATAAGATATGAGAAAAGGTTAACTCTCATGAAAAAAATTTTTAAAAAGAGTTCTCCAATTGAGAGAGTGAGAGAGAAAAAATGGAAACAGAGGAAGAGAGAGAGAAGAGAGAAAACAAATTATTGCTCAGTTAATGGCTAAAGTGAGTATTGGAAGAGATACTTTACCTTTTTTTTTTCTTCTTCTCATTGAGTTCATTGGTACATTTTAGGTATTCAGTACAGTTACATTCACCATTGGGATATTGTACCTTTATGTGACAGGTCTTAGAAGAGATACTTTTCATTTACTCTGTTTATCAATTACACTGTGTGTTTTTACAGTTTTCATCCCATGTCTTTCTGGCTTAGGAACAGAGTTTGCCGCTCTAATTCTTTAAGTGCAAACATTAAGGAAATTTGTCCCAGGAATGGTTTATGAGGAGTAGTTTAAAACTCGAAGATTCATCAGAACCTGAATGTGACTGTGGTAAAATATCTTTAGGCTAATGCTACAGTATTATAAGAGTCTTAGAGCACAAGTAAGAAACACAGAATGAGTAGGATGTGTATGTGTAGCAAGAAATCGGCCTTTGTGAATGTGAGACTTGTTTAGATAGATACACTCTCCACACGGATGGCTGCAATTCTCAGGCATTCTGTAAAGCTGCATTTGCAGATTTTCTTCAATGGGCAAATTTAAATTCTGCTTTCAGGTTTGGACAGGATATCAAATCAGGACCAAATACAGTATAATTCCCTCCATTTCAATTTTCTTGGTTTTCGGGATTAATTATATCTATAACATTCCCAAAGTAGTGTTTTAAGTAACTAGAGGCTATATTTTGGTGAATTTAGGACTTAAAACTGTCCATTGCTCTTGAGAATTAAGAGAGGGAGTTAATGTATTTTGCATGTAATCGTGGAGGGCCATACCAACAACCGTGGTAGACAAATACTAAAGTGGTCTGTGGCATTTCTGCTTTTCTGGCATGCTATTCTTTCTCAAATTTCCTTCTGTGTATGTGTATTAGAACTATGACATGCTTTGAGCTATGGGATATGGAAACAGTGCTAAGATGTCACTCCTATTTTCTGTAAGACTGGCTTCAGTCAACTTTGAAATACTTAGTGTGATAGGGGAAAATGATATCTCCTTCTTGCTTTAAATTTTACTTCTTCCTTTCTTAGTTATTTCAAAATTTCTTCATATATTTGCTGTCACTCAGGTTTCCAATTATAAGGATCATCTATTCATATTCTTTATGTTACTGCTAGGCTCTGGGTGATTTATGAATATATTTTGCTTTGGTTATTGTTTGTTTCATGTATCACTAATGGAACTTATGTATTAGTTATTTTTCTCTCATTGCTGAGATAAAATAGCTGACATTCAAAGTTAAAGGGGAAAGGTTTCTTTGTGTTACAGTTCAGAGGTTTCAGTCCATAATTGGTGGCTCCAAGGGTAAATGAGGGGCAACAGTCATGGTGGCAGCAAAAACAACATGAGAGTTTAACAATGTCTTTCTGCCACCTTTGTCCCATCTAGACCACTGAGATTAGGGAAACCCCAAACCAATCACTCATGTCTAGTGGTTTAGTAATCACAGGCCTTTAAACCCAGCATCACACACTCTAGATTCAGCCACCTCCAAAATAGCCCCACCTCATTTGCATGAGGCTTAGAGGGATGTCTAAGCACCAGTCATAACATCTTACAATCACTTATCTGTTGATTTTGACTTGGACATTTTTGTAGAGAAATATGGAATTTTGATAAAATCAAATAAATTATATTTGTTTGCATAAAAATTTATTCTTGTATTTATCCTGCTCCTACAGCCTTTTAAAATAACTTTCATACTATTCACATAGATTCTAAATACACATATATAGTAAATATTTGTATCTATCTGGATAATTTTATTTTTCAATTGTCAATATTTAACTACTTTTAATCTCTTCATTTTTCATCTGTAAATGTTATAAAAATTGAATAGCTTCTGGGTTTTACATGTAGCATTTCCCTACCAAAACTCCTGCTGAGGCTTGGCCCCACAGTGGCAGTGTTGAGGTGGTGGCATCTCTAAAACAGTGTTCTGTGCATGCTGGCATCACTCCCAGAAGCGATCAATGTCCGTCTTGTGAGCACAGCTAGATCTGTTGAGAATGGGTTAGTTATAGGCAGAGCAAAATGAGGCCATCACAGATGCTTGCTCTCTTTCTCAGGTGCCTTCTTTACCTTCTTCTTTTCTGCCCTATTGTGATGGTATCTGGACACCCTCCCTGACCCCAGCACCATGTTGTTTGGATTTTCCAGCCACCAGAATTGTGTTCTAAATAATTCTGTGATCATTCCTTTATAGTTTATCCAGAGTTAGGGCTTCTGTTATGGTAGCACAAAACACTAAGACAATTGCCATGCAGTTGTTTCTCTATGTGAAAGTTTTCTGTAACACCAGGTACAATAAACTACTGCATTTAGATTCTAATCAGCACAGACATGTTTGGTATCTGAAATATCATTTCTATTTCATTTTATTTTTTATTCCTCTTTCATTTCTTTAAATTACTATGACTGTTCTACCTTGTTAAAACTGAGAGTACAGGTCTTTCTACTGTTTTCTTTAAAACTTTAGATTTAGTTTCTTATAGATCTTTATTATTCTATTGTAATTTTGAAAAAAATCTCATAACTTTTCGTCCTGCTTCCTTTAATTTAGCTTATTTTGGACAACTGACTCAGATTTTGCCATAGTTAGGAATTATATTTCTTGCTTGTTTTTGTCACAATAATATTAATTTATGACTATATGATTTTATATGCGATGATATTTTATATTAGAATGTGTTTATTTACAGAATTTCAATTTATTGGTAAAATTATTGAGACTGTTTTTATGAAATTAGTTGTGGCTATGTTTGTTCTATATTATGTTATTCATTCACATATTCATCTGTTTTTATTACATCTAAGATTTCACATGAACAGGTTGATACATGCTAGCATCTTCTCAATGTAAGCATCTAAAAAATATTGGTAGAAGCTCATTTATAGTTTGTCTGCCAGGAAAGTTAGGCAATTTAATGATTTTTCATATTGTGTTCACTTTATACTTCTCATAATCCATAGGTAATATACACACAAAGCTCATACTTTTTAGGATATTTACCAATTGTTACAGTTTTAGTAGATTGCTTAGTATTTTCTATATTGGCCAATAGCACTGGGCAGTATTTTCTTTTAGTGAATATTGTTTTACTGCTAAACCTCAATCTAAGACATTGTCATACATAATAAGGAAGCTATTGTGTTCTGCAGAGTGCGGCTGAGCAATCCTGCTCTTCTGTGTAGCATCTGCCTTATTTTCTCATAGCTAGTCCACTGCTGGACATTCAAACTCTATCTTCTAAGCAGTTCCTCAGAACTTTTTTCCCCAAACTCTACAAAATGTAATTTTTCATAAAACACAGACTGTTTACTGTTATGAATCAATTCCTGGATATGCTGTGAATCATTTAGCTTCATTGTTATCTATCAACAATTGTTCAGAGTCATTTTTCATTACAGTGAAATGAAATGATTTCTAATGATTTGTGCTTTGTATTTCCATTTTAGAAGTCAATTGCCAATTACTGCTAGCCTCCATGTGATTGGTTTCTTCTTATAGAGGTATCTGCATTAAAAATGTACTCTTTACTTACCTACAGAGTTTAAATTCTCTATGTAATACTTTACAGTTCTATATGTCTGTTTAATAAGAGTTGCTCATTTTCTGTGATCTCAAACCAATCTCAGAACTCCATGTTTCTCCTAAAATTAAATAAAATAGTTTTAAATTCCTATTGCAGCTATTTCAGAAATCTGTTACTAGCACTAATTACTCCAATTTTATACAATTAAATGCATATAATTAAATTCTCAAAGTAGATTACAACATTCTTGTCTAAAATCATATTGAATCATCTTTCATAGATTTCCTGTGCAGTATCTGGCATTTATTATTTATAACAACCATTATTATACAGCAATGATTGTCTTCATAACTTTTCAAGGCTTAGGGAGGTATCAAATAGTTATAAAATACATTTTGAACAGTTTCCTAATAAAAAAGAGTTGTGTAATGATCATTCATTTTTGTTCCTATTTGCAAAAGTGATAGAAAACCAGTTAATGGAGAGGGGAGGAGGGGGTGAAGGGAGAGCAGGGACAAGGGAAAAAAATGAGAACCAAGACCTGTCATGTAAAGGTACAAGATCCCAATGGTGAATGTAACTGTACTGTATGCCTAGAATGTACTGATAAACTCAATGAGGAAAAAAAATAGAAAACCAGTTAAAATAAGAAAGCATATAATAAATACAATCAATAAGGCAAATATTAAAGAAAATGGAATGTATTTAGAGCATAACACTACAAGGTCAGATTAATTCAGTATAATTATCTAGCAGGTTCAATGATAAATCCCTTGTAGAATTTTGTTCACTTAACTTTCAGAATAATTGTATGGTAGCTACTGGTGATATCTCTATTTTATATATAAAGCACTGAGGTACTGAGAAGGAAGCAACTTACCCCACACCATACATCCAGTAAGTGGTGGAGGTAATGTTTAAATTCAAAATTGTATGTAACTCCAGATTTTACCATAAAATCCTAATTTATAAAGTGTTTGAAACTAAGAAGACAAATAGAATCATTTTACATTGAGTGGTGTGTGTGTGTGTGTGTGTGTGTGATGGATATGAATATGCTTGTGTTGCTCCAACACATATGCTGTACATTACAGCACTATCATTCCTTTGTCCCTGCTTATTTCCCACTGTTTCAACATTAGATGTCTCGCAGATATAAATGCTTTCATCTATCATGCATATTCCAATTATCTTCCAGCTAGTCTGTGAAATAAAACTAATTAGATAATACTCAACCTAATTAGCAGTTTTGCCCTGGCACCATAGAAAGCAAGTGATGTTTCCATTGATTCTAAACTATAAATATTGAAAACTGTGATTATCTCCCAAGCAGCAATATATATATTTAATATATATGTAAATGAACTCCGAGTAAACTATGTTGTTTTGAGCTTATTTCTGTCCCTGAAGTGCAGTAGTGCTCACTCTGATTATAGTGTTTCCTAGAATGCTTAACTTGCCCTGTTTTCACCCCTCAAGTAATTCTGCTCACTAAGAGTTTTCTAAATATTTAAAGAATTTTTACAAGCATTAATAGATATTGAGTGAATAGGAAGGCTGTCTTGGCTAGATATTTTATTTTTAGCACCTGTTTAGGATACCAAAGAGTCAGGAAAATGGTTGCATTATATTAATTCTACAATTTTTTCCATTTGTAACCACTGTCACACTATAATATATTACTATTTGTAAAAGAAGATAGATTAAAGAATGTTTATAAATGTGGCTCTGTATTATAATATAAAATAAAATTTAAAAACTATTTTCATCTTGATATATTTTGAAAATTGGGATTCAGTGGTTCACAGTTAGATGCACGGGCCCTGGAAGCTTTATCCTTTATCATGCTAGAGCTAGTATTTGCCTTAAAAAGACTGAATGAGTGGCTTGCTAAATCAACACATCACCTGCCTTTCAGTCACTATAAGTGAGTTGTTATGAAAAGGAAACAGTCTGTAAAAAGTAATGGCTCTCAAATGAAACTCTCAGACATAGAACCACTGAACTTTAAAGACAATACCACATATACACGAAGTATTCATTCATTTCTTGTTGGAAGATATAATTCGAAATTGTTTCATGCCTATCTTTTAGATGCTTATTTGAGCAGTTTGTTTGGACCAACTAGATTCGATATGAAGGGGTGCTTGTGAATTCAAATCTACTATCTGCCTAAGTGGGGAAAATCATTATCACATAGTTAAACACAATATCACAGCCTTGTATTCATGATAAAAATTGGTCTCTCCAAAAAAGTTTAAAACAATAATAAATGAACAGGAATACTTTTTAAGAAAGCAAAATCCAAAGTCAGAGGCCCTGTGCTGCTGCTAGTGGAGCAGCAAAATAGCTTTTTTATAGTTTGGAAAAGTACTTTGACCATGATTAGTCTCTGATAATTCCCTCTTGCCTTCGTGGTGACAATCTATACTTATCCCTCTTCATTTCTCCTCTCTGCACACACAAGTGGGTGAGGCGTCCCAGCACGCAAAAACCCACCCATTCCTGCATGGAGCTGTGGTTCCAATGCCAATGTTTAGCATAATCTCTATTTGAAAATCTATGAGTGCCCACTCTTTGGTAAAATACAACTAAGAATCTACCTCAAATACCAAGTTTAGTTTAAATAAATGTGAGATTTTATTTAATCAAAATTTATTTTTTTTATTCTGTAGTAATCTTTAAATATAACTCTTTGATAATGCTCTGGTAATGGTGGTAGACTGACTAATGGTCAACTTGTAATGCTCAGCTGAGCTGAATCAGCATGGTCTGAGCGTGGAGGGTCCACCTGAAGATTGTTACCAATGGCTATAAAAAGAGAACTGGAGGGGAAGATGTTGGCCTGTTGATTTTCTAAGAGAAACTTGATATGGATGGCTTTGCTGATGTGAACTAGCCTGTTCTCATAGGAGGCAGAGGAGGTTGGGAACCTTGCTGTCACTGGAAATAACTGTTGTTTATGTCAAGGGAGCTCTGATTTTCCCCGTGAGTATTACTTCCTGGCTCCAGTGTGGATCCCTCAGAGGGCTGGCACAAATCCTTCATCTCACTGATGTAGGTTTTCTGGCTTCCACCACTGGCCTTTGGGCCTTCCAGGTGCAGATCCTCAATACGGACAAGCATGAGATAGTACCATGGGCTCTAGGCCACTGGCTGGACTCAAGGAGGACATTGCCTTGGACTCTAAGCCTTTACCACGACATGTGTGGAACATTGCTAGAATCGAGGCCCTTGGCTAGATTCTTTGGGCTCCTAGTGTGCAGGTAATCTCTTGCACTCCTTTGCATTTGATTTTTTCGGTATTTATCATAAGATAATCTTATAAACTATGTGTCCTGTAGTAAATGTATTCTCTCGCCAAAACCCTGACTACAACAGGTAATTTTATAATTGTATTTCTTTTATAATATGTGATTTAAATACTTTCTACATGAAACTAAAACTCCGCAGTGAAGACTCTTTCATATTTATCAACTCTGAATTTAATATGGTACTTTGTACTCTAGAAATGAGTTTCAGAATAAAAGAAAGTCACCTGAGGGTTGGTTTTTCTAGAGAAAAGAAAATAGGGACAATTCATAAACT
Organism: Fukomys damarensis; assembly: GCF_012274545.1. Classification (NCBI taxonomy): domain Eukaryota; kingdom Metazoa; phylum Chordata; class Mammalia; order Rodentia; family Bathyergidae; genus Fukomys; species Fukomys damarensis. Next base: position 77,706,211 of record NW_022900926.1, read on the forward strand.
ATAAAAATGTGAAATCGTTGAGTGTTTATTGGTTATCTCTTTAAATATAAAAATTTTAAAAGTACTCTGAAGAACTGTACCAGCATTCAAAAATATCTGTCCCTGATTTATCAATAAAATACTGTCTTTTCTGACCTCTTCTCTTAATATTAAATTGAGAGATTGCACTTGATGTCTTTTGCCATTCCTGTCTGTCATAGCAAACACTTATGCGTAAAACTGAAGTTCTCTTTAAAGAAAAGTGAGAGCTGATTTAAATTCCCTAGATATTGAACAGTTTCTAGTAAATTGTAAGTGTTTTATTTACTATTGTAAATAGTGAAATATCTTGAAAGCAAGTTACTTTGAGTGACTTCAATATTGCCCATGGTTCTCTGTGTCAAGGATTTGGAATGGATTTGTTGGGCAATTCTCATTTGTTCTAAGAAGGCTAAGTAAAGTTGGAAATTGTGGCTGTAATCACCTGGAGGCTCAAGGTGATTGGTTGTACAAGGTAATTACTCACGTGTCTGTCTGTCTTCTACTAGTTCAGCTGGCCTGGTACTTGGTTCAAATGCCTAAATATAGTCTCTCTAGCATGAGATTCTCATAATAGTAGAATTTCTTAAAAACAAGTAATACATCAAATAAGACAAAATCTGCTTTGCCTGTTATGGAACAATCTTGGATGTCTTACAAATTATGTGTCTTTCACATCATTTAGGCTGTATCCAAATGGCATGCTTGTCTAGATTTAAGTAAAGGAATTAGACTCCATATCTTAATGGGATAGTGGAAGTTTCTTAAACAATATGTGAGACTAACACATTGTTAAAAGCTCTTTTGAAAAATAAGAGGAGTCACAAGATGGATACAGATTTTAAGTATTAAATGAAAAGCCAAATTTAAAAACCTACCTATCAATACTTTTCATTTGTCAAAACATAATGGTGAAAACTTTAGCAGTTAATTAAAAACAATAAAAGTGTCTCATAGACATAGTACAAATTCATGAGAGTTCCCAAGTATTGACTAGACTGTGTTTGGTTACTGTCAGACCCAAATTCCAAATGTCAGTTTGTGGTTCTTACATTGAGGAGCATGAATACATATTCAACAATTTTCAAAGTTATTATTGATACATTTGATGTGCAAAGAATAAGTGTCGCAACAATTATTACTTATTAACTTTTTGTTCCAAATTAGTATATTGGAAAAGTTAATGCTTATTTCAAAGGAAGGTTTGGGGATAGTACTGAGGGAAAGTCATCAGAAAATTATTCATATAACAGAAAATCTCATGTAGTGATTAAAAACCATTAGTATAGAAATCAACTCCATTTTCTTATTATTTTATCCAGTATCTTATGTTTCTCAGTGCTTATTTTGAAGTTTATAATGCCCATTTCTCCTTGCATTTTACTGTAATAAATTTAGTCCTTTCTAAATATTATTAAATACTTTTTAAAATGTAATCACAAAATTTCTTTCAGAATGTTAATCAAATTTTTATTTGTTCTTCTTATTTTATGTTTTTCATCAGTTTGTGTTTTAGCAATCTACATTTATTGTCTAATGGCAGTATATATCAATATTTATCTTTTATACTAACCACAAACTAGAAGCAGTCTATTTGTTAAGAACTAGCAAACATTACTGGGCACACTTTAATTAAAAAGATAACAGATTAAAATAGCATTACAGGGCCAGGGATTTAGCTCAGTGGTTCTGCCATCTGCCTTGCAAGTGCAATGACCTGAGTTTGATCCCTGGTACCAAAAATAAAAAATAATATTACAAATAAAAAGACTAAAATATTTTTTGAACAGTTATCTTTATATCATTGAAGAAAAAATTTGTTAGGTCAAGAAATAAAGAGATTTATAAAATGAATATATACATTGTGTGTGTGTGTGTGTGTGTGTGTGTGTGTGTGTCTGAGAGAGAGAGAGAGAGAGAGATTGTTGTAAATCAAATACACCTGAATTTACCCAGCATAAGATAAACAACATTAGCATGCTTAATGCTCATTTGATACATACAAATATATATACACAGTTTCACATTAAATAAAATAATGGGTACATTTGTTCTTTAAAAAAATTAAATTTTGGCTTAAAACAACGCAGATTTATTATCTCAGAGTCTCCAGAGTCAGGAGTTAGGCTACAGTACGACGAAGACCTCTGCTCATTGTACCAGACTGCAATCAATGTATCTTTGGAGCTTCAGTACAGACTGGAAGCTCAGAGTAACATTCAAATTCATCAGCTGTTGGTTTAATTAACTTCCTTACATTGTAGAACTAATATATTTGTATTCTCATTAGATTTTGTCTATGAGCAATATTCAGTTTTTGGAGGTAACCCTTAGTCCTGGCAACATAGCCTCCATAAAGAGCTCACAGTACAGCTCTTTCTTTTCTTCTAGGCTATGAGTACATCCCTCTAACTTCTCATATCTCCCTGATATGAAAAAATGGAGGTGTTTGTGTGTACACAATCTCTCGAATGTCGATAACATTTGCCATATAACATAAATTATTCTAGGGAGTGATTAGCCTAACATGTTTATAGATTCGGACCACAAATGCCAAGTGGTAAGATTTGGGTACCATCTTAAAATTCTGCCTAGTATAGTAAATATTTATATTTAGTTATTTATTTTAAATTTATTTTAACTAATACACAAACCTCAAATTATGCATATTAAGTAGGAAAATTACTAAAATATGCAATGCTTCAATATATGTCTGCATTACATAATACATAATATTTAAATCAGATTGCACATTTATGTCTCTTCTAACTTTAATCATTTCCTCATGGTAAATACTTTCATAAGTCTTTTTTCTAGCCTTTTAAAGTGTACAGTACAGTATTGCTAACTATGATTACCTTCTATGCAATTTCAGACCAGAAATAACTTCTCCTAACTATAATTTAGTGCCCATTCTGTTATCACCTCCTAATCTCAATTTACATGAGATCAATTTTTTCCTATTCCACATGTATGTGAGATTATACAATACTAATATTTCTGTGCCTGACATATTTCACTTAATAAAATAATCTCTAATTCCACTTATAAATGTCACACATGATGAGTTAATTATTTCTATGGCAAATAGTATTCCACCATGTATATGTGAAACATTTTTTCCATTTATTGATATGTAAAATTATAAACATCATGAGTTAACTTCTGTCAACAGATCACCCATAAATTTTCTTCACTAACAGAATTATGAGCATAGTAATGATAAAACATAAATTATCTATTTATCTTTTTAATTCATTAAGTTTATTGGCATATTTTAGGTATATAATATGACATTCATTATTAGGAATTTGTACCTTCACATGATATATTTTGATTCTTATTTTTCCCCAGTTCCCCTGCCCTCCCTTCAACCCCTCCACCTTCCCTACTTACAAGGACTTTGTTTCTGTTTTTTCCTTTTCTCATATTTATTCCTTTCCCCATTTATTTAGCTATGGATTAATTCTGTGAATCTAAACATCTATTTAGAGTCTACTTGCACTAGTCCTTGCCTCCATACTCATATCTAGTTTTACATTCTGTTGTTTTAGTTAGCGACAGTCAATTAAAGTCTGCAATATTAAGAGAAAAATTCCATAATGAACAATTTATAGGTTTTAAATAACACACTGTTGTGAGTAACATGATGAAATCTCACACTGACCTGGGATGTTGATCATTTCTTGGTCCAATATATCTAGTAGACACCACTGGATTGTCCAGTACACCTGTCCATTAGTGACAGATGCAGTTATCAGATTGACTATTATGCAGCAGTCATACCCATGCAACCCTCATTTTATATTTACCAGCCAGAGAATACAAGAAGTGATGCCAGCAATGTTAACATATGAAATGCCAAACTAGAGCCATAGAATGTTTCCTTAATATTGAATAAGTCAACTTAAGGAAAAGGATATGATACTACATACAGTAAGGTTACTAAGATCTGTGGTAAGAATAATTTTCTTTTGTGTGTAAAACTGTGTAAAGGGAAAAGAAATCCAGGTAAGTAATATTTTATTAGTGTTCCAAGTCAAATGCAAAAGTTATAGTCACGATATGTGATAAGTACAGAAAAAAGTAATGTATTCAAAGTTTAGTGTTATTAATGATGGCAAACATCTACTGGGAGGTCATGAAATTTTTCCACTATGGATAAGAGGGGCAATTTTATTTACCCCCAGAACCATACAGCAGCAAAATAATTTATAATATTTTCACAGAATTGAGAGACATAATGATCTATATAGATATTCTAATTACCTTTTCTAAATTTTTGTATAAATGTTATCGGTCCAATGGGGTGAAGTAAAAGCCTTCCTAGATTATGGAAGTCAAAATTTGTTATTTAATTTGAGTTTTCCCAAGGCTCACCTATAAACTTTCTACTAAATATGGCCTTTTTATATAGTCCACAGTGTTTTCAGTTTTAGTATTTCTTCCATGTGCTCATCTACTCTCCATTTTAAAAGGGTATCTTCAATCTTTAGCACTGAGAAGTATACTTTACCTATTTCTTATTTCTACTTGACAAATTATCCTGAGATATCATTCTTGTTAGATTTTAAAATTGCAGTAGAAATATTTTATGAGGTACATCACAATAATTTGATCCAAATATTCAATGTGTAATGATCAAATCAAAATAACCAGCATTGCCATCTCCTCAAACAGTTTCTGTGATAAAATTTTACACCATTCGTTACCAGTTAGTTAGAGATTTGCCATAGATTTTTTTTCATTGTTGTTACCCTTGTGTGCTATGGAGCACCACAACTAATTTGTCTTATCTAATTATATTTTGCTACTTGATATCTATATCTGTCCATCTTTCCTCTCCCATTCTATTCCACTTTTTAGTGATCTTTCTTCTATGATATCATTTTTTAAAACTCGACAAATATATCAAAATGCGTGGTATTTTCTTTCTGTGCCTGGCTTTGATGAAAATGACAGAATATCATTTTTTAGCTGAATAATATTTTCCATGTCCCATTTATACATGAATGAATCTTGGTTTATTTTATATTGTGGCCATTATGAAAAATATTGAGAAAATTATGTATCTCAAATGTAATCTAGTCTCTTGCTTCCTAATTCATAAATTAGATAATATCTCTATCTTACCATATGCAATATTAGCTTATTTTATTCTCCTTAGTTCTACTCTCATCCCAGTTCCATCTGCTTATGTCAGAGTGATATTTGAAATAGCAAAGAAGATCATTCCACTTTCTCTCCTAAAAATATTTATTGCCTCTTCCAAGTTTTCAAATTAAATAGGTTTCTTCATGGGTGGAGAAATAAGTGAAATAAACCAAGTGAAGAAGGAGAAATACTACACGATCTCACTCATATGCGAAATCTAAAAATTCCAGAGTAGATTGGTGATTACCAAAGCCTGGGGAAAGTAGCAAGAGGAAGGAAGGAAGGAGAGGGGAAATATTGATCAATGGGTACTAAGTTACACTTACATGGGAGAGAGAAATTCTGCTGTGCTATTGCACAGTAATGTGACTAAAGAGAAATTTATTGTGCATTTCAGAACTCTAGAAGAAAGGATTCAAAAATGTCAAAATGAAGGCAAGGCATGGTGGTGCACACCTGTAATCCCAGCACTCGGGAGGCTGAGGCAGGATGATCACTGTGAGTTTGAGACCAGCCTGGGCTACATATGAGTTCCAGGCCAGTCTCAACTACATAGTGAGACCCTGTCTCAACAACAACAACAACAACAACAACAACAACAACAAACCTCAAAATGATAAATATTTGAGGAAATAGACCTCTTGAATATGTTATAAATTTTGCACAATATCTGCATATAAAATATTTCATGGAAACTCATTAATGTGTATAACTGTATGTTTCTATATATCAGTTAAAATGAATTTTAAAATAAAATGAAATAAAACAAATACATTTCTTAGATTGTCATGAAGTTTTTAGTGAAATATTTCAAAATATCTCTGAACTTGCAATGCACATGTTGTCTATATCAAAACCATGTGAAGCTCATTTTGTCCTCTTTTGGTTTTACCCTAGCTTGTACTGATACAGCATTTCAATTCAAGGTACTCTGTCATCATCTGTATGTGCAAGACAATTTATTTTATTTTATTTGAATTTTGTTCACTTCATCTTCTGCACATAATTCTTCTCCAAGAAGATTCACTGGATACCCAGTTTTAGTGTTATGTGTACCAACTACTGCTATTGGTTGATTTAAATATGTGCACATTATAGATGTTATGATAGAAAAATACTCTAGCTACTGTTTCACTTCACAAATACCCTAGCTGAGTAATATTATACACTGATGATCTGAAAATTCTGAGAAAATAATATTATAATTCTGTATATTTTTGGCTTTATTCTATTTTTCTTAACTAACTTCCATAAGAATGTTTGGTTTGCTTTCTCTAGCAGTAAACAATTAAGATATGTCCTCTTTTTCATGAGTATGAACATTTTTCATTACAAAACTAGTCAGTTTCAGAGACAGGAGTAAATAGTGAAACAAATTTCACCAGCCATAAAATGAAATACTCATTGACAAAGCAAAGCTGGAAAGCAGTGCAATACAGTGTCGGATCGGACAATACTTATCTCCCCTCAGCACTTTTTGTTTGCTTTAAGTTTTTATTTTTCATTAGTCCATGTTTGCAGAGCATAATGATTACATTCCTTGTATGGAGTTGGTACATGTACATAATATGTCTCAATTTTTTTATCCCCTTCCTCCCTTTGCTACGACCCCCCCTCTAGCTCTTGTTCCCCATCCCTTTAACAAAAGATCTTTCTCACTTTTTCCTATCATCTTCCTTTTACTTTCTCTTTATTTAGATTTAGGTTTTTTCATGTAAGAGAAGTCATAAGGTATTTAAACTTGTATGCTTAATTTATTTCACTTAACATTACAGTCTCAAGGAGCATCCATTTCCTCACAAATGACTCAAATTTTTCTTTCATGCCAGAGTAATACTCCACTATGTGTAACTACCACATTTCCTCTCTCATTTGTCTGTTGACAGATATATAGATCGCTTCCAAATTTTAGCTATTATGAATTGTGCTGCTATAAACATGAGTTTGCATGTATCACTATTATACAATGCCTTTTACACTTTCAAGAAAATACCCTTAAGGGGAATAGTTAGATGAAATGAAATTTCTAGTTTCAGTTTTTGAGAAATCTTCATACTTCACTTCCATAGTGGTTTTCCTTGTTTATAGCCCTACCAACAAAGCTTTCATTTAGTCTGTATCTTCAGTACCATTTGTCATTTGATTTCATGGTAATAGCTATTCTTTCTGGAGTAAGAAAGACTTTTAGTGTCATTTTAATTTGTATTTATCTAATTGCCAGATATATTGAACATTCTTTCTTGTATCTATTGACCATTTGTACTTGATCCTCTAAAATGTTTACTCTATTCATTACAGATGTCCACTTTTTATAGGGTCTTTCATTTAGAGGATTCTAATTTTTAGAGTTCCTTAGATATATGTGTGAAAGTATATTTCAAACAAGAAATATTTAATAATTTCACAAACTACTATTTGTTTAATTTTTATGAAATTCTGAATGTCATAGCATTATTTAATTTAAATATTCTATTGGCATACATAATACAAAAGTAAAATCAAATTATTATATATTATTTGTATTTGGAGACAATGCAAGAAGTGATCTCTTCTCTAGCATCATGTTCTTTTTTTTTCAGTTTTCTGCCTAGGGAAGAATAAACATCCTCATTATAAAAAAAGAGGTTATCTTTATATCTTCACTTGACAGATAACAACATAAAGTTGTAAAGCAGTAATGATTTGGCAATTCTCAGTTTAAAGCATAGCATTGCAAATATTTTTTTTTTTTGCTTTTTTTTTTTTATTGAGTTTATTGGTACATTTAGGGATACAGTACAGTTACATTCATTGTTGGGATCATGTACCTTTACATGGAAAGTCTTGATTCTCATTTTTTTCCCCTTACCTCTGCCCTCCCTTCACCCCCTCCTCCCCTCCCCATCTACAAACACTTTATTTTCATCTTTTCATTCTCTCACATTTTTTTCTTTTCCCTTTTTGTTCTTCCCCTACGTATCACACCTTCCCTACACCTTTAGCTCCTTTCCTCCCATTTCTAAATGTCAGTAATCTTATTAGAATCTTATGCATTGTTGCAGAATAT
>NW_022900926.1:77715665-77737292 GCF_012274545.1 Fukomys damarensis
TAGTGTTGGAATTTCAATTGGCATTGCATTGAATGTATATAGCAGTTTCGGTAGTATGGCCATTTTCACTATGTTGATTCTTCCTACCCAGGAGCAGGGGATATCTTTCCATTTTTTTATATCCTCTTCGATTTCTTTTTTCAGAGTGCTGTAGTTTTCAGTGTAGAGATCTTTTGTTTCTTTTGTTAGATTGATTCCTAGATACTTCATTTTTTTGGATGCTATTGTAAAAGGAATTTTTTCCCTTATTTCTCTTTCTGTCTGTCTGTTATTTGTGTATAGAAAGGCTATTGATTTTTGGGTATTCACCTTGTATCCAGATACTTTACTGAATCTGTCAATTAAGTCTAGAAGTTTTTTGGTGGAGCATTGCAAATATTAATGTGCATAAGAAAAGTGCAGTTTCTTAAAAAACTAATTTTATTATTATAAATTTATAATCTACAAAAAGTAGGCATAACAGAAAAAGTACAATTTGCTAAACCAAATGGTTCTCTCACGCAAATTGTTGAAATTTTCTTTTTTTTGGACATAAAGAAAACAAGATTACAGAGGTTAAAATACTATACAGTAAATAACAATTTGAATTTTAGAAAATAGATTTACTAATTGGGAGTATTCGCCCAGGAAATCCCTTCAAATTATGTGTGACTGATGAAAATGATAAGTAAAAGGTTAAACACTGGGCAATGAATAGAATAAATTCAATATAAGTGTCATGGAAAAACAAACGAGGGATATGAAATAACAAAATAAAAATTATAAGAAAAACTGAGAACAACTTAACTCCTATACATACCCAAATCAATACTGGGGTGAAATAATTTTACGAACTTAATTTATTTCTATTTACTTATTCATTTATTTATTTATTTTGATTTTTTGAGACAGGGTCTCACTAAGTAGTTGAGACTGACCTGGAACTCACTATGTAGCCCAGGAAGGTCTCAAACTCACAGCGGTCCTCCTGCCTCAGCCTCCTGAGTGGTGGGATTACAGGTGTGAGCCACCGTGCACGGCTGGTCTTAATTTAAATAATTCTGTTACCAGCCATTTTTTCTTTCATCTGTGATGAATAATTTGATTCCATGCAAAAATAGCTATCTGCTCCAGGAATTAGTTGAAACCGAAAAATATGACTGTAAACCAATCAAAACTGCTTGTATCCCAAACCTACCAATCGCTCTGATTGTCTATTCAAAAGAACTTATTTCAGGATGTCTGCCTGTGAAAAATTATTACATTAAGTTTACCTAGTCATGATGTTATCTACTTTGAAATGAAGATGTGATAATTTTGGACATATTTACATTTTAATAGGAAGATAAACAATTTAAATTATGTATATATTTGAAACATTTCTATATTAATATTCATTTCCTGCAAATTACATTTTATATACAAGATATAGCATCCGATCAGAAAAAAATCATATACTCTGTGTACAACGTGGTAAGATATCAGACGATTCAAGCATAAACAGTCACCAATATCAAGGAATTTTATCTTTAAAACAATACTTTGTCATGATGTCAAACATCTGGAGATCATTTTTATCCTAAGCAGTAAATCCTAAGTACTGCTAAGTAAGCAGGCTACTAATGGTAGGTGTATCATTCACCACCAGAATGAGGATATTAATTTATCTATAAGAATTAGGGTTAGGCAACATAGTTATCCATTTATCTCTAAGACATATTTAAGTCTTATAGATTTTTTAGATATTTATATGTACAAACACAGGTATCCCCAGCTCAAGAGTCTGCTCTTTATTCGTATCAATTCAAACACAAATATGGAAGTATTCCACCCCTCATTAGTCTCCATGGTGTTTTCTGTCTTACAATAGGAAGCCTGACATGTGCGTGCTATGTGCATACCCTTATAATTTGACACATGTCGTCTACCTCAGAGTTTGCTCCATGGCTATGTAATAAGAACAAGTCAGTCTGCTGATCTACAGGCTTATTCCAGCAGCTGAGAAAATCTATAATAGGACAGGGCAGCTGTCAGCTCTCAGGCTGTGTAACTTTCTAAGTTTACCCATTTCTTTTAAATATCAAAACGTATTGTGGAAGACATATAAAGATTGTGAGTATCAGTATTGCACCAGTTTTTGACAACTTAATTTTTCTCCTAATTCACTCAATGGTGGCCCAGTGCAAGAAAAGTTAGCATTATTACCCAATTAATTAATTAATTCAACATTTCATAGACACTAGCAATATGTTAAGAATATTTTGTGCCTTTGAGGGAAATAAATGAGATTTTCTTCTTGCAATAAAGACATTTTCAAATTGTTTAATAAGAAAAAAATACAGAAAGGAACAATATTAAAAACAATATGATAATTGCTAATGACAGCATACAAACAAAGACAAGAGGGGGGTCACAAAAAGGAAAATAAAGGTAAAGTAGAAATGAAAGTGGATTTCTACTAAATTAAGGAAAATGTTTAGATATATGAAGGGAAAAAATATTGCATGAGGTGTGAAAAGATGAATAGTAATTTGATATTCTTGGTAATAGTAACAAGGTGAGGCTAGTATTAACTGATTCAATTTTTTCCACACACAAAATCACCAACATATATAAACAATATGCCTAATAAATTAAGACTTACTAGAAGACATAAGAAGTGTTAAAATATGAGAATGATTTATAAGTTTTAATTGTTTATATATTGCTCAGCAAGTAGTTTTTTTATGGCATTGAATTTAGGCTTATACCATATTTAGAATTATTTAAGAATAAGGTCCTTGCTGGGTGTGCTGGCACATGCCTGTAATCCCAGAACTCTGGAGGCTGAGGCAGGAGGATTGCTGTGAGTTCGAGACCAGCCTGGGCTAAATAGTGAGTTCCAGGTCAGTCTCAACTACATAGTGAGACCCTGTCTGAAACAAAACAAAACAAACAAACAAAAATAAGTTCCTTTTCAAATGAAATACATTAAAGTAAAATTATTCATTTTGATTTTCTGAACATTTAAAATTTACACAAATGCAATCATTACTTTTGATTTATGCTTGCATACTTAATACATTTCTTAGGTTTATTTGACCCTTAATACTATTTTAGAGGAAGATTTTTTTATAAGGAATTACTTTTTTATCATAACTTGCAACATTATTTAAAATTGCATTTTATAAAATGTGACTGGAAATCATTGAAACTACCTTAGTCACTCTTTTCTAAGAGCCATGATACCTTTTCAGTGCATAATTTAATATATATTTAGTTAACAGGTACATAGATAATACATAGCTATAAAATAATCAAGCTAAGAATTAATCTATTAACTCAATCAATCTTTTGAAAACCTTTTAATTACAAAGTCCTCCTAGCAGTAGTCCCTGAAAATTACTGATTTATTTTCTGTCATTCTAGTTTGTATCCTTGAGAATATCAAATGAATGTGTATATACAGGATATGAAATTTTTTAATTGGCTTTTTTCACTGGTATTATACTTGTGAGAATATTCCAAGTTGCAGAAGGTTTGCATTGCTATAAACAATGCAAGTATTTTTGAAATTATGCAAATATCCATAAACAGGTTTTATTTGAAAATGTTTTGCTTTCTTAAAAATTCATAGGATGTTATTACTGGGCTATATAGTTAGTTAATTTATCTTTTTAAGAGACCAAAACACAGTTCAGAGCAATTTTACTCCTGTTTAAAGAACCAAATAGAGGTGCCCAGTTACTTCCATAAAAAGCATCAGGCAGCTAGTTATATATTAAGACGTGTGCTCCTGGGAGAATGCTGGGACTCAGCAAAGAGAGAAAGGAAATTTGTAAAACTCAGTACCCTGAAACAGTAGCAACTACTCTCTTCACCCCTCAGCCACAGTCCAGAAACCAGAAGTCTTCGCTACTGGAAAACTTCACGGCTGTCACTGACTTTCAGACCAGTCGAAGAAGCAACCCAGACCACTAGAAAGGAATAATAGATATAATTTCTGAAAAAACAGAAGTTAACAAAGATTACTGTACCTTGCCAAATTATCCTTCAGAAACAAAGGAGAAATCACATTTGAAATAAGCCAAAAGTGAAGGAATTCATCATCACCAGGTTACCTTCACATGAAATGTTTAAGGGAGTTCTCCATCCAGAAGCAAAGAAACAAATAAATAAACAAACGCTACCTTCCTTAATTAAAATATAAAACTCATTGGTAAAATTGATTCGCAAATCATAAATAGAAAAGAATCAAAACAGAAATACAATCACTCGCAAAACCACATGTGAATGAGAGAATATAAAAAATTGTACTTCAAACAGAAGAAACTTAACAAAATGGCAGTCATAAATCCTTAAATCCTTCTAACTGCAATAGTCATATATAAAAAGACTAAATTTCCCATTTAAAGGATTTGGACCAGCCAAGTGTACGTAAAGAAGAGTATTTGGCATCATTCTGCATGCTGATTTTCAATGCATGAGGGTTTCAGGTGGTCGGTTCCTTGCTATGTTACTTGAAGTTATTATCAACTTTCATTTTATCCATCCTAAGAAGGCTTACAATGGTGTGTCATCATTAAAATTTTCTTCTCAATAATAATATTGATTTTCATGTTCATTCTAACTTTATATATTTTCTTAGTAAATGGTCTGCTCAAATCTTTTCATGCATTTTTAAAAATTGGGGTGTGTTTTCTTCTATACAGTACTGAAAGTTCTTCACATGTCTAGATAAGACATGAATACTTCATCAGGTATGTAATGTGGAGATAGCCTTTCCCTTTTTGTAGGTTTCTGTCATATTTAAGATCACTAATATAGGGCCAGGGATTTAGCTCAGTGGTTCTGGTGCCTGCTTTGTAAGTGCAAGGACCTGAGTTCGATCCTTGGTACCAGGAAAAAAAAAAAAAAGAACTCTAATATCTAGCCATATGAACTTTTTTCCTATTTTGTCTTTCAGTGCTTTACACATTTACATTTAAATTTATAATAATTTTGACACATTATTTCAGATTTGAAGTTTCACCTCAGTTTCACTATTGTTGCCTAATTAACACTAAACTCTTCCAGAATAAATTATTGAAAAGAATAATCTTTGTTCACTAAAATGACTTACCTGTGTACCAAATATTTGGCCCATGTGTATAAGCCAATTTCTGGATTTAATGTTTTTCCCTTGGACCCATGTATCAATTCTTTTACCAGTACTATGCAAATGACAATTCAGATTTCATAATAACTATATTTCCAGGAATACTGAAATTTATGTGTAGATTTTGTAGGTTCTTTAATATTCTAGTAGGTAAGTAGGTATAGAAAATGTAACATATACTTGGTGTTTAATCTGGTATATACTATTTAACCTAAGAACTATGACTTTTTAAAGGCTATGAATATGACATAGCCTCAATTTCCTCAACTATAAAACTGTTATACATTATCTAGCGTGTATACTTATTGTAAATATTAAATGAACTAGCTGATTTAAAGTAAATATAACAATAAATGCTATTTATTTTTGTGTTTTATTCAGCTATTTGCTATACATTTTTATCACTTTATTAGGTACTACTTAAAATTGATCCTTTTTGTAATGTAAGAGAACATTAGCAATAAATGAATATAAATATAATTAATGTTTTCCTGCATAGTTCCAAAAATAATTAATACAAGGAATATGATCATAAAAGCTTACCTTCTTCAGGTATATGGCTTTAAGACAAGAATTACTATTTTCCATTTGTGACCTTGAGCTAGGAACAAAAACAAACAAAAAATGTATCACGGAGTTCAGTATCTTTAGATTTAGTGCACAGAGAACTAATCCATCTGTTGGTGCTTCTTTCTTTTTGTCCCTAGATAACACTTAGTTAAAAGACACATGCTTCAACCTTCAAGACAAATTATCCTTTCAATTCTTAATGATTGTAAGTGATAAAATCCAAGCGCAAATCACTGTGTGCATTAAAACTGGTGACATCTATGTCTTTGGCTTGCTGAGTGATTATCCTGATATTTAAAGGTTAGATGGTTATTTATACATTTATCCATAGATGGAGTACATGAATAAAGTTGGCATTGCTCTCAGCATTAAAGTGCCATATATGGATAATAAGTAAAGGAAGCAAGAGAATGATTTAAAGGAGAAAAAATGAATAGTCTAATTTCAATTAATTCAATGCCATAGTCAACATAGTAGTTATTTTAAGTAGACAAGAAATTTTGGAGAACTGATTTCATGGGACACTTTTTTTCTCTACACATAACTTTAGAGCATATCTAAGGAAGTTTGGAGGCAACCCCAATACACGTGCCTTGGAATGTTTTTATAAAAAAGAATTCAAAATTATTTCTTAGTAATTTAATTTTCTTTTTCTTTTTCTTTCTTTTTTGTACCAGGGATTCAATTCAGGCCCTTGCCCTTGCAAGTCAGGTGGAGAAACCTAATTTTCTGCAGTTTTTAAACATCATATCACAATAAAAATGTCTACTCTAAGATTTCCAAAATTGTTCTCAGAGCCTGAGTTTGGGGACCTTTTTTTTTTTTTTTTGGCTATATGGCGAGCAGTCAGTGTTTATGAAACAATATTAGCTGATAGTTCTGTAGAAAAAAAAATAAAAGAGGGCTGGGGATTTAGCTCAGCGGTTTGGTGGCCTGCCTTGCAAGCGCAAAGACCCGAGTTCAATCCCTGGTACCAAAAAAATAAAATAAAATTAAAAAATAAGGGGAAAAAATGAGAATCAAGACTTGTCATGTAGAGGTACAAGATCCCAACAATGAATGCAACTGTACTGTATCCCTAAAATGTACCAATAAACTCAATTAAAGCTGAAAAAATAATAAAATAAATGTAATTTTCTTATCTACTCTTCCTCCACAAGCTAGTTTGAGCTTCTATCCCCAGTAATGAAGTAAATGAACCAACAAATAAGAAACTTACAGGATAAAGTGTTATGATTTCTATAGCATTTTTTATGTTTTTTCTACACAAAGATATGGTTAGGCATTATTCTAAGTAAATATATACACACATGTATTTGAGGTTGAAGTGACATATTAACTATTATATATATATGCATCATGTATCATATGTGCAATATATAATGTGTGTAGATATATATACACACACAATGTGTCAAACATTGCAAATATAATAGTGATAGGAAAAAGAATTTTTTGTGTTTTAAAACTTTTATTAAAAATTACTTATGCATGAATAATTGGAAATTTGATCAAGTATGGTGACCAGTAAATAGCAAAGCCACTAATAATTTCAGCTCTTGTTATAGTTTGTGTCTAGATGTCCTCCCTAAGCCTCAGTGGTCATAGGTGGGGCTTTCCAGATGTGCCTGGATCTAGAATATGTGTTACTAGTATTGATTCATTGTGCAATGCTAGGATTAGGGGTGCTAACAATAAGGGTATGAGTGTTAGGTTCCCTAAAGGTGGGTGTCCTGGATAAGATATAAGGGATAGAAAGAAGCTTGTTGCTGATTGCTTGCTTGTTTTTGCTGTCTTCTGACTGCCATGAACTATTTCACTCTGCATGCCCCTTTGCCCTGCCTTGTGGACTGAAACCTCTGTAAACTATGAGCCAATAAACCCTTCCTCCATTAACTTTGTATTCTGATTCAGCAATGAAAAAATTAACTATGACAGCTCTACATTTTCTCATAAAACAACACAGATATTATACTTGGACCTATTCATCTGCAGAAAGCCCTCATACCTAGTAGATTTATCATCCAGGGGAGCTACAATAAAAATATCTTCCAGTAAAAAGGAAGATAAGCTAAATGCTACTGTATTTATGTCCATAGCCATACTTTCATGAAAAGCTGTATTGCACAGAGAAATTTCTCAGAAGAGGACAACAAGCAAATCTAATGCCATCATGAAAGAGTACACCCTGAGCATAAAATTACTGAAAAGGAAGCACACTTGTTCAGAGGATTGATATTCAGGAAGGGGAGTAAATAGAGGCATAGATCTTGGTGGTAACAGGTATGTTCTGTGAAGAAGAAAGATAAAAGAAAAAGAGAAGTGCCTGTTTACTATACAGTGGTGGTAGGAATGGGGGAAAGGAGGAAATTAAGATTTCTGCAAGAAGTTGGGCATGGTGTCGCATGCCTGTAATCCTATCATTCAGGAGACTGAGTCAGGAGGATTGATGTGAGTTTGAGACCAGCCTGGGCTACATAGTGAGTTCCAGATCAGTCTCAACTACATAGTGAGACCCTGTCTCAACCCCCTCCCCCCAGAAAAGATATCTGCAAGAAAAAAAAGAACAAGTAAATGAATAGAAACAAAATATGAGTTTATATATACAACCTTTAGTAAACAAAAGTAAGCTACATGCATGTGTCTCTGTGTGTATAGAAAATATTCAGATATTTAAAGGAGGAGGAACTAGTAGAGTTTGCAAATATAAAAGAATGATAAAAAATTGAAAAAATGCCAATTAATTTCATTTGATATGTGGTATATGCATATCACACTATATATCATATATATATATATATCGCTATAATCATAATATGTGCAATTGCTGCATAATAACCACAAAATTTTAAAATAGATTATAATGAATAACTTAATACTCACTTAAAATACTAAAGAAATTTGTCAGATATTAAAAAATAATATGCTTTGAAAATTCAGTATTTATTCCAGGAATGCAAACTTTGCTTAATGAGGAATTATATATAAATATGTTACATGTATTAAAAAAGGAAATATTATGTTTTTATCCAAAGTTTGTGAGGGAATCACTAATAAAATTAAATATCTGTCTAATAAAAATCTAACAATCAGAAGATACACTGAAAGATACTTCCTTAGCTTTATGAAAGGAATTAAATAATTTACAGAACCAGTGTTTTACTTATTGGGGAACTAGAATTTCCTCTACCACAAACAAAAGTAAAATGACCAAAACTAATAGTAAATATTGTCTTGAAAATATTTTCACATCTAATTCTAAAGAATAAACAGAAAGTCAAACTGTAAAATAGAAAATACAATTATTTATATTTGCATAATAGAAGACTATATCTAGAATGACCAAAGAATCTCTAAGAAATTTGATGCAAAATAAGATAAACCACAAGAAGACAGTAGAATTAATAGAGCAAAATCAAGAGGCTTATTACACATACACAACTACTAGTCCAACTATATGTTTTTTTCACATAGATCCATTAAAGCAATTTAAAATAATTAGAAGGGAAAAGAAAAAATATGAAAAAAGGAAAAAAATGGAAATAAATTTTTGGTAAATAGGGAAGGGTGGAGGGGGTGAAGGGAGGGCAGGGGTATGGGGAAAATAAGAAACAAGATACACCACGTAAAAGTATAAGATCCCAATGATGAATGGAACTGTACTGTATACTTAAAAAGTACCAATAAACTCAATGAGAAAAAAATTAAAACCATTAGAAAATAATTAGGACCATGAAAAACTTTAAGAAAAAAAATTAAAGCTATTAAAGTTGAATAAATGGAAATACCTTACTCTTTAATTAGGTGATATAGCTTTATAAAGGTTACTTTGTCCCTGTATTATTGCATGAATTCATTGCAACATCAATAAGATGCCTTCAATTGTGTATGGAACTAGACAAGCTGACTACACTTTTATAAAATAACTAGGATAGGTAAAAGCACCAATAGCAAGATTTCTTCAATGTTAAACACAGGGTAAGGCAGTCCTACACAAAATAGTGCCATACTAGTGCATAACATGATATATAAGTATATTAGTGATGTGGAATGCAAAGTTTACAAATAGATCTAAGTCATTAAGATCATTTCATGTATTTTGCAGGTCACCGCTATATTTCTAGTTAGATGGAGACTTTTAAAAAACTAGTAACATAACAAGTTTCAAACATGTGATCCCCAAATCTTTATTTTGGTATCCTGAATATTTCAAGCTGGAGGAAATTGAGGAAAATGACAGAAACAGGAAAATCACTCTCACCTCTTTCCATTCTTCTTCCCCAAATCAGGTCATATGCTCCTCATGGACAAGGTGTCCTCCCTGTACATGGAGGGAAAAGAGATTGCTTATCTGTAAAGATGATACAGAAATTTCTCAAAAAAAGAGAAGAATCTGAAATGAACCTTGCCCATTCATCACCACTAGATAAAACTTTTTTTTTTCACATTTTCCCTTCTTCATCAAACTTATAAAAACACTAAAATGTAATTGTTTGGGGGGGGTCTTCATTTCCCCAAGCAGACTTCTGTGTTACATAAAACGTATTAACTAAATGTTAAAGGGGTTTTGATCATCAGCCTAACATGGACACAGGGAAAGAAATGTTTCTCTCCTAACACTCATTAATAAAGCAATGCATTCTACTCGAAGAAAATGCCACTAGTCAAAACATATCATATTTAGCATCCAACAAAATTCTAGTAATGGACGTTTTTGTGCAGCAAAGCTGGGATTTACGAGTGCATACTAAAAACAACGAATGAATAACTGAGAAACAAAAGTAAGATATACCTCGCAGTATAATGTTATAATTTTCAGAAGACACAATAAATGAATGTATTCACAAGATTTCAGAAGTCACACTTCAATCATTTGATAAAGGCCAACGATATATAGCATAGCAAAAGTAAGAGTACACAGGCAAACATCGTTAGCCCTGGAGATTTCTACACAGAATTCTCCAAGATTACTTACAGCAAGTGTGCTAATCTCTACAGTAGAAATCACTGCAATTTGTGCAAAGCAATATTTGCTTTGGAAAACGTCACAAAAATTCCAATGGGAACTTTTATGCTTCCCTTCTTTTATTTTACTAAAATGTTTTTAGTACACGTTTGCACCACTTATTAGTTACATTCATTGCGGAAAGTTGATACATGTACATAACACCTCTTAGTTCTTTTAAGTTCCCCATCCCCTCCCCTCTATTACGCCCTAGTCACATAGTCAGGCAAAGTGTGTAACTAGTTACCCTAGGATAAGTCATAAGCAAACTAGCCTAGTGACATAAGAAAAGTTTAAAATTCAAGCAGTACATTATAAATCATTACTTATACTTATGAGTGTCATTTCTAAGCTTTCATATATTCCTGAAGATAATTAACTGTCCTAGTTCAAGTGAAAAAACAAAACTCACACTAGTGCTGATAGAAGAAATGTGCTGTGAGAAACACCATTTGCAGCTAATAATTGAAAATGACCAAAAATCCAGGCTTGGAGTTAGACCAGTAGGTAAAAGTTTAATGAGGAACAGGATGTTACCGTATTGTTAAATTAGCTCCTTTAAAGTCAGGTTCTTTTTAACAAGGAAGAACTAGTAATGTTACAGTGGGTTACCTCAGCAACTAAATGACCATAGTTATTAAGGACCAATAATAGGTCAAATTGACAGCATGTGCCTGCTGATATAATGCATTAAGAAGGCTACAGAATCTCCTCCATGATATTACTGTCCAAAATGTATTATTTAAATTGAATCACTAGCAAGCATGCGTCAAGCCATACAGAGAGTCAATCTATGAAATGAATGGTTTGTAATTAAAAAAAAATGTCAGGGTTGTAAAAGCCAAAGACAGGCTAAAGAACACTTAAAGTTTAAAAGAGATTAAATAAATATACCAGTAGCAAATAAATATAGTGCAATCATTTTAAAAAAGTACTGTGTTAACATCCTAATTAGTGATTTTGACAGTTGTACAGTTATCACATAGTTTTGGGAAGTGTGCTCAAAGTACTTAAGAGTAAGCATAGACATTGTCTGCAACACAATATTTTCCATTTCAAATTATAAATATAAATATATATACATATATATGTAGCATTATGCATGGATATTTAATGATATATTATTGACAAATATGAATTAAAGCACAATCTAACATGTGCTTTTGGGTACTGATTCCCTGACTCAAATTTAAACAAATCTGAAAATGTCCACTTTGCTAAAAGGATAATATTTGTTGACTTTTTATTGAATCACATTAGAAAAAGCAAGAGTGCTGATCATTGATTAATTGTGACAGTAGTAAAATTTAGGTTGGTAAGCCTGACCATTTTATTATTTTAAGTATCTTAAACACAATGATAATAAAAAGGAATAAATATGATTTGTATCTTAAAAAGAAACGAAACACACAGGAAATCATTCTTCAGTTTGGACACAATTTTAAAAAGTTAAACTTCTGAAAAGTTTTTGTATAGTAATGCTGATTCACTTTATCATTTTAATATAAAATATTGCATAAGAATATGTTTGTTATGAAGCATGATTGATGAAGTAACACAAATTTCTTTTAACGTGAAACATTGTAATTTTGATTTTTTTTTTGGCACCGGATATCGAACTCGGGTCCTTGCGCTAGCATGGCAGGCGGCGGAACCACTGAGCCAAATCCCTGGCCATGATTTTGATTTAATAAGTAAAGATGAGACTTAGAGAAATAAATTACATGAAATCACACAAATTTCAGTAATAAACTCATGACAAAACTTAAATTTATCTGATTTCAGGAACATTACTAAGTTTTCTTTGGTGTTTGATTATGTGTACCTTAGAAAATGTTTAAATCCAGCTAATTAAAATAATCATCAGTTCACATACTTAAATATATTATTCTTGGTGAGAACATGCAAGATCTATTCTTTTAGAAATTTTAAGTATCATTCATTCTGTTTTTAGTTGCTCTTCTATATGTTCATATATTAAGTCAAATTCTACAGTTATTAAAATGCAAAATGTGCAAACAATTTAACAAATATAGGTGTATTTATTCAGAGACCTGACAGCTTTCACTTTAGCTTGTGCATAAAGGGACAGACAGACAGACACACAGACAGAGACAAGAAGCAAGAAACACATATTTATGTTTCCAAATATCACTGCTGCTAAAAAAGAAATTAAATTCAGGAAAAAAATGAAGAAAGTATGATATCTTTATAATACATAAATTCAAATTGACTTAGCAATTTTTAATTTTATGTAGGATTAAGAATGCCTAATTCTATTAAGGATTCAAGTAAGATATCCTTAGTAAAATAGCATTCAACATCTACTTTCTGCTCATGTTCCATATTTCAAACCATCTCTAGGAAAGAGATTTAAATATTTTTGTCCTTTCACATTTGTGTAATAGTGAACACAGCCCACAGGATCAAACTGATGACAGGTAGATAATATACATTCCATCCTCCTCTTCTGTACTTTGGTCCAATACATTATTTTTGCATTACAAATCACCTTCTAATTGAAAAAATATATATAAAAAAATCAACCACCCAAATAAAACTTTAAAAATTTAAATGTGGATGTGTGATGCTGGGATTAAGGGTATTTTTACTAAGTTTGTATGATTATTAAATCAGTCCACTGAATGATTTGGCATAGTTCTGAGTGTTGATAATGGGAAAACCCACCTTGGGTGTGGTTGGTACAACCCAAAAGGCCAATAGCCTAGAAGGGTAAAACGGAGAGGCAGGTTGCTGCCACTGCTGTGGCTGCTGCTTCTTTGCAACTTTGCTGCCTTCTACTCTCCATAAATTATTTCTCCTTTGTGATGCCTCTCTGCCATACCACCCTGATTTAGAGCCAGTCAACTATGGAGTGAAACCTCTACAAACTGTGAGCCAAATAATCTTTTCTCTTTTAACTTTAGGTGTTGGGCATTTTGTCTTAGCCACAAGCAAAGTAACCAAAACAGTTGGTTATTAAAAGATAATTTAAAGTGTGATTGGCAAAGTGTACATTTATGTTTGCTTCTGAGATCTAACAAATCTTATTATGTATAGATTTTTGCTGTTAAGATTTTATTTGTTAAAAATAAAATACTATATTTGGGATAATTGTATGACATTTTTCTTTGAAAACTTGGATTGGTTGCATCAGTTTTCAAAGGATTTTAGTAATTTTACATTTATTAAGAGGAGTGAGATACTGCAGAAGATAAAGTCAGAGAGATTCCAAAAATAAGAACTCAACATATGTTGTTGACCCTTAACCCCCTGCAGAGGTTTGCAAAGAACAAGAGGCCTCATGGAAGTGTCAGTGGCCCACATCTGACTAGTAGGAAGGAAACAGGAATATTGGCCTACCATAAGGAGCTAGATCTGTTAACCGTCTAAATTAGTTTAGTATTGGTTTCACCTCCAAAGCCTCTGGTAAGATAAACAATGCTTCAATACCTTGATGTTAGCTCTGTTGGATTTGTGGCAGACTTCTGACATATGGCAATGTGAGATAATACATAAATGTGGTTTGAAGATACTAACAGTAAAAATCTTTAGAGGTATCAGACAATAAATCCATTGCCCTTGCACTTAAACAATATCCCCAATAAGTTTCTATGGCATCTGTCTTTGGCATATTTCTGCCACTGTGATAAAATATTTTTAAAAACTGGAGAGAAATCACTTGAACATGTGGACTGTCGGTCACAGTCTGTTTGATATTAAGCAAATGTTTTATATGTTGATATATTTATTTATTTATTATGCAAAATCCCTTATCAAGTATGAAATACTGCTTATAAAAAGTAATTACAAATACGTGGTCATGAAATATTAGTTATAAGATGCAAATAAGGAGCAATTCAAATGATGAAATGTGTGATTAGTGAAATCATCCTTTATATGAGGATAGTTATCAAAAGATCAGGAGGCATTTATGGGGAACCCAATTGCTTGAGCAACAGAAATAAATTAAGCACTTACCTCCATCTACAATGCACTGTGCAGCAAAGTTGCAAGCTTCAAATTTTATTGGAATTCTAATAAAGGTGATTCCCTTATATTACTGTGATATATTTCTTGGTAGAATATTATGAATCCTAATCCACTGTTCATTCTTCATTTGGTTTATCACTGTATTTAATAAATTCTGATATTTATAATTTGGAACTGTATGGCTGTTACCTAAAGTTTATGCAGCTTGGATTCCTTGGACTGTGTCATGTTACTGGATTTTCTGCTTTTGATTTCTGAATAATCATCACCATTAGTTACTGCACTGTCTCATATATGTATGGTAATCCTTCCTTCAAAGATTACTCTTGTTATAAATGCTTTTACCTGGTTTGATAAGAAATAGCGACTGCTGCTGCTGCATGCTATCCAATGGAGGGCAGGATTGTAAAATCATTACAGTATATCCTCATTCACCTTATCTAATAGTTGTGGCAACACTCAAATTATGACTCTTCTGAAGTCAAAATGCCCATAAACATTAAATGTTTTGAATCAGTTCCAAACAAGGAGGCAACCTCAACAGCAAACCAAAGACAATCATAAGAAATAACTTTTAGAACTGCTTCAAAAATACCAAGAATGATGATGTTCATAGTGAGAGTGTATTTTACATTATATTGATGATAATATACTTTATACTGTAATTTTTTAAAAACCTAAACATTCTCTGTATTTTTGAATTTTAAATTTAAATATTTGTATAAAATGGAATACTACTCAGTCATAAAGAATGAGAAAGTAGATTCGTTTATAGGTAAATGGGTACATTTTGAGGATATGCTTCTCTGTATTTTTATCACAACTTATAAAGATATAGGATGTTCTACTATAGAACAAAACATACA
The DNA here is from genome assembly GCF_012274545.1 of Fukomys damarensis. Lineage (NCBI taxonomy): Eukaryota > Metazoa > Chordata > Mammalia > Rodentia > Bathyergidae > Fukomys > Fukomys damarensis. Next base: position 77,731,216 of record NW_022900926.1, read on the forward strand.
GAATTTGAAAAAGTAAAACAGTACAATGTTAGCTTTAAAACATGCATGTTTATCAGAGTAAGTAATATAAAAAGGAAAGTTTGAATGTCAATAAAATTTTCAGAAAATAAGGGTCTTTATAAGCTAGAGAGATCTTGTATCTGAATGCAGATTAGAATAACAGTGGGGGGATGTGGGTTAAAATAAGTGATAAAGGCAATGTCTATCAAATCTAGTATAAACATGTGAAAATGTACAGACAGAAATACAATCCAAATTTCTATGTTGGGGTATGGACGAAAAGGAGCTTTTAAAAAAATGAACAAATTTCAACATAGGAAATATTTAAAAACACTAAGCAGAGATTAAATGAGGTGATAATTTGACCATGCTGTAAAAATACTAAAGATGAACAAACATTTGCTTAAATTCTATGAAGTTTATAACAATGATTTAAATGTAGTTGAATTTCAATTACACATAAGCAGAAAGTATTAGCCTCACATATTTATTTATTACATAATGTCTTCCTTTTCTCATTACTGAGACAAAATACCTAACACCACAAGTTAAAGGGGGAATGGTTTATTTCAGCTACCAGTTGGTAGAAGTTTCATTCATAGTTAGCTGGCTTCAAGACAAGGTGGTCGGCAGAGGGACTTCACAGAAGGGAAATGGTCCATGGCAAAGCAAGCAGGAGACAGTGAAACAGCAAGCAGCAGCAGCAGCAGCAATTTTGCTGTCACTCTCTCCCTTTATATTCCATTCAGGCTAGAAGCCTATTGATTTGTGCTACACACACCCGGGGCGGGGCTTCTATTATTACTCTCCAGAACTATGCTAATGACAATCAGTAGACTAATTTAGAAGCACACAGCCTTTATCCCAGTATAACATGCACTAGATCCTGCCATGAGACATTGGGGGGAACATCTAGATACAAGCCATAACACATAGATATTTTTGTTCCTAAGATTGCTCTTATTTTACCAGATTCAGATGTTTTATTTCTAGATTCCTATGTTAACTCTGTATTTTACTAATAATTTCTCTGTGTGGAAAGCACTATAATATAAAATAATAACTAGCATTTAAGACATCATTGTTGTGATACCATTTATTGGGCTCTCTAGACTCTGTTGATACTGCATATGAAATTTAAATGCTTTTATATGATGATGATTTTGTTTTTCTTATGAAATAATATAGAATATCAAAAGCATCTATGATCTTAATTTAAGGCAAAATATGGGAAATGGAGAAAAACATGAGTATGTTTGAAGATATGTTCTGGAAAACCAAGGAATAAGCTGAGTAGATATAAAGAAAAATTAAGTCTTACAACAGTCTCTCGAGGCAAGGAAAACTATGTGTTCATGTGAGGTTTGATACTATAGTGTATATAATATAGAGTTGATTTATTTGACTGATGGAATAAGAAAAATGGAGTTTGATATTCAATGAGAAAATGAGAAATAATCTCCTTGAATAAATCTGTGACTTTTTAATAATTATTTTTGCCTTTTCATAATTTATCATGCTATAAATACTGAGGAAAATTCAGTACTGAGGAAAATTATTAATGAAGCAATAATGGAGAAAATGAAAAAATTGTAATATTTTACATGACATAGCACTATTTATGTTTTTGATGAGTGTCTAGGAAAACTATAGCCCTCTTTAATGTGACAAAATTGTGAAATTAAACTTAATATAGTAATGGGTAAAAGCACATTAAAATGAGTTTTATATAAAATAAAGTTATTAATAGAGATGTAGAGAAATCTGTATAAGCAACTACTGCATACCTACTGAACTCCAAATCAAAATAATTCAAAAATACAAAAGTTATTATTAAGAATTGTATAGAGGGATTAAAGACAAAGAAAAACAATTGTATGGAGAGGTGTGGATTTAGCTCAGTGGTTCCAGTGCCTGCCTCTCAAGCAGTACGTCCCGAGTTTGATCCCTAGTACAAAAATAGCATATATAGAAATTGGCAGCAATTCTTCCATAAAATTTATCTAATGGATTAGTATCTTGCTATAGTTAGAAGAATTTGCTCATCATTTTATGATAGCGCTGAAGCAATCTTTCTAAATGACTGCCAATAGGTAGGATGACTGTTTGATGCTGTCAGATGTTCTCCAACAAATTTTATGTGTGAAGATAAATACGGTAGTGAATATTTGTCTTTCTTTTATTTAGGATGGCAACAGGTACAAAAGGCTTCGTATCTTTCACTCAGACATAGCAAATAAAGACTGCTTCCAAATTGTACATTTAAATTGTTATCGTCACAGGAGTTTTTAAAATATTGATTTAAAAAACGGGGCTAAGTAGTCATTATCACAGAAGATTTTCAAATATTGATTTAATGAATAGTAACAAATATTTTTACAAAAGGAATAAATAACCTTTTGGGTACTAGTACTATCAACATATTTACATTACATTTTAAGTAACTTCATGTCTCAAGTGTTTGCACTCAAATACACATGGATGGACATGTGTAAATATTGGCCGTAGGTGACATTTTTTTTCTCAAGGCAGATTTTTCATATTAATATAATTTCCAAAAAAAATTATAAAAAGTAAATCATCCTCTGAAAGAAGAAAACTCAGATATCGGAGATGCTCAGTTTATCACTATCAATATGTATAACCACATATTTTTACTTTATGTGACTCCCAGGAAGAAATGGAATGATGGAAGTACATTGTGTAGGAAATTGCTCATCTGTGGCACCCAGGAGGCAGAGACAGAAAGACGGTAGGAGCAAGACACAGAATACACCTTTCCAGGTCATATTCGCAGTGGCTTCCGCTACAATCCAGACAAACATCTCAAATAGCTCATTCTACTACGTACTCATCAACGGATTAATTCACTGATGGGTATAGCATCCCGCTGGTCCCTTCATCTTCCAAACATCCCAGCATTCCCCACATTAAATTTCTTAGGGATATTTAATATCTAAACAATAATGCTAGAAGAACTTGTAAAATATTACCCTTTAAAAAAGAAATATTTGAATGACTTCACCAATGAAGCCAGCTGGAATTTCTTTTTGGAAGACATTTATAGGAAAACTAATATTTAGTATTTTTTACAAAATATCAGACTGTAGATTTTCAGGTTTTCTTTTCTCAACTTTCACCATATATTTTATAGTACTTGGCATTATTTTTACCATATATTTTTATTTCTACATAAATTTGAGTACTACTATACAATGTAATAGTTGTTTGCTTCCACAACATTTAATCTACACTGACATAAACTATTTTTTATTTTCATCTTTGCATTTTATCATCTCATATCACTTTTTAAAAACTACTGCATATCAATGTTAATTATTTTAAAAATATATTTCATATGCACTTATATTCTTTTATTTTTGTTTAATCTCTTGCTTCTCTGCTCTAATTTAAATATTTCTGTTTATTAAAATTTTATTTTTATTGGTACACATTTTCAGCACATAATTATTGAATTTTTATGCAGAGCAGTACATGTAAAAACCATATATTTCTATTCATCATTTTTCAATTAATAGATTTGGGTTTTTTAATCCAATTTTCTGCTAAATTTACTGACTGAGTTTATAATTATAGGTATTTTACATTTAATGCTGGTAAAAATATTGAATTATTTTGTTTGTTTAATATATTTTAACTCAACATTTTTCTAATAAAAAAGTAGATCTTTTATATTATTTATCCATTACAGAAATTTGAGGGCTAGTCTCTTCCATAGTCTCATAATTCAGCAAAAGTATTGCTGAAGGAAATTGTTTGTGTAGTTCAGAACTTTCAACTTGCACTTTTTTCTCTGTAGATTTCTACAACTTTTCTACTGGGCTTGCTTTTTTATTTATCCTTAGAAAAAGTCTGTTTTTTATATTCTACCAGTTGTGAATGGCTTTAAATACATAATTTAATTGTTTTTCCATATTTTCTTGTAGTCATCAAGAGCATTAGCAATCAACAGATAAATGAAAAAGGAAATGTGGTATTTATACACAATGGAGAACTACACTATCATGGAAAATAAATTCGAAGCATTTGTGAGTAAGTGGATGCAACTTGAAAACATAATGGTAAGGGAAATAAGTCAGACATATAAGCTCAAATATTCCTTATATGAGAAATAGAAATATTGTATGTACGCACATATAAAAATAAGAAACAAAATAGAAGAGAGATGAATAGGAAGTAAAAAGTTCAAATACTTCCCCAAATTATATACTTTGTTGTTCCAAAAATATTCAATACATATACTAATTTGTTTTATTTATACTATAAGTTTCTTAGTATAAAAACTATCAAGTTTTTCACTGAAAAAATGTTTCGTTATTAATTTCTTTTTTGTAAAAATATTTTTGGTTTCTTTCTTGTATTCGAACTACTTTGAAGATAGCAATACACTGTATTAACTGTCATTATGAAATTTTGAGATGCAGGATATATCATGTACAGGTACAAATTCCCTACGATGAGTGCTACCACTGTGTATATCTAATATGTACCAATACATGTTTTGCTTCAAAATAAATAAGTAAATTTCAAAAAGAAAAGAGCATTGGCCAATTTTCCCTACAACATCCTAACATCCTATTGGAGGAAGTTGCAATCACTTTGATGACTATTGAAATAATTCACATATGTAACTTTATTTAGTTATTTATTTATTTTTAAGAAAAAATTAGTGGATGCATTTATGGACCTGCTAACTGACTATTGGTAGTTATTTATAAGACAGTGAAAAGAAACCTCAGACTCTGACAGCAAATGGGCATCCAATATACTCCGTTGGACACACACAACTTTAAATCAGTCTATATTATGTTTTGTGCTCTTGCTTAAGAATTTGTGAAAATGCATTTATATGCCTGGAGATTTATATTTATTTAAATATTAAAATAAGACATTGAGTCAATTTATTGTCTTTAGATTGGATTTTGAAAGAGGCAAATTTAAAAATTTACAGATTTTACACATTTTTATTTACACATTTGTCTATAGATACACTGATTTTTTTTAATTGAGTTTATTGGTACATTTTAGGTATACAGTACAGTTATTTTATATAATTTCATTTTAAAACTAGAAATGTCACTATAAGAATAACATTTTTGGGCTGAGGGTTTGACTCAGTGGTTCTGGCGTCTGTCTTATAAGCACAAGGGCCCGAATTCCATCCCTGGTAAAAAAAAAAAAAAAAAAAAGAATAACATTTTTATTAATCGCTATGTGACACTTAGATTTAGTCTGAAATTCAGCATTGTCCTAGGAAATATAAACTCTAATTTTCTCAATATAGGGATGTATGTAGTTCTGAAATGACTTCAAGTATATATGATTCATGAAAACACACTATGTTAAATTGGAATGCTCATTTTCTTCACATGAATATAATATTTTAATTTCATCTTAAGTGCATTTTACTTTTCTCTACAAATCTATTCAAGCAAGATAGTAGGCAAAATCTTTATTTTCTTTCTAATGAGACTATCTTAATATATATTATTTCCTTTCAGAACATTAGCTGAAATAATCAATAATTACAAGAGCTAAATTGAAATAATGCGTTTTCCAACTTATGTATTAGGCAACATTTTTCTTGGAAATCGATGATTATTTCAAAGAATACAATCCTCTTGCCAAAGATATAATTTGAAATATCGAAAAATTACTACTAAATCTTATGAGTTACATGAATCTCTAGATACATGAAGACTGTGCTAACACTTTTAGTGGAACTTAAAATTTAGGGCTTTGCAAGTTACCTAACTTTCTCCCCAAAAAATCACACTAAAAAAAAAATCAATGTTTTGTTTTGGTTTGTTTTTACAGTGCTTGAGATTAAATTCATATTTCCATAAATTGTTTTATAATTTTTTAGTTTTATTAAGTATTTATTTTTATTTTTTAAGCTTTCTAATGTTCCCTGAGGAAATATTTTTTCAAATGACAAAAGGATAATGATACAGATGAATATGGGTAAAAGACTAATTCAAAGTGTAAGGGCTGGTGATTTAATTCAGTGGTGCTGCCTCTCGCTTTGCAAGCACAAGGCCCAGAGTTTGACCCCC
>NW_022900926.1:77737317-77743138 GCF_012274545.1 Fukomys damarensis
AAAAAAAAAAAAAAAAAAAAAAATCAAAGTGAAAGAAAGACCTATGAATTAAAATATAATAAAATAGAAATTGCATTGATACTGTTTCAGATGCCATATTGCAATTAAACTTTTAAAAAGCACATATTGGGTTTTAGTAAACTATCCAGAAAGAAATTCATAATTATCTGAAAATTCAATTAAATATTTTCCCTTTTCTAAGTTCATATCTGAATGAGGCCAGGTTTTCTTGACGTACTCAAACCAAAACAACATATTTCAGCAGATTCAACACAGAACCATAATTGTGAAGCTGGGTGTTTTTTATTTAACTAGAAATTAAATAAATTTGCAAAATTATTTTTAAAATGACACTTCTCAATTTTGTTTCTAAAAATATAGCAATGATCCCAAAAATATTATTTTTCCATCTCCATTTACTAATTTTTATTGCTTTAAATTAATGTTTAATTTTCTCCAAAATACATTGTAAAATGAATATTAATAGATATGAGATGTACAAATAAAAGATCTCTGAAATTTACATAAATTATTAACTGTATAACAGTCTTGAAATCAGAAAACTTAAGAACAGACACCAAAATAAGTATACAGGAGCAACCCTATTTTGAGAAATGCTAGATTAGTTCAATTTGAAGATCGATCATCTGGTTACTTCAAGTGAAAATTTGGATCACTTTTTTCTGCAGTGTATCTTGTATAATTTGTTTAGTGATAATGATAATGTCTAAACTTAGATGCTATTTTAGAAACATTTCAGCATTCAGTTAGTGTTTAAAATAAGAAAATTAATTAGCTTTTATAATTTATAGTACTTGTAACTTTTTCTGTTGCTGGGCTGCTTTATGCTCACCACAGTCATACAACCTCAGTCTGGGAGGGCATTTTCATGATAACTTCGAGTTTTTGTTAGAAAGTATACTTTTAGTTTTATTTATGACACTGCAGGAATTATTAAGAATAAACTTTGTTTTCAGTGACCCATTATTAATCTATGAAAATTCAACAATCATTTGTCATCCAAATTACGCCTACCTTAGTCAATTTTTCATTCCTATAGTGCAATACCTGAAGCAAGCTAAATTTATACAGAAAACTATTTTTTTTACTCATATTCAGTTTAGAGAGGGTCATATGCTGCTGTTAGATGGCACTGATCACTTCTGCAGCTTCCTTTCTGCAAGAGATAATTGTGCTCTGAAGGAAATGTTAAGACTCAAGACCATCACTGGCATAAATTGGGTGTGAGTTTATTGTTCTTTTTGTAATGTTAGGAACTGGTTACAATAATACTTCATGACATACAGCAGATTTCTAAGTTAAAATTGGCTTTTATAAGTTACTTTTCTCTCCAAGAGTACAAATCAGGTTAACATATCCAACTTTGATATTGTAAGAGACAAGAAGTCAGGACAGTAAGTACCTTAACCTGTCACAGTAAACATCTCTGATCAGATCTTACAAATCTATATTGTGATGCTGCTCCTTGATAATGTAAATTTTAATATCATCATGTTTTTCCTATCTAGACTTTATTTATAAGGCATCTCCACTTTTTCTATCTCATAGATTAGGCAAAAAAGTTGTACTTATTTCACAATTTTGGAGATTTTAGAAAAATTCAGGATGATCCCATTGGTTGGATTCTGGTGAAGGTCAAAGAGCACAAGGGATGACAGCAGGAGTGCATGCAAATGTAAGAGGTGTTACCTCCAGACAGGGAGCCAGATGGAAATGCAGAGGTCAGGCTTACTGTTACTGCGAATCTTTTTCAGGGGCACTAACAAAGTCCCCAGGTGACTGCCTTAATCCTTTCCTGGGCAGTATCTTCCAAGACCTAAGAAAGTCCCACTACTTCTTAAAGGCCATAACGTCTGTCAACATTGCCATACTAAGGACCAAGGCTCCATTACATGAGCCTTTCAGTGACACAAGCAAACTAGATCCAAGCCATGGCTCCACCTACACGTAGTCTTTAGGTGAGATATGAAATAGCACCCCAGAAATCAGTTGGATTTGTCTTTTCTTAATAGATATGAGAAATAATACGCTAAACCTTTCTCTAGGTCACAGTATAATGGAATACTTTAGAATAACTGTAATTGTTCACAGTACAGATGAAAAGTTTTGAATATAAATGTATTAAATAGGAGTTTAGTAGTTGTATAAATGCCTGCTTCAGATATTACTAATTGTATTGTATGTCAGTTAGTAAAGGAATAAACACAAACAATGAAACATCAGTTATTTATATTTGTATGTTTCCTAATTCACTGGTAGTTTAAATTAGTTAATATAAAAAATGTCAAATATATAGTCTACCAGAAAATATTAATCACTCAATCAAACTCTGATTGGTGTTTCTGATCAATGATTGTACGTCCTGAAAATAATTTCCAAGTAATTTTTCTCTTCTGAACCCATGAAAGTAAAAGACTATCAAAACAAAAAGTGAGATATATCTAAGTTGGCCTCATTCAAATGCTAAAATTAAAACATTAACTCTATTGTATCTATAAAATAATATTTTGAATTGATATCACTGTTCCTATAAATTAACAGTATAAAAGTATGCTATGCTTTAAACTTTTATTAGACCCCCATCATTGGCTATCTTCATAGAATTCAGTTTTACTTGTACATTATATTTCATCGAACCAGTTTGTTTCCAATATTTTTCTGCAACAAAAATATATTCATCTATCAGTTTATTAATGTATGAATTGAGACCTTAAGAATTAGTACATTGGTGAAGGGTAGCAAAATGTCACACATTCTCCTGCTCAAGAAAAACAGAAGACTCCATTTCATCCTTAAAAAATTGAAGTATCTTTAGTATCTTGTTAGTATTTCTATGCTATTCTATCAAAAATATTATGATTCTGATGTAATTGTTCTAGTTTGTCCTGTCAATGGTTCCCTTAGTTTGAGTTTTGCCTAATAGGAGTTAAATCCATTACTTTTTCTGAAATGTTTTCGGTCTTTCTATAATTTCATCTGTTAATAAAACACAGGTAATTTAAAATCTGTTAATCTTGTAAAAGCTGAAGTACTAGATTTTTTCTAACATCTTTTATCTCTGTTTATAAACTGGCCTGTCTTTTTCCTTAGTTAGCTATTTCTTACATTTTCCAAACTCCATTAACTGACAGTCTCTACTACCTGTTTACTAATTCAAAATGGAGTCCCCTACAGCTGTCACATAGGCAGCTTTCCAAGTTATAGGATAAGAAATCTTGCTATCATTCTGTTGTGGTTAAAAAAAAAATAGCCTCAGTGACTTTTTCATCCCCCGCTCCTCAATCTGAAACTGATATAGACTCTTCTGAAATGTTTTTGGCAGCAGACTCTTCCAGAACCAGTACTGACCATATAGTTAGAGTCCACACAGTGAACAGGTATCTTGCTGTGGGATAGGTTTGTATGAGCTTCACATATCCACCAGTCATTCTCTTAGCTGCCAGGGATGTTGTTGGCGGGAACCTCCTCAGACAACGATCTTATCCAAAAGAGGGCTGCCTCGATGAAGATTCCACACTCCTCACCTGAGATGAGAACATGTAAAGGCAACTCAACATGGAATTTGGGGTGAAAGGCCTGGCCTCTTCCCATAATTCGGAGTAACTGGATCATGATGAGCCAAACTTCATACCTTCTCGTGTGATTGACAGATGACTATATTGGGAATGAGTCTTTTTTTTTGTTTGTTTGTTTCTTCTATGCTGTTTTGCAACTTTAAAAAATACAAACGAAAGAACTTACTCTGTTATGACATCTATTTGGAAATATTGTAAGGATAATTATGTTTAACATGAAGAAAAATGACTTTCATATCTCAGAAAGTAGATAATTGTGTTTTGTTAAAAAATAACATTTAAAAATTCAAAAAATTTCAGTTACAAACAATATAGGATTGTACTGTAATTACAATGTAACATCTATTATATGTGAATACATCAGCAAAGTGAAAATCTTGTTTTATTCATATTTTCAGATGAAAGGCTATTAATTAAATATATTATATAAAATTAATAAATAAATCAATTATCAATTATAAAATTAATAAATTAATTAATGGCCACTCCATTTTCACTCCCCTGGACTAATAAGAGGTTAAAAAGATGTCCTTTTACTTGAATTTCTAAGGTAAACTCTTTAAATGATTATTGTGATAATACTGAAAATACCAGATTTCTTAACAATATTATTTTTCTAGTTGTACAAGTCTTTACCATTTTTACTTATATTAAATTGATTTCTTTTTGTTCTTTTACTATAGCGAAAATTGAAAATCTTAAAAATTTCCAAAATTTTGGCAATAGTTGGAAGATTTTAAAATTTATTGGAAGAGATGAAAACTCAAAGCATGGAATCAAATTTACACAGAGTGGAAGCATTAATTGGGAAATTGCCATTGTATTTTAAGCTATAACAGCACATAGCATTTAGTGACCACTTATTCTGTGTCTTAATTGGTTTATCTTCCCACTCTACCCCACCTTTTTAGAGTGTGTGTTTAGCTAACCTCTTTTAACTGTTAGGAGTCCTAGAAAACATATGACATTACTGTATCTGTAACAAGGAAAAGTAATCCAAGTGCAAGAAAGCCTAACCAAATGGTTACATAAATGCTACACAGTGAAGCAAGGGTTGAAACTCAGCTTGTCTGAGGGTAGGGTACATTCTTTATATAAATATCTACCATTTCTTGAAAGCGGCAATGTGTCACTCTGTTAAGTAGATTGTATGCATTATATCATTTAATTATTAGTAGCACAATGTGAGATGCACATAATTATTCTTATTTTATAGAGATTACTGAGGCTTAGTTTTAGTATTTTTGAAATGACTCACTCCTGCGTAGTGCACAGTTGGAATATAAAATCATTTCTGTTGAACTGGCCTGCTGGTAGTGTCATAAATAGTACTAATGAGCACTCTGGCACATTTGTCACTAAAAGAGCAATATACTCAGTGATATTTAACTCCGGCTGCAGCAGTTAACACTCTACTGTCAAGCAGAGAAAAGTCAATGTGTGTGCTATGATTGCCATGGGATTTCAGTCTACTAATGTATCCATGACACCTGTAGGCTCTTGGCTATGGAGATAATCCAAAGACTTGTTTCATCTTCCCTCTGCTGTCTCTCACACTGGACTTTGCGACAGAGCAGACACAGAAAAAAATATGTACTTTGCCATGTTTTATTTTTGTCAGAAAGCTATCAACAAGCCCAGCTGCCTACCAGTGTCACTAAGCTTTACGCTGCAGACTGAAGGAAAAGTGACGCGTGGAGATATTTACATGTCCCTGGACCACACTCGCTGCTATCACCAGACTGACAAATATATAGTTGTTGAGGAATTTAAAAAATGTCTGGGCTACTTATTCACTTCAGATATGTCTGTCCTACATCCCTGGGTAGCCATTTGTGTGGAATTTATATCTAAATTATGTCTGCATAAATTTGGTCACAAAAGTACTGTCACTTATTTAAAAGTATTTTTATATTGAAATTTGTTTCATACTTTCTAATAACTAAGACAGCTCTTTTAAAAATAGAGAATAATTCCTATATTTTCATTTAGGCTTATTAATTGTTTTTCTTTTTTCTTTTTTGTTTTTTTGAGACAGGGTCTCCCTATGTAATTGAGACTGATCTGGAACTCACTATGTACCCCAGGCTGGTCTCAAAGTCACAATGATCCTCTTGCCTCAGCCTCCAGAGTGCTAGGATTACAGGTGTGCACCACCACTCCTGGGTAGGCTTGTTAATTGTTTTGATAATTTGTTTTATATATATATATATATATATATATAT
>NW_022900926.1:77743212-77766953 GCF_012274545.1 Fukomys damarensis
CTTTATATATATTTTATATATATATATATATATATATACCTGTGGCACTGGGGATTGAACTCAGGGTCTTGCATTCATTAGTCAAATACTGTACTATTAAGCTACTGTCCCAGCCCTATTTATTTTTTACTTTGAGACAGGGTCTTGCTAAATTGCCTAGGCTGGTCTTGCTCTTCTGCCTCATCCTCCTAGTAGTTGAGATTCTAGGGAAGATCCTCTTCACCTGACATGACATAGTTTTCTTTTTAAAGAGATAACATACAAAGGAAAGAAGCTTACACAAGGAATGTAAAGATTGTCCTTTCTGGCATGCAAATCTTCTGTTTCCTTCTTGCTTGTGTTCCTCCTTTGATAGCTATTCATGTGTATATGAATATAGGTGTGCTTATATTATACTTTTACTACAGAGTAGGGAGCATTTTCTACACAATATTCTGAAACTCAGAGTGATCTGTATGAGTAGATGCACAATATGCCTTTAATTATAGCTGTTATGATACATAATAGTTATGTTAGTTTATAATTGATATTCTGTAACAGAATTAGTCTTATGTGTGATCTGTAATTTGGGCATAACTGTCATAAAAATTTTAGTGCTATTTTCTTCCTATGATCTGAAAGAGCTTACATCAAGATAATCAGTGATCAATAAATTTTAGAGAGACGAAAGACATACATCCATATTCTTATTCTCCTGAAATCTTACAATTGCCTTTGATTATGAATGAAAAAAACCAAGCTAGCAGTATCAATAGTAAAAGTGATTTGATGACTAATAAATATTGCAGATAATTTCAAGTGAAATTATGGAAAATTTGAATTATGGTTAATTCTTTTTATTATCATGATTCCATTGAACTTTGAGGCATTATTAAACCAGGTGTAATGTGTTAATAAAGAAGCTCTTAATTTATATAGCATGTTTAAAATATATGTGTACCTCAGCATGAATTTTGGTAGTTTTATTAATTTTATGGTTAATACAAAACTGAATCCCAGAAGCTCCCTAAATTAGAAAAAAGTCCATCATATGAATTTAGAGAAACTATTTAGTACTTTCACATATGTGACTTATTGATCTCACTTGAGTACGGCCTCAGTGCACATTCACTTAGCTATAAATATCTCTAGTTTCTCATTCTTATGGCTGAATATTACTCCATTTTATCGAAAAACATCTGCTTTATCCAGTCTCCAGTTGATGGGCAATTAGGCTGTTTCCAAGCTTCAGCTATTACAAACTGTGCCACTAAAAACCTGGGTGAGCATATATCGTTATGGTGCAATTCTTTCAATTTTTTTAGGGTGATACTCAGCAGGGGAATAGCTGGGTCAAATGTGACAACTAATCCCTAGTTGTTTCAGGTATCTTCATATTGATTCCATAGTGGTTGCACCAATCTGCACTCCCACCAACAATGGAGAAGGGTTCCTACCTCCCCACAACCCCATCAGCATTTGTTATTTATCTGTGTATGGTTGATTTCTTGATAGCAGCTATTCTTTCTGTGGTGAGATGGAATCTCAATTTTGTTTTCATCTGCATCTCTTGAATGACCAGTGATGTTGAACATTTTTCATATGTTAATTTCCTGCTTTTTTTTTCTTTGAGAAATGTCTTTTAATTTCAGATATACATATTTGAATTGGGTCTTTATGTTTGGGGGAGTCTGTTTCTATTTTTATTATTTTTTTTTTAGTTCTTTATATATTCTAAATAGTAGACCATTATCTGAGGAACAGCTGGTAAAAAATTTTTCCCACATTGTGGGTTACTGTTTTTACTCTTAACTATTCTCCAGATGATTGCCCTTTTTATAAATTTTTGAATGAAAATAAAGTTTTAAAATGCAAATTACATTTATAATGCATGTGTGCAAATTTGGTTTTAAATAAAAATACATATTTTGTGATTTTATAAGAATTTACCTACAATTCAGAAGGGTTCCTTTCTCCCCACAACCTCACCAGCATTTGTTACTGGTTGATTTCTTGATATCAGCCATTCTTTCTGGGGTGGGGTGAAAACTCAGTGTTGTTTTCCTCTGCATCTCTCAAATGACCAGTGATGTGGAACATTTTTTCATATATTTATTTAATGGTTTTGTTTCTTTGTCTAAGAAATTTCTGTTTATTTCAGATGCCCATTTTTGAATCGGGGCTTTGTATTTGGAGGCCTGATTTTTTATGTTCTTTATATATTCTAGATAGTAGTCCTTTGGCTGAGGAGCAGCTGGTAAAAATTTTTTCCCACATTGTAGGCTGTCTCTTAGCTCTGTTGATGGTTTCTCTTGCAGTGCAGAAGCTTTTTAATGAGATCCCGTTTGTTAATTCCTTTTCTAGTTCCCATGCTACTTAGGATTTGTTCATAAAGTCTTTTCCTATGTCAATGTCTTCAAGAGTTTTGCCTAACTTATTTTCCAGAAAATTTAGTAACTACAGTATTTACCTAAAAAGTACCAATAAACTCAGTATGAAAAAAAAAAAAAGAATTTACTGGTATTAGAAGAAGAAATAACAGCAGAATAGACAAAAATAGCAATTTATTGACTGCAAGAAATTAAATCGAACCCTGCTTCTTTGACAGTCTAAGAGCAATGAAATGCTCAGCAACAATTTTCCCATACAAACATGGAACCATTTACAGATAGAAAAATACCTTCACAAACAACTGATGCATGTGAACACACACAAAAGTAAATCCTTTGAAATTTTCATGAACTAATGTCTTTGTTACTCTGTCCTTTTATTTTTCCTCCATTGCTGTCCTGCAAACCCATCATGGCATTTTAAATCTCTCCTCTTTTTCTACTTTCACTTTTACTCTATTATTGGGCATCTTTCCTTTTTTTAATTCTGCCAAATTTCCTCTCTCTTACACCACACATTCCTAAATAAATTCTATGTGAACTATTTGACTTTTTATATTGTACACCCTTGTTTTATAGAAAAGTGTGCTGCAGCAAGAGATTTTATTTGATGGCAATACACTTAGTCAACATTTTCATCTCTGCTCTGAAATATTTGCTATTTTCTTCAACAAGTTACTATTTGATACTAAGGCTTTAAAAACAATTTTTTTCTGGATATTCATTTCAGGATAGAAACAGAATTGTCCGCCAAAATAAAACATCTGCTTGTAACCTCCTATTTGTATGAGTTCTTTTAACTTTTGAGTCTCTCCAGTGAACAAATATTACTCACAAAGGCTATTCATAACTCAGAATGTCTCTTTCTAGTCAGAAGTATCCTACCAGTGTTTTGTTTATAAGATTGCCTTTTCAATCATGAGCTTATTACTCTCAAGAACTAATTCCCAATCTGGTTCAGGAAATACATCCAATTAGATCAGATTACATGCTTTCATGTTTCCAAAAAGAATTTGTTAGTTTTTAATTTCAGATTACGCCACTTATTTTGAAGAGCAATGTTTTCTTGATCTTAATTTATGCATTTATTCATGAGCTTTTCATCTTAGTTTATTCATGTACACCTAGATGTTTTGCATACACATTTATGGACACACATATATACACATGCATGCTCGCATAAACAGACAGAAGCCAATATGTGAGGTGACAGTGGGTGTGAGCTTTGGAATTCAGATATCACCTGTGTATATGAGGATGACCTTCTGAGTTTGGATATTGTTTTCTATTCATTTTCTTGATTTTCAGTTGTTTTTTGAGAAGAGGGGAAGTGTTTCTTTAGTCTGTCAATGAAAAGTCTGATATTTTGCTTTTGCAAAGAAGGGAGGTATGTTGTCGTAACCTACCCATTTATTAAAAAAAAAAAAAACACTTTTCCAAAATTTTTTGTGTAAAGTGGCACAAAAATGATTGTAAGTAGTTTGCAATAAAGCCTTTAGTTTGATGCTGCTGATGGTAATTAGATTTTATCGTCCAGGCCACATTTTTTATTTGACTTCACACATTTTCAGTTGAACACCAACTGTTACAAAGCATATGGACTTCCGTAACAATCCCATATGCTACAAAATATCTTACTGCTATCTCTTTAGGATTCCAACAATGATGAGATTTCATTATGATTCTAAAGTAGAATACCTTTAAACTCTTTATCTAGTTTAATGTATAGTAGAAATTCTAAAGTGGAGAATCATGCTGTTTCACTAGGTTCTGTACATTTGAAGTTTGAGGAGAAACGTTTATAAATTATCACTGAACATAGAATTCCGTATGAAAATTATCTTGTACTAAGTACAAATAATTGGACTCTCTAGCCACATTTTCATTTATAAATGAGAACATAATTTTTCATATATTAGCATATGTTTTAAGGGGAAATATCAACATTAAAAGATATGTATACATAAATGGAAAGCTACACTAATGAATGTCACCCATATGACTCATATATCTATCTGAAGAAAACATTCCACATGAGAAAACCCTGACTGGAAAAAACACACAATGGTGAAAAAATATCTACTTTTAAATACCAAAATGCTCATATCCTTGAGAGCCATTGTCTGTATAACATACAATATTTTTTTATTCAAAGTAAGAATTTTAAATTGTTACATTAAAGATATGAAATAATCTGAATTTTGTGGTCTGATTCTTTAGTCTGATATTTCTTGATATCCAAAGACATGGAAATCTTTTTTTTTTAATTGCTGAAAAGGTCATTTTTGGAAATGTCAGTGATTTACTTGTCATGCTATGCTAGAGTATCATTCATAATTTTATAAATGATATGGTTCAAATATGGTGGAATATATGTACAATTCTATACTGTGTCATAAAATTGTCCCATATGATTTTAAGTTAAAACAATTTTATTTTTAGTATTATAAACATTATTTAGGAGTACAATGAACTATCAGAAACATCCTCTAGCAAAAATTATACAGATAAATGGTGGCTTTACGATCCACAAAGTTTACAAATTTATATTTTCTGTTTCTGAGGCAATGAAGGCTTTTAAAAATAATGTATATTTTTCAAATAAATATGAAAACACTGAGAAAATTCTGTAAGAATGAGAAAAATAACTGAGTATATTAAATATATTTAAGTCATTAAATATATTAAATTGACTCAGTAACTCACCATCCTATGTTGACAGATCTGCTCTCCAATGTAGCTGGTCCAAATGGTACATCATTTCCTGCTATATACCATTCAATAGGAATACTGGAGTGGAATTTTGGAGCTTCATGTTAGATATTGCTCATTTATTGATATATATCAAAACTAGGCATTTCAAATTCCTCAGATTCTATAACTCATAAGTTCTTGATTTTTTTACAAATGCTTACTATTTTATGTCTATAGCCTATTTTTAGCATTTGTTCATTTAGAGACTTAATTACCTCATTAGTTTTTAATTACAGTGAACCCATTGCTTTTTTCTTATGTTTACACTGTCTCTCTATTTGAGGCTGGGATAGCTTTAAATGTATCAATATTTTCAATTAGGAAACAGAAAATAAATTACAAGTGTATGCTTTTAAATATATATATATATATAATTTATATTATAAACAATATTAAATAATTTTATAAAACTATTTGCAGTTTAATATATTTGTTAAACAGACCTTTTATTACATACAACATTATAAGAAAAAAACCGAACTATATAAGGTAGGGATCTTGCTTTGTTTCCAGGGGTTTGATCACTTTGTGAATTTCTCAAAAAGAAAGCAAATTAAACAAGATTACTCTGTCAAAAACAAAAAGAACCCCTTAGGGACAAAATGTAATCCAAATGATGTGATAATTGACTATAAAGAACAAATTCTGTCATGGATAACAGCAGAAACAATAACAAGATAGCAAGAGTTGTATGTAGGCTGAGATCAGAATGTTAAAGGACCATGAAAACAAGAAGAATAAAATAATAAATCAGTAAAACAATAGAAAAAATAATCATGCATAAAGTTTTATTAATGTGGAGACCTTTAGGCTTTTAGAGAGTGGCTCTGCCATCAGTTGCAGGTACCTACTCTCCTGAGGAAAATAGCTCTTGGTTTGCAACTGGACCTTAGTAGAAACTGAGAAATCAGCTTATTATGCAACGTGAGTTGCCCATCAATAGCTGGCTGTTATCTGATCTGCCAAGTCTTAAAGTTGGATTTGCACAGCTATAGTCCATTTCTAAATGGAAGTGGCCATTTAGATAGAGCCAGAGCAGGTGCAGAGGGCCGAGATAAGTTACATGATGCAGTTCATATGGTTCATATTCTTCAGGTTTCTATCTTCTAGCATGCACCTGTGCCTGCACAGATGTACCATATGATCAGCTGACATAGGAAAAGACAGCAAGGCCCTGAGTGAACACTACAGAGGCACCACTTAGTGGAAAGCTGCAGTATTATGTTCCCTTTTCAATATAACCCTGAAGGACAGTGGCGAAGGGAAATCTCCACAGTACAGAGAACTTTGGTCAGTGCAGCTGGTAGTAGATTATGTGTGGGAGGAAAAGTAGCCCGATGTGCAACTGTATTCCGATTCATAGCTCTAGCCAATAGTCTGACTGGACAGTCAGGAATTTGGAAGAAAGGTGACAAAAAAATTGGTGACAAAGGTATCTGGGGAAGATGCATGTGGCTATATCTCTCCATATGCACAAAGGATGTAAAGATATTTGTGTTCATGTAAATGCTCACCAAAAAGTGACCTCACCAGAAGAGGACTTTAATAATCAAGTGGGTAGGATGACCAGTTCTGTGAATAGCAGTCAACGTATTTCTTCAGCCACCTTTGTAATTGCCCAATGGGCTAATGAACAAAGTGGCCATAGCATCAGGGATAGAGGATATGGATGGGCTTAGCTACATGGACTCCCACTCACCAAGGCCAATCAAGCTACAGTCACTGCTGAAAACCCAAAATGCCAGAAGTATAGAATAACACAGAGCCCCAGTATGGCACCATTCCTTAGGGTGATCAGAGTGGGACATGGTTGCAGGTTGATTATATTGGACTGGTCCCATCATCCTTACTGTCATAGGCACTTATTCTGGATATATATGTGCCTTCCATGCTTGTAATGCTTCTGATGAAACTGCCATCCATGAAGTTTCACAGTGCCTTATCCATTGTCAGGTAACTCCACATAGAATTGTCTCTAACCAAGGAATACATTTTATGCCAAACAAGTGGTGTAATTGGCTCATGCTCATAGAATTCACTGGTCTCACCATCTTCCTCATCATCCAGAAACACTTGGCTCGAAAGAAAGGTGGAATGGACTTTTGAAGATGAAATTACAGTGCCAACTAGGGGGCAATAGCTTGAAAGCCTGGGGCAAAGTTCTTCAAAAGGCTGTATATGCTTTGAGTTAATGTCCACTAGATGGTCTGTGTCTCCCATAGCCTGGATTTACCAGTCAAGGACTAAGGGCGGGAAAATGGGAATGATATCACTCAGCATTAGCCCTAGGGATCCACTGTCAAAATTTTCGCTTCTGGTTTTCTCATCTTCATGCTCTGCTTACCTAGAAATCTTAGTTCTGAAGGAGGGAAGGATTGTACCATGAAGCACAACAATTCATTGAAATATAATATATGACTCCTCCCTGTTCATTTTTGTTTCTCATGCTTCTGAATAAACAAGCCAAAAAGGGAACTATGGTGTTGGTAGAAATGATTACCTCAGATTATCAAAGGGAACTTTGATATTCTACAGTAGAGGAAGAATATTCCTGTAGTGTAAGAGATGCTTAGGACATCTCGCTAGTAGGGAAGGTAGAAAGATGTGCTGAAGTGCTTGCTGAAGGCCAACAGCATATAGAATGAGTAGTTTTAAACACTGGCTGTGCTCAATTACAGGAATGAGCAATGTGTTTGTAATAGTTCTCTTCTAAGGTACTTTCTATATAATATAATATTGACAGATATAAAAATTGGTTCTTAAATATTATTAAACTTATGTTATAATATTTGAGTTGTGTAATGCAAGAAGTAAGCATAGCCTGAAGAAAATATGGCTTTTGCTTGGGGAAGTGAATTAGTACACTTCCATTTGTATGCAGGAGAATTGTAACATGTTAGACCTAATTATGAATTTGCCTTTGTATCTGGAGACTAAGTCTGATTTAAGGAAATGTGTCCGCTTGTCAAATTGACAAGGGGTGGGATGTAATAACTGATTTGTTAACTTCAGTAAGAAGCATCCACCTTTTTGAATTAACACAGTTTGTGGTGTGAGTGAATGGATTTACTAAAGACAGAGACCCACCTTGTATGTGAATAGCACCAGCCAATGGGTTTGTAGCCTGAATGAATAAATGGGGAAAGAAGAAGGAATTATCACTTCATTTTCTTTGGAAGAGCTTTATTCTTTTCTTTTTTTATTAAATAATTGAATTTATTGGTACATTTTAGGGATACAGTACAGTTACATTCATTGTTGGGATCTTGTACCTTTACATGACAGGTTTTGGTTCTCATTTTTCCCCCTTGTCTCTGCTCTCCCTTCACCCCTTCCTCCCCTCCCCATTTACAAACACTTTATTTCCATCTAGAGCTTTGTTCTTTTCCATCACCTTGGAACTTCTGTCTCCAGGCTTTCATTGCAGACCCTTTAGCCTTACAACATACTAAGATGTCCTAAGCTCATTTTTCTTTCCAACGGAACTCTGAAGTACACTTCAGGTCTCCTAACTTTGCCTGGATTATGAAGCTGTCCCGAGAACAGACAGTCCTTTTGCACTTTTCCACATCTGACTCTGCAGGTAGCCATCATAAGCTTTAATATTATATTAAAATTGTTAGTGTAGTGAGCCCTGACTGATAAGCAACTACATTTGTAGATACTAATAGGGATGTTCAATATTTCATATTTTAGCTATTTCTATCTTACATTATCTAGGATTTTATTAAATTTATTGGATTCACTATCAATTACAAGTTTTATACAGTTTTCCATATACTGAGATTTACATACTCCTGACATCTTGCTATATCTTCAATACATTTTGATTTAAATCTCTTTTACAATCTCATGAAATAGTCTTTAAAGAGCTTTTTATGTAAGTGGAATTCTACAGAAGACATCATTTGTGTGTACCTTTTCCTATTTCCTTCCATTTACTCTGTAATCATTTCACTTGTCATTGGCTTTGGGTAGACCTTGTTCCTTGTCATTATATGTTTCCAACATTCACCACTATTTATGTATCATGTAACTTGTGTATATTAAAAGGCTTACAGTTTTAAGTTAATAAGAAATTAATTTTGCACAATTCCTGGTATGTAGGCATTCCTACTTCAATTAAGTGCTTACTTAGTACTGTGATATCTGAATGAAAGAATACATATTCTTTCAAAATTACGGGATGAAGTAGTAATGCTTACAAAGTGTTGAACCAATTTATACTTACATTTGCAGCGAATATGTATTTGATTTTCTCCAGAATTTTTTCAGTAGCAATTTAACAATACTGATAGGTAGGTTGTGTTTATTTCTTATAGGTGTGATTTTAATTTTCCTGATTACTAATCATGACAAACCTTATTTTACAATTGAATGGTCATTAGATATCTTTTATTTTTAGTTGCCTTTTCAATTATCCTCCCATTATGCCATTAGAATATTTTGTCTTACTTATGTGCAACAAATAACTTTCCAAATCCAGGAAAAAATGAAAGCTTCGATGTTTTCTATTATTTGGAGGCTTGAAGAACCAAGTAGTTGTCCTCAACTAACCCACTAAAGACACACACAACGTGAAGAAATGGAGGGTTGGGATCAGGGATTTAGCTCAGTGGTTCTGCTGCCTGCCTTGCAAGTGCAAGGACCTAAGTTTGATCCCTGGTAACCACCCAAAAAGAAAGAATTGGAAGGTTACATGCTGTATAAAGAAAGTGGCCAAATAAAGAACCAGTACAGCTATCCATCCCAAGCACACCTCCTATTGCTATCTAAAGAGCATTATACAAGGGATTTAACATGATTCCCTTAGAGAAAACATCTAAGGATGTGACAAATTTTTGAATTACAAACTACATTCTCTAATTTAATGGTAATTTTTGGATAAATACATCATAAAAACAATTTTCCACCTGAAATAGCGTCCTTTCACAAAAAGTAGAGAAATCATATTGTTTTATCAGGTGAAAATCTATACATATGGTAAAGCAGAATGAGATTACTATTCCACATTTGAGGGGCAATGAAGAAATTACTGTTGGGTCTAGAGCTGTTATGTACTACCAGGACAATTAGCAAAATTGTTACCAGAGGTAATATCAAAGAAAAAGCATAACTAAAAAGCTGTTCTGTTGTGCTACACAGATTCCCAACCCTAAAGTTTAAAATAGGTGTGTAGAGGCAGATAGAATTTTTCTTCTACAATTCCTCAAATCAAAGATTTTAGAAAAAGATTGGCCCAAACATAGAAATGGGAAAATATATCACTAGGCTTTAAGTAGCTTAATCCCAATGCAATGTTTGTTTCTAAATTTAATTGTAATTAATTAATGATTTTACAACTCAGGAGGTATAAATGTTTGCTTAGAGTTTTGTTGTTGTTTTGTTTTTTTGTACCTGGGATCAAACTCGGGTCCTTGCGCTTGTGAGGCAGGCACCAAAACCACTGAGCTAAAACCCCAGCAAGGTTACAGATCTTTGACTATTCAAAATATAAATATCGTCTTTCTTTTGGAAAAGATAAGTCTATAGGTACAAATTTATTGTCATTTTGGATATTAACTCAATTTTGAATCTAATCCAGGAATTCTAGCGACTTTATTAAGCTATTTATGAATGATTAGCTTAAGTCTTATTACAAACAGTTTAGATATATTATTCATTACATCATTAGTTAGTAGGTAAAATCTAATCCTTTAGAAGTTCTCATTGTAAAATCTCACAAGTTTCCTGGAGTTTTCAATTCTTTTTCTTCCATCATGTTTAGTGGTACATTTTAGGTATACAGTACAGTTATAGTCATCATTGGGAACTTGTACTTTTACATGATGTGTCTTGGTTCTTATTTTTTCCCCATTCCCCTGCCCTTCAAACCCTCTGTCCCTCCCTATTTACAAAGACTTTGTTTCCATTTTTCATTTTTTAATATTAATTCCATTCTTCTCTTTCTTTTCCCCTATGCCTCCCACTTTCTCTTCCCTTTCCCCTTTGCACCTCTCCTTCCTATTTAACATTACCCATTATACATTGGGATCCTTAACAGTTTCTCACATCGGAGAAACTATTCAGTATTTACATGTGTGTCTTATTTATTTCATTTAAGAATATCTCCTCAACATGCATCCATTTAGCTATAGTTTCTCTAGTCTCTAGTTTCTCATTCTTTATGGCTGAGTAGTACTCCATTTTATAGAAAAAACACGTCTTTATCCAGTCTCCAGTTGGTGAGCACTTGGGGTGCTTCCAAGCTTTAGCTCTTACAAACTGTGCTGCTATAAATATGGGTGTGCATATATTGAAAATATTTTTAATAAAAGAAAATATAGCTGATGACTTGTATCCATGAAAAAATTTCTAAACTGCTCCTATTCATGTGAATCTGATTTACATGATAAGAAAATGAGATTGTGCGTTCATGCCATAATTTAAAGAGAATTGAGCTATAGGGATGGGAACAGGATTTAATTAGCACAAGAGAAGAATGGAAATATATGTGATAGCTGGTTTTCAGAAATTATCTGCCTGCATCTGTTGATGAGTACTTGATAGTGTCTTCTTGTTAAAAGGCAGAATTTATTTTTCATCCCATTGAACTTGGGTTTGTGTCTGTGACAGATCTGACAAAAATATTTTGGAGAAATTTCAACCCAGGACTTCTGAGTCCAAGAATGAAGAAGTTCTGAAAGCTCATCTAATTTTAATTTTTAAAAAACTTTTAAAACTTTAATTAATTGTACATATAAACAAAGCTCAGAAATAGAACATAGAATTAGATGAGACCATGCTGGTTTGGCATTATCTCGAAACCAGCAGTCCTCTGGGGCTGCTGGCCCAACAGGCCAAAAGGAGGACAAACTTCAGGTTCTAACAGACAAAATTGTTATGCTCCTCCAGCGGATTGAAGAATTGGGATCTGAAGGAAAGACAGAAGAAGCCCAGGGAATGAGGAAATTACTTGAGCAGCTACGAGAAGAGAGAGAGAGAGAGACTTACTTTATATCCACAACTTCACCTATGAAAGTTTTGCTGCCCAAGAAAAACCAATAGAAGTTCGTGAAGTGTGTGGAGCCTTTCTGACAGTAGGAGGCACTCAGTACCAAGCTCATCTGATGCTCATCTGACGGGAAAATAACACGAGGGCTATGCCAAAATTGAAGCTACTGTAGAAGAATTAAAAGAAGAGTTAAGAAAAGAGAAATGAAGAACCTGATCCGGATGAACATCTAAAAAGGGAAAGCAAGACAAAGAAGAAGGAGAGAAAGAACGGCAGAGAGAAAGGGGAAGAAAAGGAAAGAAAAGACTAGAAGAGGAGGAAAGAGAGAAGGAGCTCGTGGTAGAGAAAGAGGAAGAGAAGTCGTTCACGAAGTAGACACTGAAGCCCAACTTCTGACCACAGACGCGGTAGACGTCCGGACCACAGAAGATCAGGAGGGAGGGAAAGAAGGCGAAGCGGAGGTAGAGATCGACGGAGAACCAGAAGCCAAGACAGATCAGAAAGAAAACATTGATCTCACAGTCAGGATCAAAGCAGGTCAAAAGGCCGGGATAGAAAGTGCTATCAGCACAGGAGCAAAAGTCCGGACGGAGAACAAGACAGAAAATCCAAGAAGAAAGCAGAAAAGAGAGGATCTGAAGAAAAATAAAGTACTTTGAAGTCCAGAAAGTCGAGAGAAACAGAGTGAAGAAACAAACCCCGAATCAAAGGAAAGTGATACTAAGAATGAGGTCAGTGGGACCAGAGAAGACCCGAAATCTGGAGTGCAGCGTAGGAGTGCACAGACGAAGATAGAAGCCGAGCAAGAAGACAAGAGCATCTTCTGAAGGAAAAAACAGTGTCGTCCTGCGAGACCTTTTGAGGACCACTCTGTGAAGATTTCTTGAAGAATACTGAAAACGGCATAAAGTGAAGATCGACATTAAAATGAGGTGAAAGAGAACGGTAGTGGCGTCGAAAAAGTATAAAGCTCAGGTAGTTGGGTTTTTTTGTTTTTTGTATTTTTAACTAAAAATTAATTCAGAACTGATGTGACCGACCGGATTTCAGAGTACGTGTTAATAGGACGTGTTATATATGCCACTGAAAAACATGGGTCTTGTGTCATATTTTTTCTTGTAGACTTTTTTTTTAATTTAAATTTTATTGAGTTTATTGGTACATTTTAGGGATACAGTACAGTTACATTCGTTGTTGGGATCTTGTACCTCTACATGGCAAGTCTTGATTCTCATTTTTTCCCTTTACCTCTTTTAAAGAAATTTTACCTAAACTTGTGGCTTGCTCAGTTTTTATTCTTGTACTCTAAAAACGGGATTACAAGTTAGTATTCTTGTGAATCAGACTAAGTGGGATTCCATTTTTACAACTCTGCTACACTTAGCCTTTGGATTTAAAACTGAAAATAAAGTATATTTGACTTTCTGTTAAAAATAAAATAAAGTTCAATGTGATATAATAATACATGCAAGTAATGTATAGCGATCCCTACAGCGTTTCCTCAATAAAAATTTGCTTTGCTTTTACTTGTGTTTTCTTTTCTTCTAGAAAGTTGAAAATAATACCATAGTGATTTTCTTTCCTCATTATCCTTAAAATCTAGCTTTAGAAATTGCTGACTGAGTCATTATATATAACTCTCAAACTGATTATTTTTTAATCAAGGAAAGAGACAATTAAACAGTAAATATTACTTTTGAATGTATCCAGTGACTATAAACTGAATTTCTTGTAGTACGTAGATCTTAATATCATCTTTGTTACTTAGAGCTCTACATAAACACTTTTGGTTTATTGTGTACTAAATCACATTATGAAATAAAATGGTTCATGTGCAACGCCATATAAATAAATGGATATAAATGTGAAATGGAAATCTGAATAATTTTATAAACTCATATTTTTTCTAAATCCATTTAGGATAGCAGTAACATTTTTTAAAATTAGTGATTGCATTACTTAATATATAAACAATAAATGAAATAAATTAGGGAATAATTTACAGTCTGTCACAGCAAAATGACTTAGAAATATAAATTACTATATGAGTTTTAACTGAAATAGAATTTGTGCAAATTAACTAGTGCATGGGTAGTGATGTTTTATATCTGTATTTTTACTTGATAATGAAAATCCACAAATGAAAACTTTTTACAAAATTTTCAGGCTAAAATACGTCATTTTTATTCTAACAACTTTAATTCTGATGTAGTCACCAGTTAAATTATCAATTTTCATTATACTAAATCCAATAATTCAGGTCATATATAAATACAAACAATAATAAAATTTGTCTAAATGCTAACAATTAAAATACAAGAACATTAACTAGTATTACATGATGTCAAAATTCAAGGTTAAATATTGTATTCTTTATTTAGATGTGTAGAAATAGTGCATCATACCTCAAATATATTAATTTACTTGACATTGTAATTGGAAAAATACTTAGATGCATAAAATATCTCATTTGGATTTGTAGATACAGTATAGTAATTTCCAAAAAAGTAAATGATCAAACATCACAGATTTCATAGGGAAATTAAAACAGAAGAAACCTAAGAAGGAGATCTGCCATTTTAGGGAAGGCATAAAACTGATTCTGCCCTTGGGGTCATCCCACTAAATACTAATGTGTGTTCCACATAATGTTACTATTGTTTTTAACAAGGCCCTTAAGACAGGATAGGCATTTATGGATGCATTTGATTCTGTTCAGTGATAAAAACAATATTGGAGACATTTAGTTAAAATAAATTCATTTTTCTACAAAATGGAATACTACTCAGCCATAAAGAGTGAGAAATTAGAATCATTCATAGGAAAATGGATACATTTTGAGGATGTTCTCCTAAGTGAAATAAATAAGTCACACATGTGTAAATATCAAAGAGTTTCTCTGGTGTGAATAAACTGTAATAGTACACAGGATCCTAATGAGATAACTGACATTGTGAAATGGGAAGAAAAGGGCTAAAGGTGTAGGGAAGGTGGGAAGGGTAGGGGAAAGGTAATAAGGGAAAAGAAAAAAATAGGAGAAAATGAAAAAAATGTAAATAAATTGTTTGTAAATGGGGAGGGGAGGAGGGGGTGAAGGGAGGGCAGGGACCAGGGGAAAAAATGAAAACCAAGACCTGTCATGTAAAGGTACAAGATCCCAACAATGAATGTAACTGTACTGTATACCTAAAATGTACCAATGAACTCAATTTAAAAAAATTAAAATAAAATAAATTCATGGACACTTAAAAGAGAATACATTTTAAAATGATTCAAAAACTTAAGGTTGAATATTCTGCTCGTGTTTTAATATTTTTCAAGGTTTTTATTGCAACAGCAGAAAAATACACAGGAAAGGTATAGAATATCAAAACATATTCTAAAAATTTTAACAGCATAATTAAAATTTATGTGCATGTGATTCTGAACATTTTAAAAATATTCAATTAAGTTTTTAATTTATTTGGCTTTGTTTATTTTATTTTCATTAATACATTAGTATTTAGAGAGAGACCCCAAAGGACAAAATCAATTCACACCTTCCATGAACTGGTAATTATACTAATGTGTTGAACATTTAATTAGGTTCTGAAATAATACCAACTATTTCTTTCCTTAAATATTTTGTATTCCTAATATAATATCACTAAATTTTCAATTTTATTTAATATATAAGAAAGTAAAGTTGGACACGTTGGGAAAAAAAGCCAAAACTGGCAACTTTATTGTTTTGTTAGCTAGAAATATTTTCTTGCAATATAAATTTTGTGTATTCCTAGGAAATAAAAGGCAACAATTTCCAATATAATTATGATGAATAATTTCATAAATATCCACTTGCTAAAGGTATGAATATTATTAAGCAATTGTTTTGAAAATGAATTTTCAAAAATATTACAAATATAGTCTCAAAGAAACAAGAACTTAAATAAAACTGCAAGTAAAAATATGTATAATTTTTATATACATAAAGAGAATTTAGCACATTTAGAGCAAAGGAAACAATTTTTATCACACTAAATGTGAAACAAGTTATAAAGAAAAACACTTTGGGTATAAGAACTGCTTCCTTTCCGAATAAATTTTGTTAAGCACAGCTTTATAATTTTTAAATATGTTGAGTGAGATAAGCAACTTCTTAGTTTTCTGTATGTCTTAGGGATATATGTGGTCTAATACCATTCAAAATTGATATGTTTACTGGCTTATTTAAACTCATTTTAGATATAAAGATAGTGAAAAAGCATTGGGATGTGGTAACTGTAAGAAAAGGCCAATTTATGGAAGGGAAAAACTATGCAATTCAGACAAAGTAATTATATATCAGCGATAAGTAATCACATCTTTTAAAAAATACTTTTCCAGCAATGAGAAAACTTACATAAATATGGCAATTAAAAAAATGTATGTATGTTAAAGTAAGTCACTTTGTTGACAATCGAATTTTAATGAACTTTCTGAGATTCCCCTTAAGGAAAAAGGATGTTACACAGTGCTAATAATCTGTAGTACATTTCAGATAAATAAATAATAGCAAATTCTGCATTATAATTTTAGTATATTCTTTGTTCTTTATCTAAAATAAAAATATGAATAACTCACAAAAGGAGTATTAATTGATAATGTTTTTATGTTATTAATAATATTAACAAAAATTCATGTAGCAACTAGTAATTTGTAAGCAGAACCATGTACCATCATTTATTTATTTATTATGTTAAAACTAAACAAGTGTTTTAATTTAATTCATATTTTACAATCTGTTCAACTGGGGCTCACAGCATGTAATTCATTGTCCAAAGCAATATTAGCATAAGGAAAATTGATGATTTGAAGTGAGAACATGTTAAATATTATTTCTTCTCAGACCATGCTTTTCTGAAAATTTTGCATTGGACTCCTGTCTTTTAATTCACAGTAGTCCAAAAATAGATGATTTTCATAAATAACTCATTAATTTAAAACAAACTTTTTATTTCCATTGATAATATCTAACCATATTTTAAATTCTCCTGAAATTTGGATACAATTGACTTAACTACATGTGGTCTTTTTAAGACACACAGAAACATCATTGCAGAGATTGTCAAATTCTTTTTCCCATGGCCATCAATCCTATATAAAGTAATGTATTTTCTAATAAGCAGGATATTTTTGCCAATTACTTGTCAGCTTCAGAAAATTATGAGCACTTATTTTTAAACTAAATCAGAACATCACAGGTATTTCTAACCGAATTCTTACTTATGGAAAAAAACATCTCATACATAATTACATATACTTATTCATTTGTTTAATGCCCATTTAATGTTCATTACATGCTTGGAACTCAGCTTGTTGTTGAAGATATACATGGAACATAAAACATCTTCATTTTCATTGAGTTTTTTCCTGGTGAATGTAGTGAAAAGCAAGGCAGTAGATAAATCTACTCTAGATATCAGTATAAAAACAAAACAGAGAAGTAATTTGCAAAATGTAATGAGGGCAAAGATCAGAAGAAAGATAAAGAGCGCACAGGGTGGATGCTTGCTGGGGAAATGTTTCATGAAAGAGCAAACACTCAGAAAAGCCTTGGCTCTGAGCAAACTAGACACAGTGACAGCAGTGGAGACAAAGGTGGTCAAGCATGGCCTGGGCACAGGGAATTGAGTGCAGCCATGGCAAGAACTGCAGCGGTAGAGTTTGGCAGTGGAATGAGGGGAAAGAGGGTGGTCATTTAGTCTACCTTTCCTTCTTCTGAGAGAGGTAGGAAGATATTAAGTGATTTAAAGCAGAGGAATAAGATTGTCTTGCTCGCAATGTAAAAAAATTACACTAACTCTGTGGAAAATATATTATAGGAGGGCAAGATAGAAAATGAGAAACCAAGTAAAAATCTAATTCAGCAGTCCCAGTCTGTGACAATGGAGTTTTGAATGAGCATAGCAGATGTGTAGTTGGCAGTCATATTTGTACTACCTGTATATTTGAAAATTAAGCCAGTAGGAGTTGCTGATAGAATGTGCAATTTAATACTCTGGATAGTTTTTTTAGAAGAGCAATTGAGAAAAGATGTAATTCATTCAGATCATTCTTCTTAGTAGTATCTGAGATGAATAAAAGGGAATTGTTTCTGTGTCACTTTATTTCGTATCTATCTATCCATCTATCTATCATCTATCATCTCTCTCTACCTAATTTCATAATATTTGAAAGTAAAAATCAAATGAAAAATAAAAATGTATAAATCGTATGAAATGAAGAACAGGTGAAGTGGAATTATAGCAAATAAGACGAGTCTTCCAAAATGTTTATCAAGTGTTCTGTGCAGAAACAAAATAGCGTTCCCACTGATTTACTTTGGCATTTTCTGCTGATCATGCTGGTTGTTTGAAATTGGAAGCACTGGCTGAGACCGTCGGTATACTCAGAGCAAACGGAAATGCATGTAAGCAATGACATAAGTGTGTCACAACATGAAAACTCTAGGAAGTAATTCAAAATACAGTGTCTTTCATAGTAGTAATAGTTTTCAATGCGAATTGTGAAAACTGACCTCTTCACTTTTTATTGACTTGCCTTTGTGTTTTGAATTGTTAATGCTCTTTTCTTATCTATTTTCTGCACAATGAACATTTTCGTGTCCCATGTATTTATGAGTAACAACATATAAAACTTCAGAGTTTAGTTTCCTGATGTTACTTAACATTCCTTATTAAAAACTCTTCACTCATGGGCCAGGGATTCAGCTCAAGCCACCCCTACCACACAAGTGTAAGGTTCTGAGTTCAACCCCTGGTACCAAGAAAAACAAAACAAAACAAAACTCTTCACTTATGTTTTAAAGGGGATGTTTTACAGTGAGTCATAAGAATCAGTTTTTGTCTACTATGGACATAAATGTTATTTAAAATTATCATCTTACATTTTTATTCTGTCATTTTAAATTTATATGTCCATCTATAGAATAAGAGCATGTTGAGCTCAACTTTCTATATTTGAACTGTGTTATCACATAGCATAGAAAATAAATCAATCAGTAAATAAATATATGGCCTAAGTTATGTAAAGCAGCTGTCTGTGTATGTTTTGGAGATATGATTTTTTTAAAAAATGAATCTCTTGGGGCCGAGGATTTATCTCAGTGGTTCCAGTGCCTGCCTTAGAATAAGAGCATGTTGAGCTCAACTTTCTATATTTGAACTGTGTTATCACATAGCATAGAAAATAAATCAATCAGTAAATAAATATATGGCCTAAGTTATGTAAAGCAGCTGTCTGTGTATGTTTTGGAGATATGATTTTTTTAAAAAATGAATCTCTTGGGGCCGAGGATTTATCTCAGTGGTTCCAGTGCCTGCCTTGCAAGCACAAGGACCTGAGTTCGATCCCCAATAAAAAAAAAAAAAAAAGAATCTCTTTTATGGATTAATATCTGTAAAGAGGAAAATAGTAAATTACAGGTAAAAGGAATATCTCTATCTTCTATCTTCTTTTATTTATCTCAATGCTTTTTATATTCATCCATATTATTGCAAATATTAGGAAATAATCCCTTTTGTTACTTTTGTTAATGAGACATGTTCCACTTGGTGATGAAGAACTGCATACTTTAACAATAATATGAGGAAAACATGGTCAATTGTCAGTGAGCTATACTTTGGGGCAATAAAAAAGAGCGAAGCAAGCACAATTCCTTCTAACATTTTTTGAGAGCAGTTTTTGTTCTTGTTTTTGTACTTTCACTCAAATATTCCTGAAAGCAAATAGAGCATAAATCAAATGTTGAATAACATTAAATGAAGTGAAAGTATTCTCGCTCATAGTGATGTAAGTTTGATTAGAAAATCAAACATTGTAATCTCATGGCATCTTTTATTTAATTTGTTAAATTCATTAATAGAGTCTCATTCTTTTATATATCATATTATCTTATTAATCTTTCTCAACATATGACTGGAGTGTTTGGAATTTCTTCCCATTTAGACTATCTGACACTATGCAAACTCTCTTTGTGGCTGAACTTTCATAACTTAAGGATTTAACATGAGGTACAGAAAATAATATAAACATAAAAGCCAATTTATTTTTAGCTTTGCTGCCTGTATTTATTATTTGTGTAAACATTAAAAGTTGGAAAATAATTCCGCCCCCAAATTTTTTCTCCCTCTATACAGTGATGATGATTTACAAAATGAATGTGACACAGAAATTAGATAATAATACAGCTATTCTATAAACTTAATTTCACTCTTAGTACTAGCATGACCATTCTGACAGATAATGGCTACTTCTTGTCTAATCCCCATTTGTACCAGTGACTTCATTACTTTTCTCTTGTTGGTGAGAAAAAATACCTGACACCTAAAGTTAAAGAAGGAAAGAATTATTTAGTTCACTATTTTTAGGTTTCAATTCATAGTTGCCTGGCTTCCAGCAGGTGGCATGGCAGAAGCATACTGCAGAGGAGAAAACAGTTCATGGTGCATAGAAGGCAGCAAAGGAGTAGCAAGCAAACGATAATGACCCTATTTCTATTCCTTACATCCAATCTAGGCCACATGCTTTTGGGGCATACAGCACTCACACCCAGAATGGGGCACTCTTAATCCTAGCATCACACCACGAATCAATCTCAGCATTCATCCTTGATTCCAACATCAAACACTCTAGATCCAGCCACTTCAGAAAAGCCACACTTATGACCACATGTGGCTTTGGGGGGCATCTAGACACAAGCCATAAAACTTATTTAATTACTAATTGCACTTTTTTAAAGGGTTTATCAATGTAATTATATGTATTTTCCATAGATTGTTCTGCTCAAGTCTTTAGTGCTGAACATAGAAGTATGATTTATTTTTCCAGTATCAATGAAGTATAGTTGATAAATAAGACACATATGCTATATGTATATATTGTGTAATGTTTACCACAGTCAAATTACTTGGTGCATGCATTATCACTCATAGTTACTAGTGTGTGTGTATGTGTGTATGTATCTGTGTGTTCATATGTGGTGAGAATAATTAAAATTCACCTGCTTCTCAAATTTCAAGTAAATAATAGTGTCATTAACTCTGGTGAGTAAGGTGTACATAACAACTCCAGAATTTGTTCATGTCATCATTAAATCTTGTAGCCATTTGGCCACATATCCCTATTCTTGTTAATCCTCTATCTCTTTATAAATACCACTATACTGTCTAAATCTATGAGTTCAAATTTTTAAGTTCCATGTTTTGTGAAGTCACATTATATTATTTTTCTTCATAAGTATAATTTCATCCAGGTTTTGTAATATTATCAGAACTGACAAGATTTCATTTTCATAATGGAGGAATAATTCTAATATATATATATATATGTGTGTGTGTGTGTGTGTGTGTGTGTGTGTGTATACTTAAGCATGCACATATAAAAACAATTTTTAAATTAATAAATATAGAAAAGACTGTTACTTAATGTGATTATAATGCTTTGTAGGACAAATAATAAAATTTTAAAATCCACAGCAAAGGATTATTATTATTAAGAGAAAAATACTTTTTTACTAGAACAAAAGCAAAACAAATAGTTTTTACCTCATTCATTGACCTCCATTTTTAATGGCTCCTTAAGAATGGCTCTCATGGAAGGGAGCTTCAGGAAAAGTGAGTCATAACTGATCAGCAATTTGTCCTAAAGAATGGATTAAGGAAAGATATGAAGCACAAATGTCCTCTGCTCTATATTCCTCATCACAGTAGATTAAGTAAATTAGAGTAAGTGCTCCAGAATTTCTTCTAAGGATAATTTGATTTTTTGGATATTATAAACAAATTTTGATGCATCTTTTTATCATTTCTACTATGTTCATCAAGTAGAGAGTTAAATAGGATTTTTGTTTTTAGTTACATAAATTTCTGAATAAATGTATATTTTTATTTTGGGTCATCTGAACAAATGTTTCAGTTGCTTGAATTAGAGCTTTTAAAATCAATAGAAATCATACTGTGTTAGATTCTTGGCCTAACTACAAATTTTTATAATTTATATTTCAAATTCAGCAATATTTCCCAATCAGGATGTTCATATTTTTTTATTTGAAAAACAAAAAAAGTTTAACAGTAAGTGTCAAGGAAGTTTATAGCTCAATTTCAAGTAGGTGGGTCAGCTATCAACTGCTCAAGAGAGAACAATGAAAGAATTTAAAATAATTAAAAAGCATTTATACAACTTTAAGTAGTAGGCCTGTATGCTATTGTATCTTTTGTATTTTGTGCCCAGGGACAGCAACTTGTACATCAACAGAGTTTATGTTGTTTAGAATATTGAAAATAATTTTTTAAAAAGTGTCTGTAGTTTGGATGTAAGCCAATTTCATGGTTCTTTTTATTTTAAGAACACATGTTTGTTTTGTAGAATAACTAAAGCATGCTGCATGAGTGATGTATGCTGTTTCTACCTGGTGTGTTCAAAGTGAACTCCAGTTATTTAATTACAGCTCTGTTATTCTCATTCCTCAAGACCATTTCTAGGATAGAAATGATAATGCTAAATTAAAGTATAACAGTAGAATTAACATATATAGATGACAAGATATTTTTCAAAGAATTTGATACTCTGCTTTTGCATTTACTTGTTGCCTTTACTAGAACTATTATGATAAAATCATCATGTTTAAAAAATAAATGTAGCTGGACATGTTGGCCAAGTCCTATAATCTCAGAAGTTTGAAAGTTTTAGGTAGGAAAATCGAAAGGTGAAGCCCAGCTTAGGCAGTTTAACAATTTAGTGAGAACTTTTCTCAAAAAAAAAAAAAATATATATATATATATGAATGGAGATATAGCTTATGCCAAAGGCACAGTGTTCGATCCTGAACACTACCATAAATGAATTAAAATAAATAATAAAGCATTAATACACTTACATTTTCAAGACATTAGTGAGAAGGTGGCTCAAAGAAGGAATTATAACAGTTCACATGAACGAGAAGGTGAGGGGAAGGGAGGAGGAGATAGAAGAGTATTGTGGGGGACAGGACACCCCAATTTGGCTTTCCTCTTATGCTCCTAGTTTCGTCCACCACCACAGAAGACTAGAAACAATCCCTTCTGTTTTATTTAATATTGCTTCAGTGGCTTCCTATCATTTGTATTATACAAAGGGAAATATATAGAAAAGTGCATAGAAAGTTAGATTGAACAATAAACAATATTGCCTTGCTGTTTAAGCTTCATATGCGATTTATGAAAAAAAAGTCAGTATTTCTATTATCATCTAAGAAGCACATTAATTTAATCAAGTTATTCTGAAAATGAAGTTAAAATATATTCTGAGTGTACATAATCTAACCTCAAAGACTTATAAATTACATCAATATATCATTTATTTTAAAATTGTATTGCATGACACAAATTAACAATTGAGACAGTGCAGAATATTCTGAGCTTATTCTGAATTGTGACAATTAAGTCAACAAAATGTAATTATTGTTTGAGAAAATTTTCCTAGAGAAAGTTCTCAAACTGAATGCAAATTAGTGAAGAAATGGTGAAGTGCTGGGAATGGATTATGGCTAAAAGACAAACATATTATAGAAAAACCACATCTTCTTTATCCAGTCTCCAACTGATGGGCAAATGGGCTGTTTCCAA
>NW_022900926.1:77766964-77798665 GCF_012274545.1 Fukomys damarensis
ATAAAAAAAAAAAAAAAAAAAAAGGACAAGCATACATTTGAGCAGATAGAGTTCAGAAAGGTGTCATTCGGCAGGTGAAAAGAAGAAAAATATCAAGCATGGGACTTGACAAAGAAACAGAAGTGAGTCTAAATTCTTAAAGAGAGGTGTGTTTTAGGTGGCATTCTAAAACAGTGAGCCTTACCAAGGTAGATAGGCAATAAACCATGCTAATATTGTGATGTCCCTTCACGTTAGAAAAGCCTTCGAGCTGAAGGAAGACAGAGTGCAAAAGGAGAACCTCGGCCATAGCTGTTACTCACTTATCAGGGAAAATCTGGCTGTGGTCATGATGTTGTAAGCTTGACTCAGCAAACATGATCCCAAAGGGGAGGGAATCTTTGCTCTGAAAGAATATGCAAACATTTATTGGTCTTGGAGCACTGCATTTTAATTGTCTTAAACACTTATCCAAAATGTATCTCCAGCATACACTGTTCTCATCATACAGGACCTTTATGAGAACTTTCGCTATGAGATCTTTAACCCAAGTGCACATACATCCAACCCTTTTACTACAGTGCTGTTTGCCACTGCTGATTATTTGGTGCCATATGAAAGTAAATTCTCAATCCACACCATAAGTCTTCTGTGTATAAAGGATGTAGATAAGTTAGGGAGATGTTTCAGGAAAGCTGTGTTTTATTTTTAACAAAGTAATTCGATAGCTAAAGGGAAGTATTTGGAAAGGATTACTATGTAATAATATTGAAACTTTCACATCACACGGAAACACTTCAAAAGAGTAGGTAAAGTCACAATGTGGGACTCTCAGCTTTTTATATATATCCTGGTAGGAGAGGCCAGATAACATTTCCGCTGTTTCCCAGTTCATCGAACCACATTGATCATGCAGCTGTCTGCTGCTGCTCCAGGGTCCCACACAAGCAGATGTATCTTCACCTCACTGCTGCCGCGCATTTCTCGCTCACTGCCTGACTCCGTGCCCTACTTTCCTGCTGCTACTGAGGCGTGAGTTTTTACTGGAAGAACTTAGAGACTGCCCATGTATACCAACCAGACCAGCGCAGTGTGATTTGTGATTTGGAAGCTACTACTACTGTAAAGGTTCTACGTTCTCTGGCAGATCCAAAAAGGAGTTTGAAGCACAAGTTTCCTCAGATGACAAAGAACAATAAAAATAAATAAAATATACAAAGTGATAAATCATTGTTAATCCCCCTTAGATTTATTAGAGGTGCAGTATAAATCTCTGATCACAAGGTATATCCATTTACTTATGAATACCTCATTTATGCTTCTTTGGGGCACAGTAGTACTCCAATAGGTATAAATACCATATTTTCTTTATCCATTTCTTGGTTGACATATAGACTGTTTCTAAGATCTAGCTATTAGAAATTGTTCTGCTATAAATGTGGATATTCATATATCACAATAATTATGATGAATTAATTCTTTGGGAAGATACATAGAAGGAAATGGGGGGTTAAATGGACTTTCCAAATTTAGCTTTTCAAGGAATCTCCATATTGATTTCCACAGTACTTGTACTAGTTTACACTCCCACCAGCAGGAGGGTGTCTCATCCTAGCAGACTTCACGAGCATTTGTTATTATTATTATTATTATTATTTTGATGGTAGACTTTTTTTTTTATAGGGTCTCACTAGTCAGTTCAGGCTTTCCTTAAAGTCACTATGTAACCCAGGCAGGTCTTGAACTTGTGGCAATCCTCCTGCCTCTGCCTCCCAAGTGCTCAGACTACAAGTATGAGCCACCACACCTGGCTTGATGGTAGCTATTCTTTCTGTAGTAACATGGAATTTCAGTGTTTTAATTTGTATTTCTCAGATGGTCAGTGACATTGAATATTTTTTCATGTATTTATTGGCCATATGCACTTTTTCTGAGAAGTATCCATTTCATTTGTCCATTTTCTGATTGGGTCTTTTTTTGGGGGGGCTGATTTTTTTTAGTTCTTTCTATATTCTAGAAATTAGTCTTCTGTCCAAGAAAGAGCCAACATAATTTTCCCACTAATGTGTGTTGATCTTCACTCTGTTAATTATTTACTTTGCTTTTAAAAAGATTTTAATTTAATAGGACATCTTTTGTTGATTCTTAGTATTATTTCTTGTGCTATTGGTGTTCTGATCAGTCAGTCCCTTCCTACACAATATCTTCAAGGGCTTTATGTATTTTATCTTCCAGCAGATAGCTCCTGTTTTAACATTCGAACCTTTGATCCATTTTGATTTTACTTTGGTACCTGGTGAGAAACACAGGTTTAGACTCAATCCTCTACATATGGATACATTTTCTCCAGTGTATGTTTTTGAGATTAACAATTGAACATGCCTGGGGTGGTTTCTGCTTCTTCTATTCTTTTCCATTATCCACATATCTATTTTTTGGATCAATTTCATGCTGTTTTTATCATTGTACCTTTATAGTATAGCATCAACTCTGGGATTGTGATACTCCTGGCTTTGCTTTTGTTACCCTAGATTGTTTTGGCTATTCTGAGTTCCTTCTGGTTCTGTATGAATTTTAGGAATGTTTTTTCTAGATCTCTGAGGAATGTTGTTGGTATCTTTTATTAAGATTGTTAAATCAACATAAAATTTTTAAAATGTAGTTATCCTATAGGTGTTCTATATGTATTAATGCTGTCTATTCAGGGCCACAGGTCATCTTTCTACTTTTTGATCTTTTTTATTTCCTTTTGCAAAGTGATATGATTTATTTTTGTAGGTGTTTTTGGTTTCCTTGGTTAAAATTATTCTCATGTATTTAATTTTTCTTTGTGTTTCTATGAATGACATTATTTTCTAATATCTTTTGTAGTGAGTTTATTATTAGTACATAGGAATATTATTTATTTGTGTGTTGATTTTGTATACTTCATTGATGAGTTTGAGGATAAGAGACTTTTGGTGGAATTTTTTAAGTCTTTCTCATAGAGGATTAAGTTACTTGCAAATAATAATACCTTGATTTATTTCTTTCCTAGATGTATCTATTGTCTCTCTTTCTCTTTTCAGATTGATCTCACAAATGTCTTGAAGACTATGATGAACAAGAGTTATGATAGTGGGCATCCTTGTCTTGTTCCTGATTTTAAAGGGACATATTTTACATTTTTCCCATTTTATGATGTTGACAGAAGGTGGGCAATAATTGACCTTTATCAGATTGAGAACATATCATATTGTTAGTATATGAATGGATTTTAGATTTTGACAAAAAAATTTTACTACATTTGTAGAAAGAATCATATGATTTTTGTCCTTCCATCTATTATGTGATGAACTACATTTATTGATTTGCACATATTGAACTATCCTTGCATCTCTGGGGTGAAATCTACTTGGTTGTGGTATGTGATGTTTTTGATACTATATTGGATTCTCTTTGCCAGTATCTTGTTGAGGATATTTGCAAATATGCTCATTTGGGAGATTGACCTGTAGTTCTGTTTTTCGGTTGGCTCCTTACCTGATTTTAGAATCAGGGAATGATTCCAGGAATAACATTTAGAGTATTCCTTCCCTTTTAATTTCATTCAAGAGTTCAAGAACTATTGGCATTAGATCTTCCCTGGATTTCTTGTAGAATTTGGCAGAGAATCCATAAGGTCCTGTTTTTTAGTTGAGAGATTATTTTATTAGTGCTTCAATAACTTTGTGTACTATTCAACTATTTAGTGTTTTAAGTCTTCTTGGTTCAGTTTTGGTAATTGATATTTACCTAGGAATTTGTCCATTTCTTCTGAGTTCTACAATTTTATAGTGTACTTTTTTGTGATACAGTTGATGAACAATCTTCTAGATTTCAACCATGGTGTTTGCAATTTCAACATTTTCCTTTTTGATTGTGTTGATTTAAATCTTTTCTTTCTTTTTTTTTTGTAAGATTGTTGAAGAGTTTTTTAATTTATTTTTTCAGATAAACACCTTTGATGCATTGATTTTTTTCTTACTTTACTCTCAGTGTCATTCATTTTTGCTCTGATCTTTATAATTTCCTTCCTCATACTAGCTCTGGATTTGGATTGTTTTTGTTTTTATAGAATCTTGAGTCATACTTTGTGTTCTTATGATTTTCACATTAAGATTAATTATATTAACACATGGAGAATTTCCTTACCTAAGCAATTCAGAACATCAAAGCAGCCACAGTATCAAAACTAAAGTGACTCATAAAAAGAATTTCCAGAACCACTTCAGACAGCATCAAAGAAGATGGAATAAGTGTGTTCAAATTGAGGTACGTTATTTTGAGGGGCCAGAGGACAATGTGCCTTTTACTGGAATATTTTTTAAAAATTTACACATTAACCATACTTTTGCTAACACAATTATAAGTTGAAGACTTTTATTCATTCTTGAACATATGTTGACTATCCCTTATAATTTCACAGGTAATTTCCATAACAATGCTCATCTCTGTGGCTCATAGCATCTTTTGAATTTCCCTCAGTTTTCAGTCATCTTCAAAGACTCACTGGCAAGTGCAAATAATGTGTTTTAATGATTGATGTTTTGAAATTCTATGAAGTTCAGAATGAGATTTGTTAAGACAGATACTGGTTTTAATTAAGTATAGGCACTGAATATAAAATAATTTGGAATGAAGTATTGAATGCCTGTTTATTCTTGATAAGCATTTTTTCATCTGTCAAATGGAGAAGAGAGGATCATGCTTTGTACTCTGATAATGGATTTTTCTCTCTGCTAATAAACCCAAAGCTTAACTTAGAAAAAAACTGCCACATATCTTCATTTTCCTCCATATCCGTATCCATTTCTCTGGTATTTTTTAGTAAATGAAGATTTTAAACATTTTTATACATGTATAATTTATTATTTATGCTTAAGGTTATTTTGTGTGCATGAAGAACAAACTAGACTGAAAAACTATATATTTAACATTTCTTTATATTAGCTTTTGAGTACTTTCTGAAAAATTACTGAGTATAAATTGGCAGTTTTAAAATTTCCATGGTATTTATTTAAAAAACACATAAAGAATAAGGGCATAACAGATATTATTAGAAAAATACAATTCCAAAACTTTAAGACTATATTATGTTTATTATTTTAATTAATTTGAAATAGGCAAATGGAAAAGGAATTAAGGAGAAAATTTAAAAACAAATGGCTTGATTTACATAATAATTGCTATATATAGTCATAAAGGAAACCTCTTTTTTCTTCTATTTTGCCTTGATATATATATATGCAAGTGATTCCAATACATTGATGGGCACTGTAATATTTATAGGAAGTACATGAAAATAAAAGTAATGGAATCTTTAAAAAAGAAATATTTCCAGGCAGGAATGTCAGTAGAATCAAAATTTGTTATATATTTTATTGAAAATAATATTAAAGCAATGCATATTCAAATACTGTGATCAAAAGAAGTAGGTTTTGCTCTATATCTTAATGTCTCTAAAGCTTTTCTCCCAAGGCAATAACTTTTAACTATTTCTGATTTTAATATTTAAGATATTAATCCCTAGTACTCTCTTTAATGTCTAGGAATAGTGTCTACTCACTTCATAGTATAGAGTGTTAGTGTACTTTAATTTTCTGTAATCATCTTGAACTAATTTCCTTTAATGAAATTTGATAGTATATTTTTATAGAAAATATTATAAATTTTTACTTTTTAATTTATATCTGCTGAATGGCCAGGGATTTAGCTCAGTGGTTCTGCTTTCTGCCTCACAAGCTCAAGGACCCAAGTTTGATCCCCAGTACAAAAAAATTAAAATAAAAATATAAAAATGTATATGTTCTATTTAATTATCTACTTTCAAACACTTATCACCCTACCATTGACATATCATATATCACCTGTTATATTTGGTGATGATACATGCATTATTTACTGATAATATGGAGCATTTGTTTTAGCTGTATTTTAAATATTAAGTTACATAAATATATATATTGGTACTGGGAATCAAACTCAGGACCGTATGCTTGCAAGGTAGGTGGTAGAACAAGAGAGCTAAATCCCCTGGATTTCAGCATGCTAAGCAAGCACCTCACAATCTTAAATTTCTAATTGCTTAAATATCTAGTTTCGCCAAAACAGAATAAAAATTCTCTTCTTCCACACAAAATGTTCAACAATAATGACATACATACCTGCGAGTTTTCTAGATACATCACAAACACACGCATATATGGATTTTACAATAATCAGTCTTATATAGCCAGGCTGTCACTTTAATATATAAATATACAATGACATGTATCTTTGTTCTCAAGAATTTTATTTACATTTTCACAGATATTTTTAAATTGTCTAAAAGGTTTGTTTTGATTTACAATATAATTATTTATGCTCTCATGTCAGCTAGTAAATTATTTTCTTCTTAGCTCACTTTATAAGAAAAACTGTTCATCATGTTTCTGCTTTACTTTCTGGATATTTAATTATTTGTGATGGTAACTAACATTCTATGTACTAATGCAGATTTATCTTTCTTTCCTCTGGACACCTCTTTATATAACCTATTTAGAGTTATTCATTTTTATGATGCATATTAATTTATTTGCTGTTGTTCGTTTAGTTTGGGATACTGAGGATTAATTTAAGGTTTTCCCACATGACACAATAATCTACCATTGAGCCACATATCTACTCCCAAATATTCATTTTCATAGACCAGAATTGTCTTTTTGTGTAATATTTTTGTTAAAATGATTTACCATTATGTTCCAACAAATTTTATTAGATATTTAAATTTTTTGATACTTTCAATCTTTTCTACTAAAAAGCATGTAATTGTGCTATTTGAGAAATATTTTAATTATCTGAATTTATCCATACTGTTTTGTTTTTTCTTTTTATTTGATTTTCAAATTATGATTTTTTAAAAGAATTTTAAGTGTATTTATTTTACTTGCCATCATTATCCTAGAATTAATATTTTGTGTTGTTTTATTTTTGGTACCAGGGATCAAACTTGGGACCTTGCACTTGCAAGCAGGCACTGGCCTTCCTGAGCTAAATCCCTGGCCCTCAAATTAATATTTTGTAACTTCAGTGAAAAGTTCTTCCAAACGGCAGAATCTTTTGAAACATTCCCATTGCAATCTTGATCCTGCTTTACTTGACTTATTTTTACTTAACTTTCAG
The DNA here is from genome assembly GCF_012274545.1 of Fukomys damarensis. Classification (NCBI taxonomy): domain Eukaryota; kingdom Metazoa; phylum Chordata; class Mammalia; order Rodentia; family Bathyergidae; genus Fukomys; species Fukomys damarensis. The sequence continues at coordinate 77,774,126 of NW_022900926.1, forward strand.
GGCCTCAAAGTTCATCAGTTCTGGTATTTTGCAATACAAATTTTTTGTACAATTTTCTTGTACAAATCTCTCTGATTTTTCCGTCTCTTATTACAGTTATTAGAAAGCTATGAATCCTGATTTTATTCATATTCTTCCAATGGCTATCTTTCTAAGTTAATCAGTTTTAGTCACTTACAATCAAAGAACCCTAGCTGTACATTTGCAAAACTTTCAATAAGCACTATTCAAATAATCCTATTAAATCACCACAAAAATAATAACTATGAAAAGTAATGTATATGTTAACTAGCCAGACCTGGTAAATTCAAAGTCTATCTATTTCAAAACATCATGTTGTGCACAATAAACATAAAATTTCATCTGTTACTGTAAAAACTTTAAAAATATATTTTAAAAATCTTAAGATAGTTTAATATTGTATTAACTGTGAAAAAAGCCTCCACTGATTTCATAACTTTAAGATATGTACATTAACATGAGTAACTGATTAGAGGGGGAGCTTTCAAGATATTTTCTAGATATGATTACCACTGTCTAGTACATCAGCTATTTATTGAATTGTGCCAAATGCCTGATCAGCTCAGTCATAGGTAAATCTGGTTCTAATTGTACTCATTGGACTTTCAGTGAGAAGCCACTTTAGTACAACTACCATTCAAAACTTTCTCATCTTCCAGCCTCTTTAATAAATGGTGTTGAAAAAACTGGATTTCAACCTGCCGCAGATTAAAACTGGACCCTTATCTTTCACCATGCACTAAATTAAAATCCAAGTGGATTAAAGATCTAAATATTAAAAAAGAAACACTAAACTTTCTGGAAGATAAATTAGGCAGAACTCTGGAAGACATTGGCATAGGAAAAGATTTTATGAACAAATCCTCTGTAACATGGGAATTAGCAGAAAGAATCAACAACTGGGATCTCATCTTATTAAAAAGCTTCTGTACGGCAAAAGAAACCATCAGCAGAACTAAGAGACAATCTACAATGTGGGAAAATATTTTTACCAGCTGCTCCTCAGACAAAGGACTATTATCTAGAATATATAAAGAACTCAAAAAAAATCAGCCTCCCCAAATATAAAGACCCAATTCAAAAATGGGCATCTGAAATGAACAGACATTTCTCAGACAAAGGAGTAAAAGCAGCAAGTAAATATATGAAAAAAATGCTCCACATCACTGGTCATTTGAGAGACGCAGATGAAAACAACACTGAGATTTCACCTCACCCCACAAAGAATGGCTGCTATCAAGAAATCACACAGTAACAAATGCTGGCGGCGTTGTGGGGAGAAAAGAACCCTTCTCCATTGTTGGTGTGAGCGCAGACTGGTGCAACCACTATGGAAATAAATATGGAGATACCTCAAAGAGCTTGGACTGGCAGGTCCATTTGACCCAGCCATCCCTCTGCTGGGTACCTTTCCAAAAGAACTAAAAGAATCATATCACAGTGATGTATGAGAACCCATGTTTACAGCAGCACAGTTTGTAATAGCTAAAACTTGGAAACAGCCCATTTGCCCATCAGTTGGAAACTGGATAAAGATGTGGTTTTTCTATAAAATGGAATATTACTCAGCCATAAAGAATGAGAAAATAGATTCATTCATAGGAAAATGGATACATATTGAAGATATACTCCTAAGTGAAATAAATAAGGCACATATGTGTAAATACCGAATAATTTCTCTGGTGTGAATAAACTGTAATAATACATAAGATCCTAATAAGATTACTGACATGGTGAATTGGGAAGCAAGGAGCTAAAAGTGTAGGGAAGGTGGGATGGATAGGGGAAGGGTAATAAGGGAAAAGAAAAAAAATGTGAGATAAAGAAAAGATGGAAATAAAGTGTTTATAGATGGGGAGGGGAGGAGGGGGTGAAGGGAGGGCAGGGAAGAGGGGAACAAATGAGAACCAAGACTTGTCATGTAGAGGTACAAGATCCCAACAATGAATGTAACTGTACTATATCCCTAAAATGTACCAATAAATTCAATTAAAGCTGAAAAAAAAAACCTTTCTCATCTTCTACCTTTCACATTATTAGAGAAAATTTCCTCTCTAAGCAAAGGGATAGAGAAAGAATCATCTTTAAGCATACATCAATAAATGCCCTTTGGATATAGGAGTTACATTCATCCTTCCCCTGAAAAATTTCTCACAGTGGTGGTTTATATTAAGAGACTAGTGTCTATTCCTTGAATAAAAGTGGAACAAGTGACTCAAGATAGTGCTGAATTGTATTTGAAAAACTGCATAAAGGGCCTGGGATTTAGCTCAGTATGCCAACACTTGCCTTGCAAAATCAAGGCCCCAAATTCGAAACACGGTACCAAAAAACAAACAAACAAATACTGAATAAGGAGAGAGGCAGTGTTTCAAATGAAACACCAGAGAGCCAGTGGAAGACTTTATTTCCCCACCTTCAAGCAGTATTTATGTAGTTTTTCTTGAGTCAGTGGACAAACAAGACTTCATTTATCCTACACATGGTCACAAAGAGGGCTGAATGCTGGATGAAAGGAATCTAGAAACACTAAACAAAATGCAGACTGAAATCTGAGAGAAAATAAAGAGAAAAGGCCACATAAGTTTTCCAATATATGCAAATTGAACCCTGAATGCAAAAACTTTAAACCACAAGAAAGCCAATATTTGTGTGGCTCCCTCAGCCACCGATGTAGGATCAAGATTCACTGCTTATCATGGATGAATGGAAAAGTTTAAACAGATTTAATTTTATGTTACTTGTGACAAAAATCTGCTCATAACTGTTTTCATTGTATTCCTTTACAATAATAGAACCATTTAGAAAATATAGAAATTGTCAGATAAACAGAAATTTAACATCATGAGTGGTACCACCATTAACTAATACTTCAGACATTTTTATCTGTTATAATACATACACTGCATCACGTGCCAGAAAACAAAATCATATTTAAGGGGAAAATAATAGCAAAGATAAATATGAAATAAATGATATTATTTTCAATCTGAAAGATCAGTTTATATACAGCTAGAATTTTGTTATGCCCGTCAAACAACATCTGTCAGATGTTGAAAATACATACCTACATGAACCCTCCAAATTTAGATAAGAATAGCTCCAACTGTTATATGAATATAAAACTTCACTCTTGCATCCTAAAATACACCAAATAAACAAAAAGTTTCCGCAGGCTTCTCTATCTCTATCTTCTAGACAATGACAGTAATCCCTTAATGTTTATTGAATAGGATTTATGAAGCTGTCAGCAAACTGACATGTGGCAATAAAATGTATTGTGACTGAAACACAGATAATCTGCAGCTGAATGAATTACACTAATTTTGGTGCTTGCATATTCATGCTATGGAAATAGTTCTTGTAACAGATTTCTTCATTGTCTGCAGGTGCCACAGCGTGGTTAGAAGTAGAGTTAATTGGCCTCCAGGACTTGTGGGAATTCACAGGGCCGCAGAATTGGCTTGTTTTCTGGAAGAGTATTCATGATTTGGGTAAGGAAGCCAAAACACCTATAATTAAATTATCACAAGTGCAAACATTTAACTTAAGAAAAGATAGTCAAAGTACAGATAAAAATTTCTTACTACTTTTTAATGTCAGAATGTTGTGTTTATCCACCTTGCAATCTATACATGTTTATACTTCAAGTTTAATGTCACTTGATAAATGGAAATTGTTGATGATACCGCTAGAGTGGAATGATGTGCAGAGGTGCTACACTTTCTGTTGCAGTGGGATTACGTAGCCTGAGAAGTTAATTGGAAGAAGTGTGCTCCCTCGCGGAACGGATTAAAAAGCAAAATATTTTATTTGCTTCAGTAGAAGTTATATTATTGGGTCTCTGCATACAGAGAAATTAATTACAAAAATCAACGTACTACTTTTTCACTGGGATGCAATCAACATAGCTACAATGCAGGATTCCTTTGAGGAAAAGAAATGTGCTAATTCTGTGGATTTTGTATTTGTCAAAGATTAGTTATTTTTACTTGATTTTTAGCAAAATGATTCTATATGTCAAATTTTATTTAAAACATATGGTCTACCACTATAATGTGATGTCTATAATGCCTTGGGGAATAACATGCAAATCCTTATTTATTGCAATACCACTCATAATAACTAAATCTTGGAAGCAGCCTATATGTTCATCAAAAATGAATTGATAAAGAAAATATGATACTGTATTTACATAAAATGGAGTACTACTCTGTCATATAGAAAGATAAATTTGAGTCCTTTGCAGGAAACTGGATGCATCTTGAGACTATAATGTTAAGTTAAATAAATCAAACACACATTTAAATATCACATGGTTTCTTTTGTAGGAGAACCTCAGAGTATACATCAAGTAGAGAAGAGAGAATCGAAAACAGGGAGATAAATCTTTTGCAAAATGGAGGTGTGGAAGAAATGGAGGGAGAGGGAAGGAAAGGAAAAGAAGGGGATGAAAAATAATTTAGAATGTGTTACATGCATGTACCATCACCCCGTGATGAATATAACTATCATGTATTGTAAACATATGTTAATACATTTTAAAATAAATGTGATACATGGTCTATTTTCATATAAAATCTTCTATTATTTCTTTATTGCAGATTTCCCTAGCTTTAGATTGCTTTTGGGTAGACTCTGGCTTTTATTTTTTGGTTCAGTAGCAGCAAGTATTTTGAGGAGGACAACTAGTAGTTCAACACTGTAAATATAGGGATAAAATCAGACAATAAGACAATGTAGTGCTATTAAAACAATAAATGTAATAAGGTGTAAAATTGTATATAGGGACTTACTAACAAATAGGAAATCAATTTTTTTTTTTGGAAAATGAAACACTAGAACTTGGGAAAGCAAAAAAATAAAATCAATTTGTACCCAATAAATGTTACACTCACTTCATTTGGTGATACTGCTAAAATAATGGAGGTTGAGGTGAAAAGCAGTGGCAAAGTACAAGTTCATGGTGCTGGTGAAGGGTATATCTGGGTTAAAGCATGGAATAGAATGGAACAGACTAGAATAAAGAGTGAGCCATAATTCTCATTGCAGTAAATTGGAAAGACAGCAAAACAATGACTTTGTAGGATTTATAAATAGAAATCTGCAAATCTTTTATTCTTTCTTTTTTTTAATTGAGCTTATTGCTACATTTTAAGTATACAATACAGTTACATTCATTATTGGGATCTTGCACCTTTACATGACAGGTCTTGGTTCTCATTTTTTCCCCTTGTCCCTGCCCTCCCTTCACCCCCTCCTCCCCTCCCCATTTACAAGCATTTTATTTCCATTTTTTCATTTTTCCTATTTTTTTCTTTTCCCTTATTACCTTTCCCCTACCCTTCCCACTTTCCCTACACCTTTAGACCTTTTCTTCCTATATATCTATGATTCTTACAGAAAAGAATTTAAACTATAGAAAATATGTATCCGGTTTTGCACAAATCTTTTACTTTCATAAGAGACTCTGTGTTATGGCTTATTATAATTTAAAAATTATTTTAGATATTTATTGTTCACTTGACCCTTTTTATGTTATTATTTTTTCATTAAGTTTATTGGTGCATTTTAGGTAGATAATACAGATACAATCATCATTGGGATCTTGAATCTTTACATGACGTATCTTGGTTCTTAATTTTTCCCCATACCCTTGCCCTCCCTTCACCCTCTCCACCCCCCCATTTTAAAAGACCTTGTTTCACTTAGGAGTATATCCTCAATATGTATCCATTTTCCTATGAATGAATCTAATTTCTCATTCTTTATGGCTGAGTAATATTCCATTTTATAGAAAAACCACACCTTTATCCAGTTTCCAACTGATGAACAAATGGGCTATTTCTAAGTTTTAGCTATTACAGACTGTGCTGCTATAAACATAGGTGCACATGTATCACTGTAAATAAGTCACACATGTGTAAATACCAAATAGTTTCTCGGCTGTGAATAAACTATAAAAGTACATATGATCCTAATGATATAATTGACAATGTGAAACAGGAAGAAAGGGGCTAAAGGTGTAGGGAAAGTGGGAAGGGTAGGGGAAAGATAATAAGGGAAAATAAAAAAAAATGAGAAAATAAAAAAATGGAAATGAAGTTTTTGTAAAGGTGGAGGGGAGGAGGGTGTGAAGGGAGGGCAGGGACAAGGGGAAAAAATGAGAACCAAGACCTGTCATGTAAAGGTACAAGATCCCAATAATGAATGTAACTGTACTGTATACCTAAAATGTGCCAATAAACTCAATGAGGAAAAAAAAAGACCTTGTTTTCATTTTCCTTAAGACATTTTCTTTAAAGCCCTCTGGATTTTTTAAAATTGAATTTATTGGTACTTTTAAAAAGTGAATGCCAGTTAATATTTTAATATTTCAATACATATGTCTAGTTATCTAGTTTTGTGTTCAGGGTAAATATCTATCTTAGATTTATTTGCTTGTTTTACTCATTATGACATTCCAACTATTTTAAATTAGAAAAATCAAAAAGAATTTAGACATAGTAAATGCACATATTTCTCATATATTTCTCAGGATTAATCAAAACTAAATAAATTAGTTAAAATGAATTAACTCATTCTTATTCATTAGGGTTTTAAAAAGAATCACAATTATGAGCTCCTTATTATTGAAAAATGCCTTTAGCTGTGATGACAAAAGTTCCATCAATTTACAATAAAATGTAACCACATAGCATTTCATACTTCACAGTTCTCTGAAATTCCTAGGAAAGTAAAGTACATAGACCAAGGTTTTACTCTTATTTCTCTTTTTTCTCTCCACTACAAATTTTTGTCAGCAGTGCATGTAACAAAACCTAGAACCATAAAATCATAGGCAAGAATTCACAGGCAATATTTCTTAATTAAAGGAGAGAAAGATAATATGAGAACATGTGTGAGTGATTTAGCACTTCAGCCAAAAAGCAATGGAGTTGTAGTGTTGGTGCTGTCTAAATCATTTTAAGCAGAGATTTGAGATTACTTTTATTTGATTCCATGACACATAAATAAAAGCAGAGGGAAAAGTAATGACTGTCATTGATTTAGTAAAATTTTCATTGTTCAGACAAAGAAACTTGAGGCAACCCTTAGTATGAAAATTCTTGAAAACTGTGAGGATTTGAGTGTAAGGGAAATACATGTGCCCATTGCACACTTTCTGGCTGGGTGGAGCTGCTGGGTGCTGTTTCTGAAAATATAAAAAGATGGAGAATGACTTAAGCGTCCTTCTTTACTTTCTTCCTTTCTTTTACTTTTCTTCTGTCCTGTTTCGCATTCTCTCCCTTTCTTTGATCTTTCATTTTTGTCCTTGAATAGATGGGTGTAGGTATTTTTTGAGGAGTCTATATTTTATAGGTTGTGTAACTGAAACTCCTTTGTCCCCTCCAAAAGAAGATGTTAAAAATGTATTTTGGTTATAGAATTACAGAGTAAATTTGGGGTGAATCTATCACTGTGACACTTAAAGCCGTAAGAGTAGGTGACAAAAAAAGAAATAGGGCATGTGCTGAAAAAACAAAATATGTAAAATATTTTACGAAAGTGCACAATGAAGGCTGAATTAGGGTGTGAGGGAAGACAAATATAAGAGAGTGAAACATCCTAAAAGCCAATCCTTGCAAGGAAGAGGTGCTTGTGCATTTATTTTTGTTGATATTTAGAATGGGAACCAGGACTGTCTTGACAACGTGAAAACAGTCATTATTAAACAACTTAAACGATTCCAATAGAGCAGTGTAGGAGAGGGAGAGAGATGGAGGGGAGAGAAGAGAGGGGAGAAGAGGAGGAGAGGGGAAGGGAGGGAGAGGGAGGGAGAGAGAAACGGGAAAAGGAAGAGGAGGATGAGAAATGATGAATCAGCACTACGGCCATTTGTTTTTGTTTTGTCTGATCGGTTCATCTAATCCCACCATCCTTAATAAAGACATTTTTACCATTTCCACACTGTCACTGATAAAAAACAAAAGGATACAAGTCAAATATTGTCAAAATCCACACAGCTAATTACTGCAGCCTAATTTTAGACAGTCCTGCACAAGACGCAGAATATGAAACAGTTTCAGTATTTCTGTCTATAAAATCTACCATGTGCATTGAATATTTGCACTAAAACAGTCTCGCTTGGCCTGAAGCTGTGGTTAGACAGTAATGGATGGTGTGATGGAAAGCATAAAAAGAAAACAGGTTTGTAAACAAGCTTTGGTTTTTAACTTCAACTTAATTTAAAATTACTACAGTCTGTTGGCCTGGGATCAGGTAATATGCAAGTAAGGGCTTCAGGAAGATCAGTTAGAAAAAATTACATATGAATAGCTTTGTGTTATTGTAGAAATGTATCCATAATGACTAACCAAAATAATTAAATGCTAAGATTAGGTAAAACATAATATTTAAATGGCTAAAAAGATCAATCTAGGAATATTTTACTTAAAAATTAAAGTTATATTCACACCAATTTTTCTGTTTAATCCATCATTTTAAGCACATATTCACAGCCAGACTTAGTGGCTCACTCCTGTAACCCCAGAACTAGGGAGGCTGGGGCAGGAGGATCGGCTGTGAGTTCAAGACCAGCCTGGGCTACATAGTGAGTTCCAGGTCAGTCTCAACTACATACTGAGATCCTGTCTCAACCACCCCCAAAATAAATAAATAAATAAAAGAAACATATTCACATAGTTACACATCAACTGGCCCAAATCAAGATGATCTGACTTAAAAAGGTGAGACGAAACCACACAATGAAAGGTAATCTAGATATGTTGCATATATTGTCAAATACATAAATGTAATATCTTGTGTAAAGCAATTGAAAAGTGTTAGTTGGGATGTATGTATTCTCTTATTCCACATTGTGCTAAACACACATATATAATTTATATATTACTATACATGTATAAATATATAGTGCATTATTACATATATTAAATAGGACAAAGCACAATACAAAATGCATTGTTTGTATATTTTTCTCATGCCATGTGTCAGTTTTAATATTAGAAAATATCTTTTAAAAATGCAGACTGTAATTTTGAGACATTTATTTTTTAAACATCAGTATGAAAATGAAAAATGTTTTCTATATATTTAAAGCCTTTCATTTATTGATTTTTTTAAAATTGCCCAGGAGCATAGCCATTTTGGAAAGTGCAAACCATATTTACCTTCAAGCCATTTTCAAGTCTCCTGAGTGAGCTACAGTAGTTTTATGCCAACCTATCCCTAATCTGATCTGATGAATCCAGTAGTTTGCTTATGGCTAAAGCAAGGCTGCTATTTCTATCAAGAGTATTTGACCCTTGCTATTGGCAAAAAGTGCTAAGGAGAGTAAATCTGATTTGCATAGAAAAATCTGAACTAGGGCCAGACATCCTGGTGACATTTGATCTTAATCCTAGTACACTTCTTTGCCCTGCTGCATTTTTGCCTTTCACAAAATTGATTTTTGGCTCTTCTGAGGACTTTGTCATTCAGTAATAGTCTATTTGTCTGAGGCTACTGATCCCAATTATGCCGCTTAAAACATACAATTATTAGAAACACAAGCCTATACTGGTGCTTACATGAATGTGAAGAGTCAAAGATTGTATAACGTCAGGCAGAGGAGGAAGAGTTTTCAAGTCAGAAGAAATAAAATGCATGTAGTTCTTTAAAATCTATTCTGAAAAGGATGCTTAAAATTCTGAAGTTCAGCCTACTTCAAAACACCCCAGGTTATAAAATACTAATGTTTCAAAGTAAGTAGAGCTCATCCCTAATGAATAGAAGTCAATAGATTAGCATTTTAAGTATGGGATGACAGCATGATTGCAATAAACATCTGTAAAATTATTGCTTTTCATCCACATTAATTTGTTAAATGACTGCCATGCAAATAGCCCCAAACCATAAATAAAAAAAGCATCCAGAAATCATTAGTACATTAGAACTTGGTTACCTGATTTAAAATAAAAAAAAAATAAAGAAAGTGTGTTGATGTATAACTTACAGTACTAGAATATAATGAGGAGGTAGAAGTTAGTGGAAACCAAGGCACTTTTGTGTCCTAGGAGAATTTCTGAGAATGAGCACATGCTGTTTTCAGTAGTTACTGTTGGCTATTTAAAAAAAGATTAATGTATATTGCTCTGTTGTAAAAGAATGCCTCACCTGCTGTGGCCCAGTAGTTGCTTTTGAATTTCTGCCTATGGATATGGGTTTGTATATTGAGATCATTGGGGTGTACTGCGTTTATACAGGCACCAGAGCTACTGTAACCATCTTGCTGAGAATTTGATGTTAAAAGGGGCAAAATGAATGGAAAACAGAATTAAGGTTTGATGCATCCCAGTCAAAGACAATTCATATTAAGCAAATATCTTATTATTTTTATTTCTTGTTTAATTATTTTAATGAATTGAAAGTTTTGAAAATCAGTTTAATTGTATGAAAACAGTACAAAATATTAAAGGCAAAATTTGAAGATTTATCATCTCAAATTAGGTCCCAAGATATATAATGCACACATATGACATAATGACATTAACAACAATCAGTAGGCATAGCATGGATTCTGTGCCAGGCATAGTGCTAAGCTCATTAAAGTTATTTTCTTGTTCATTTAATTTTCAATAATCATATGAAGAACATATGATTATTCCAATCTATCAAGAAGAACATATTGCTTGAGTGTTCAATTTTCCTGCAGTTGCCTTACATACATGCCAGAAGCTGCCTTAGATTTAATTCCAGTAACCATATTTTTAAATGCTCTGTTAAACTACTTTTGAAAAGATAACCCATTTAACCAGACTCAGCCTGGTACCTCCAGTACTTAAAATTCCCTGACTCAGTCATTTACTCCCAAATATACTCGCTTGATTAACACCATTGTTCCTTCTTGACATACACTTCCAAATATTATCTTAAAAATTGTCTCATTCATCTAAGAGGTTCATCAATAAATGTATCATATCTTTCTAGAAAACAAAAGAAAAGCAACTAAATTTAATATTTTGGTGATGCCTTTTCTCCGTGGTTGTCCTCTTTTTGTTTTTGTTTTTGTTTGTTTGTTTTCACATTGCCTTATATTCAAACAAACATGTGTCACTGTCTCATAGAGCAGAGCACCCCATACCCAGGCCAGTGAAAAGCACTTGTCCACAGCTTGTTAGGCCACCAGCAGGAGCCAAGTGGCAGGCAAGGGAGTGAAGCTTTATCTGCATTTAGAAGCTGTTCCCATCACTTGTTTATTGATTGAGTTCCACCTCCTCTCACACAGGGGTTGTATTTGATACTCATGGGAGTAAGAACCTCATAGTGAATTAAACATGCGAGGAATCTAGGTTACAGGCTCCTTAGGAGAACCTAATGTCTGAGGTCCTGAGGTAAAACTGAGATGGTGATGCTAGCCCTGGGGAGTGGCTATGAATGCAGATTATGGCTTTCATAGCCACCTCCCTCTCCAATAGCTTTCTTCCCTTTCCTTAGTAAATTTGATGCAAGTGTGTGTAACAGGAATTGTAGTAGATGTAGCCCTGAAAAACCAGTGCCAATCCATGTTCTCCTGGCCTTAAAAAAACAGAATTTAAGTAGGAGGGAGCAAGGGCCAAATACGCACCAAGACATCAGACTGAGCCAGAGCGCATGCAGGAAAACAGTCCACCTACTGTCATGTATTAAGACAAAGAAGTAAAAGCAGCAAGTAAATATATGAAAAAATGTTCCACATCACTGATCATTCGAGAGATGCAGATGAAAACAACACTGAGATTCCACCTCACCCCACAAAGAATGGCTGCTATCAAGAAATCACACAATAACAAATGTTGGCGGGGTCGTGGGGAGAAAGGAACCCTTCTCCATTATTGGTGGGAGTGCAGACTGGTGCAACCACTATGGAAATCAATATGAAGATACCTCAAAGAGTTGGACTGGAAGTTCCATTTGAACCAGTCATCCCTCTGCTGGGTATCTTTCCAAAAAAACTAAAAGAATCATATCACAAAGAAGTATGTGCACCCATGTTTATAGTGGCACAGTTTATAATAGCTAAAACTTGGAAGCAGCCTATTTGCCCATCCGTTGGAAACTGGATAAAGAAGATGTGGTTTTTCTATAAAATGGAATATTACTCAGCCATAAAGAATGAGAAAATAGATTCATTCATAAGAAAATGGATACATATTGAAGATATACTCCTAAGCGAAATAAATAAGGCACACATGTGCAAATACCGAATAGTTTCTCTGGTGTGAATAATCTGCAATAATACAAAAGATCCTAATAAGATTACTGACATTGAGTAATGGGAAGAAAGGAGCTAAAGGTGTAGGGAGAACCAAGATTTGTCATGTAGAAGCACAAGATCCCAACAATGAATGTAACTGTACTGTATCCCTAAAATGTACCAATAAAATCAATTAAAGCTGAAAACAAAAGACTTGTCCCACTGGCTTTTGTTCCCTTTTAGAATTTTATTGTCATCTTCAATTTTTGTTAATTCCAGTACCCCCACCCCGAAAAGGGCAGGTTTGTTTTGCTGGGAACTGGGACAATTTATCTTTCTGACCACACCCAGGGGTGTGGGTGCAGTGGGTTTTCCCTACACTGACCAATCCCTTAGTATTCTTCTCCTCCTGAGTCCTGCAAGACTTTAACAAGTGACTGCATGCTGTGGCCTTTTGTTTGATTTAGCACAGTCCTGAGATTGGCATCAAATAGGCAGGACTTCAGAAAATCTACTGGATTCTTATCTTATCCATCTTGGAATATTTTTTCTGTACCTTCAGCTTTCTTTGTGTTGCTTCTGTGTGGTCAACCATGTGCTTGCTAACTTAATGAAATTTCAAGAGCATATCTTTCCTTATATTTTCTGTTTCTTTATGTACAACATAAGGTATAGAATGTCAAGCAAAATAAAATTATGTCAAAGAAAAAAGTGGCCATGAATTCATGCTATGAATGCATAGATATTCATATGGAAATCATAGTCAACTGTTGGTAGACTCATATCAAAACCCTGTTGGGGGCCGGGGAATTAGATCAGTGTTGCCCCACTTATAAACAATTTTTTAAAATTTGATAATTAATTATATAGTGTACGTGTCTGTTTATCACATGTTTGTGTGTGTGGGTATATATTGATACCTGCATATTTGTTTCTCACCACACTTCATATTTCCAAAACCATAAGAGGATTAAAACTTATAGTTTCCACCTGCCTTGCAAGTGCAAGGACCCGAGTTCAATCCCTGGTACCAAAAAAAAAAAAAAAAAAAATCTTATAGTTTCCAAAATATGAGTCAAATATCAAAACACCTGTCATTCAGCAGCAGTCAGGGAAGACAGCTATGAGGTTAAGGATGATAAATATGAGAGCAAGGAGGAATCAGGGAATTCAGTCTTCATAGAAAGGCCAGCAACAACAAAATCTTTTTTTTTTTAAATCAGTGCATATTTGCAGTATGTAGTAATTACATTCATCATGGAGCATTGGTAAAATGGGCTGGGAGAGTGAATTAATGTAACTGATCCAGAGGAGTAGCTCAGAGATTATTTGAATTTTGAGGAGTCTCATTCTTTGGCTGTCAAACTAGATTATAAAGTGACAAAGTCATCTATATTGAAACTGCACCCTTTATAGCATAAATTTGGCTGTTGAGTTTTCACAGATGGCTTTTAGCAGATTGAGGTAGAAACCATCTATTCTAATTTTTTGTTGGATTTTGTTGGATACTTTTCAGCATCTATCTAATGATCATATGTTTTTTGTCCTTGACTCTATTAATATATTGCATTACATTTGTTGATTTGCATATGTTCAACCATCCCTGCATCCCTGGGATGAATCCCTCTTGGTAAGGGTATAAGGTTCTCATGATGACCTTCTGCATTCTATTTGCCAGTATCTTATTAAGGATTTTTTCATCTGTGTGAAAGCTATAGTACTCAGAAAAAAAGAGGATGAGAAAATGAAAAACAATATTTGCCCTGGGTAGGAAGAACCAACACAGTGAAAATGGCCATGCTTCCAAAACTGCTATATAGAGTTAATGCAATCTTGACTGAAATTCCAGCAGCATACTTCACAGACCTTGAGAAAACAATCCACAAATTCATTTGGAAGAAGAAGAAACTAGAGTAGCAAAAGCATTTCAGGGCAACAAAGAAAAAGTAGGGGATATCACAATCCCCAGCTTGAGACTATATTACACAGCCACTGTGATAAAAACAGCGTGGTAGTGACAAAGAAACAGACTTTAGGACCAGTGAAACAGATTGAAACATGCAGAAAAAAAATCCAGACATACTCAGCCACCTCATCTTCCTTGCTGGAGGAAAAATAGCCTCTTTAATAAATAGCTATTTAATAAATAATAAATGCTGGAAAAAATGGGTTTCCAACTTGTGAAAGATTAAAATTAGACCTATATCTCTCACTGTACACTAAACTAAAATTGAGTTGGATTAAAGTTCTAAATATTAAAACAGAAACACTAAACTGTCTGGAAGAAAGGTTAGGTAGAACTCTTGAAGACAGAGGAATAGGAAAAGATTTCATGAACAAAACCTCAGTTGCAAGTGGCGTAGCATAAAGAATATACAAGTGGGATCTCTTCTTATTAAAAAGCTTCTGCACGTCAAGAGAAACCACCAACAGTATGAAGAAAAAACCCACAATGTGGGAAAAAATTTTTATCAGTTGTTCCTCAGACATAGGTCTACTTTCTAGAATATATAAAGAATTTAAACAAATCATACCTCCCAAATTTAAAGATCCCATCCAAAAACAGGCATGTGAAATGAACAGACATTTCTCAGACAAAGAAGTAGAAACAGCAAATAAACATATGGACAAATGTTCAGCATCACTGGTCTTTAGAGAAATGCAAATAAAAACAATGATGAGCTTCCACCCTCACTCCAGAAATAATAGTTCTCTGGTGTGAGAAAAAGGAAAGTGTAAATAAGGATGAAAATGTATAATAGATAATGCGAAATAGGAAGAAAAGTTACAAAGGGGAAGAGGAAGAGGCAGGGACAGGGAAAACAAAAGAGGAGAATGAAATTAATATAAGAAATGGAAAAAAGGTCTTTGTAAATAGGGAGGGGTGGAGGAGCTTAAGGAAGGGCAGGGGGAGGGGGAAAATAAGAATTAGGATATATTTTGTAAAGGTACAAATCTCCACTGATGAATATCATATTGATGAAATTGCACTATCACATTTCTCCTCATACAAGAACTTTGTTAAAAATTCTTGAGTATTTTCCTGACTTCAGAGCCCTTCTTTCGATTGTTTTGTTCCTATCTAAATTCTTTTGTGTTATTTTCTATGATGGTCAATCCCATTTGCCAATTTTGTGAGAGACACCTAAGAGATCAGAAAAGCACACCTCCACATGTGTCTGAGTGAGTCAAGGGCCTTCGACCATGGGAGTTTTACTAGTCTTTGCTATCTTCCTCTGACACTTTTCAACATGCCCTGCTTCCCAGATGGCATGAAGTGAGCAGCTGTGCTCCACCATACCTTTCTGCCCTGATGCTCCTGTCTTGTAGACAGCCACCCACAGGCTAAAACCAGGAAAAGGAATAAACTTTTTCTTTTCTGAGCTGTGTTTGTCAGGTACCTTTGTTCCCAACATTGCAAAGCTGATGAACACAGAAATTTACTACCTAGGGAAGTGAGGTTGTTTCTGTGAGTATAACTGATCATGTGGTTTCTAAGACTTCGGAAAACTTTTATGAGAGGACATTGGAAAGATTCGCAAATAGTAAGAGGAGGAGCCCTGAAATACTATAAACAGAGCTTGGCTGGCATTTGGTGGGGAGCTCAGGGCACCAGAAAGCTGACAGGAGTGCAGTTAAAATTGTGCCAATGTGACAGTCTCAGGGACTGCACTAGAGGCCATGACTGCTTCATTCCAGTGAAGAACCTGTCTGCATTTCCCCATGTCCTAAGACTTTCTATGAAGCAGAACTCAAGGCATGGGACTAATAATTCAATAGAATAAAATTGAAGACAGCATATGTTTAGGCACTGGCATGAATATTGCCACCTACTTTTAGCCAAATTTACCATGAGAACTAGGAAGAAAGCAATGCAAAGTTGGAAAGAAAAAAAAAAACCTTTCAGTTTGTTAAGTAAATAAGCACAAGTAAATTTAGAACAAAGTAGTGTTGGTTGCTCAAACGCTATTAAAAACAGCCAACTAGAGGGCCAGGGATTTAGCTCAGCGGTTCAGTGGCCTGCCTTGAAAGGACCTGAGTTCTATCCCTGGTACTGGGGGAAAAAACACAGCCAACTAGGGCTGGGGACTTAGCTCAGTGGTTCCAGCACCTGCCTCACAAGCGCAAGGACCAGAGCTCAATCCACAGTACCAAAACAAAAATAAAAATAAAAAACAGCCAACTAATTTGCACTGGAACAAGAATGATACCTTAAGGGAATCTCAGAAATCAGCAAAATGTTACTTATACCAGAATCAGGATGAAAAGTGTAAATTTTCATTTGAGAAGAGAGACCCTGGGCACTCTCTCCCAGAAGGCCTGCCACCAGCTTGATCTCCTGGGATTCATTTTAACATGCTAAACTACCCCGATGCTCAGAGACTGCTGGGGCTATGATCCAGAGGGGGGATTGCTGTTAGGGGTAGGGTGAGGGACGGGGTAGCTACTGTTTGAGTTGGAAGCAGACCTTGGCTTCATGCATGTGATACTATGCATGTGTAGGTGTGCAAAATGCAAGAGTTGTAGGGTCACAAAGCATTCTATTGAGATGTCAAAGGAAGGCCTAGAAGCCAGGTAATCCTTGACAGATTAAGAGTTCTTGCTAGGAGCCCCTGTTCAGCAGAGATGGCCCACTGTCAGGAAGGTGACTATAGAATTTAGCTCAACAGATTAAGTAGACATGTCTCTGAGTTCCCAATGCACTTAATAATGTATTGCTTGCTATTTCTTTACATTTACTTTTTACACTTATCATTTCCCCACATAGTTATTTGTATTGTTATTGAGATAGACATGAGTAATATTATTCAAAATATTTTTTTACAGCCTGTGATGTGACTAAACAGAAAAATAAATCACTAATATTTAATTGTATATAATGTTAAGTACTGGATATTTTATATCAAATGTTTATAGAAAATTAAGTAGCTAATGATGCACTCCAAAAGCAAGGTTTTGTTTCTTTCTTTTTTTAAGTTATCTGAGAGGAATAAAATAGTCATCTAAAACTTTGATGGAAATATTAACAGCATTTCAGTAACCAAACTTTTCCTAATAGTTTGCTTAAATAGGAAATAGTTCTAGTACATTGCATTATTGAATTACTCTTCTATATCACACCACTGTCAAAAAGTAATGGAAAATATATCCAATCAAACATGGTAAATTTGTTTTCACTAGAAAGCTCTTCAGTTGCAATTCTGTTTTACTTCTTAATCTTCTTATACGTAACCTCTAGGAACTGCTTGAAGATGAGAGGCACACAGATTGCTGGGTTACCTCTTATGTCTTCCCCTGGGATTTTTCTGTTGCTTTCAGCAAGCTTAAAATAATCTCTACATAAACAAATATATTATTTTGCATTACTTAATTTTATCTGTCAAGTCCATTTCGAGAATATGGATATGAACAAATTAATCATATGGACTGAGACAGTCACTCAGACTTGTACAAGACTTGAATGTTAATGTAGTAAGTCCTTCGCACTTGTGAAAGCAAAATATGAGACAGGTCCACAATGATAATTTTATACTCATATTAGACACTTAATCTTTAATTGGTTTCAGTAAAACAAATAAAACAAACAAATAAGTAAATAAATATAAAAAATTAACCAGGGCCAGTGATGTGGCTCAGTGGTTCTGGAGCCAAAAAACAAACAAACAAAAAAACAAAAAACAGAATTTATGATAAATTTTAAAAATTTACTCGTTACACAACTGTTGTGATTTTTTATGTATAATGTTAAAACTCTAGAATATACATTTACTTCTATCAGTTATGCTGGAACAAAAGTATGCAAGACATTGAGAAATATCTTGATCATATCCTCATCCAATTATTAGGTTTTATAAGGCCTAGAGATCTGAGTTCCTTGAAGTCATGACCATTGGATTAGAAAACAAAGTAGTATTGCAGGTATAATTAGAATGTTCTAATATTTCTATAAGAAAAAATATTTATAACACACAAATGTACTTGTTTATATATACTTATATAAACTCAAGCCTTTCAAAGAAAGGAAATATCACAAAACTTAATGCAATGTATGTATAGTTGTTTATTTGATAACAATTAAAATATATTTTATTTACCAAATCTCTCCATGAAAATAAGAAAAAAAGTACTTAAATTAAAAATCTACAATGTTTGAATAAAGATAAGTATGCTTTTAATATTGCATAAATAAACCAGGTTTTATTTTTGTATTTACAGTTTTTCTGATTTTATCTATAGTGACTTTTTCTTCCTTTCTTTCCTATATGTTAACAAAGTTTAATTTGTGCATTGTGTATAATTAAATATAAAATTTGCTTCACTTCACACAATTATGTTTGTGATATGAAGGATTCCCAAAAGTTAAAACTAAAAAGTACCTACATTCTTATAACGATGTCGTATTTCTGTTTGCTTCACTATCATGCATTTTATTTATTATTGCCTTCAAGAGGCCAATGAAAAAGACTGGAAAACTTTACTGAACAGTCTTTTTATTTACAAAATTCATTGAATTATTTAGTTAACATTATATTTAATGAAAAAAGTTTAAATTGTAAATGAAAATATAAAAATAATTTATTGTGTTAATATTTTAGTGGTTTTTCAAAACTCTTTCTTTCTTTCTTTTTTTTTCTTTGGTACCGAGGATTGAACTCAGGTCCTTGTACTTGGAAGGCAGGCCACCGAACCACTGAGCTAAATCCCTGGCCCTCAAAACTCTTAATGGCCCTATTTTTTATTAAATTAAATATTATATTATCTATATTAAAACATATTATTTTGTTATTTTAGTTTAGTTATGTATAATGTACAACTTATGTTATTTAATTTTCTCTTTTATAGTGAGAAAATCCATATTATTCATTGTTCAATATATTTCACTCCAGGGAGATTTAGCGGTATACAAAAATATTACTTTAACCTTCTAAGCATAGGCACAAAGATCTCTATCAATATCTTTACTCATTTGCCAATGAACTGTGACTGATTTTGCCAGATGTAGAAACTGAAAATATAAATTCCTAAGTGATTTTAATTTCATATAATGACAATTTTTGGTATAAAAATGTACTGGCATATTTATTTTTGAAAAACAATCATTATATAACTGAAATTCACATTTAACTGACCATCCTCTATTTCACCTGAGAACTCTGGTTCCAATGTTGACTTAAAAACACTTTGACTATTTTAATAGCAGTGACTGCCATGTCCATAGAAATATAAGTGGTTCTGTGATGTGGAAAAAACACTGATGGCTTCAAGTGAGGTCACGAATGTTCTTTTGTTTTCCATATAAAATATCAATGGTAATCTTTTGCAGGATCTGAAAAATCTTCAGCCATAATACTGACAATATTAATTTTAAACTTTATATTATTTATTTGGCAAGTTGACTGATTTGCAAATATAAAGATGTACATCTGCTTAAAAATTAATATGCTACAAATAGTTGAAAACAAAGCACAACAGGAAGTATTTTGTCCATTCATATTCCAGAAAGAGTTGTAGACCCATTCCTTCTTTTTTCTCCTCAGACAAGTTAATTCAACCTTTGCTTTTGAGGATATAAGCTAGGAATTAACAAGATATCCAATTGTAAAGATGTTTACATGTTAAAACATGATAAATACAGAAAGAGAAACAAGTGTACATACTGTTATACATGTAAGAGACATGTCTAAATGTCATGTGTTTTTGTAATCAACAGGCAAAGGTTTGGTGCTCTTTAGTTAAAAGTGTCTTATTCCATATTTAATACATAAGGAAAATTCTGTGTGAGGTATAGTAATGTAGTATATTATTCAAATTTTGCCTAAAGTTTTTTGCTACAAATATTTAGACATCAGGATTAAGTCACTATAAATTAATTTGTTTCACATTAAATGATTTAAAACCATATTTTGACATAATGGCTTTCTTCTGTTTCAGTACCATATAAATACATTACAAAACAACAAAGAATTATATTTATTACATTTGTATCTGTACGTATAAATGTATACAGCTTGCTTTAAAATAACACATATGCTACTATGATATGTTTGAAGAAATTAAAATAACATTTTGAGTTCATTAAAATTATTTCATTCTGAATCGTTCACTGTACACATTTTCATTTGTTTCTATAAACAGAAAACTATTTTTTCTTATTCAAAATGTACATAACTGTTTAAAAAATCTCAAATATGTGCTCAAATTTTTGATAAATGTATCATTTTATTTGTGATAGCTTCTATGATAATTCAATTTTTAGAGACTGTAAAGTTAATGATATTGTTTATTTGAATTTTACGGTCTTAGAAATGTCTTTAAGGAAACTACTTAATTGTTTAGGTGAACTTATACGTTAATATTTATTATACCTGAAGCATTAAAGGCAACTATATACAAGTCATACTTTTCAATGTTTTAAAATACTTCTACATAATGGATATACACATGACAGTAGTGAGTCAGGAAGGATCTGTTAATTTTAAATAAAATTTTAGTTAATTTTAAATGAATTTTTTAATCTCATAAAAGTATTACAGTCCAAGATGCAAAGAATCTGAAATGGTATAGATTATTGAGTTTTTAAGTAATAGTTTGCTGTATATTAGTAAAGATAAACTTCTGTTTTTGAATGACCAAGTACTGGTTGCCAATTTGTGTTAAAGATGAAATTGTGTAAGAGCATGTACTTATAATTCATTCATGCAACACGATTTAAAAAATATTGCATACTTATTTTGAAAAAATTTTTTTTCATTTCACTGTAGTATTTTAGTTTTTATTTTTGGTGCATCTACGTCTTTAGATCTTTAAAAACATGAAAAATAATTATTTTGCTATAAAGATTCTCTAATATTCTGTAATTATCTTTTCAAAGATATATACATAGCACACAGATAATTTGATTTTAATAGAGCATACAGATAAAAGGTGGACTTTTTTCTGTTGTTATCTGAAAACTACTGAAGAACATTATTTATTATTCATCTTTTAGAAGCCTGCGTATAAACATTCTGTCCATGATTTATAGTAAATTACCCTCAGATCCACATAGAAAAAGAGTTGTACACTTAACATGTTTAGAAAATCACATAAATGTTAATCAGCTGTAGTTTCTCTGTCATTATTTTGCTTCTATAAAGTTTCTTAACGGCAAATAAGGTAAAGATTAAAAATTAACTACTATATACAACTTAAGTTGTTTTGACTATGGCTATCAATCATGGCAGTAGAATAATTGCAGTCATAATAACATATATCCACAGCTAGAAATATATATAAATCCAACATCTGATGTACTATAAACCACCATAACACTAAGACATACCTGTGGGGTCCAAGAAAAGAGATGATATTGATAGAGAAAACTTTAATAGAAAAAAGTAGGAAATTTCACATTGCAAGATAACTTCTGCCATTTGGTCTGTTTAGTTCAGAACTAACTGGCATAGGAGGCATCTAGTCTCTCTAACAAGTTTTGTAAGCAAAAGAACACTTATTAGCTTTGCTGATGAAACACACCCCCTTCCCCTGGAATAGAATAGATAACTAAATGAATTTTAAAGGTAACTTCCCCTACCAAAGAAGTGCAACATCCAGGTTGAAATTTAGTTGCCTCACCACCATGTTTTGAATATCTTCAATATGAACTGTGAAAATGCAATGTAACCAACTGAATGAGGTCAAGGCTGTAAAGTCCTATAAAAGAAGGAATTGTAACCCAGTGGGGGAATCCATAAGGGCACTGCCATTACCTGTCACCAATCCCCATCAATGGAGTAAACTTTTTTTTATTTTACTTCCATTCTTCTGCCTCTCTGTGTGTCACTTGCCAATTCCTTTGGTGCATTGACTGGGAAGGAAAGGGACAACTGACAGGGCACATGTTGGTCCTTGACTGGAGTCCCACCAGAGGAAGCAGCTGTCCTCCTCCTTGGAAGGGAAGAGGCACACCCCTAGGATTTCCTGGGTTCCCTTTCTAGGACACAGAGGCCAGGTCACCAGTAGTGGATTGCTGGAACCTGGAAC
Source organism: Fukomys damarensis (assembly GCF_012274545.1). Lineage (NCBI taxonomy): Eukaryota > Metazoa > Chordata > Mammalia > Rodentia > Bathyergidae > Fukomys > Fukomys damarensis. Next base: position 77,796,384 of record NW_022900926.1, read on the forward strand.
AGAGACAGCAGAAGGAAGGCATATGAGTGGAACTGTCTGTCTGAATGGTGAGATTCCCTGGGCAACCCCTCCTTTGTTTTACATTTCTTCTGCTTTTATCTTAATTGAATGTTTGGGCAGGTTACAGATTGGAGGACTGATTATCTTCCCTTATCTGCCATTTGTGAGGATTAATATCCTCAATTTGGGCAAAATATAGAGTGCAGGCCTATTCATCCTACACTTTTTGCCATTTGTGAGGTTTGTGAATTCCCTCAATTTGTTGTTGTGCATTGTATTGTGCCTTGTAAGGAGCCCCAGGAAGGGAATGTGTTAACTTCTTGTGTGATTGTGTGTGTGTGAAAGAGATTCAGTAAGGAGAGTGAGTGGAATGATCTACCAGTAGCCTCTTCTGTGCACCAAGGCAAAGGGAGGGGGCATTTACTCTTAAAGATCCCTCCCAGAGTTGCAGAACTTTTGAGTGGCCTGTTTCCATGATTCCATGATTCCTTGGCTAGCATTGAATATGAGCAAAGTGGAACACTAATGTGGCAGTCTTTCTTCAGATCAGATGGGCCTTAATTGGGAACAAGAAGCCTGATGGCTGGTACCGGTGAATGTGAACGATACCCACCCTTTGTTTGTCCTGCAACATCGGGCAAGGGAATATCTAGGGATCATGGGAAATGCAAATACTAAACCAACTGTTCTTGAGTACATAATTAAGAATTTTGATAAAGGTTTGGTGGGGGACTATGGGGTAAAATTAAAATCAAAAGATGATCAGAAAACTTTGTGAGTTATCATGGCCTCACCTAAGCCAGACTTGCCCTCAGAGAAAAAACCCTAGTCAAAAGAAAAGTTATCTTCCTTTGTTTTAATGCAGCTAAAGTTCAGCTACCACCACTCTAGAGTGAAACAGGTCTATACAGAGAATTCCACAGACTTTGACTCCAGGAGAGAACACACTCAAGGCCCTGCTTTCACTACACTGGAAGCTGGTGAGTCCATGCATGGCTGAAGAATGAGGACTGTGATGAAGATATTATGGACTCTTATGTTGTATCAAACTGTTATGAGCTATTATGTTTTGAATTAAGAGTTTATAAGCCTAAAGATGATAAGTTTGATAAAAATATGTGACCTTTAAAACGATTAAATGGTGACTGGAGGGAAATCCCCTCACTCTTCTTTTTGATGCCTGTCCAAAAGAACTTTATGAAAACCCTGGTAACATACTTGACTATAGGAAATATACACAAAAAGATGTATTGGGTCAGATAATGCTCAAATATGGTTAAACAGTTCTGTTGTAACCCAAAATTATTGGCAATTGTGATAACTGTAAACATGGACAAGGTAAAATGTATATAGCCTTTAAAAGTTGCATATAGCTTGGCCTTGACAAACAAGGTGACCAAAAGTAACAGTTTTTTTTTTTTTTAATGTTTGTATTGGGTATCAGTCAACTGCTAGGCATGAGCCTCAGAAGTTAAAAAGATAGATTCTGCAGATTAAAAAGGTTTGGAAAGATCTCTTCCAGAAATAGGGAAAACTCCTGCACTTCAGGAAATACAGAATATCTTAAAGGGGCATCCAAAATTATACAGAAATAGAAATAGATATGATGGACTTGATTGAGGGTACTCATTCACTGCTGCTATAGGAATTAGCCTTTGATTGCTGAATCTGTGCACCATTCACTGTGGTGACTTATCAAGTAATTGGCATTATGAATGGCCTTCTCTTAGAGCCAATAAAGCTTACTTTGCTCAGCTACCCATTCGATGGAATTAAGAATGGGTCTTGCTTTCTTGGTATCCAAAAGTCACACAATGTATCAGCTATCTGAACTCATATTGTTGATTTTTCTTCTACCACTGGTAATTCTGCCCCAAATGGAATTTTCTCTGTGGAAATGATGTTTTTAAGGTGATTTCAAAATGTTCTACTTGTTTATGTGCTCTTGGGATCCTAATCCTCAACTTCTCTGTCTATACTCCTTCATGAGAAAGATGACTTTACAAATTGCTATGACAAAAGTTTCCATCAAAAACAAAAAGGGAGGGGACCCAATTGTCCTCCCCATATTAACAGGATTGGCTCTAACAGGTAGTCTCACTCTAAGTGCTATAGTTCTCAGGTTAGAATAATAACAGTTCATGACCTTGGGACAGAAGATTAAAAGACTTAGAAAAATTGTGAGATACAATTCAAGCTTTAGAAACTCAGATTTGGGTCTGGGATTTAGCTCAGTGGTTCTGCCACCTGCCTCGCGCGCACGGGGACCCAATCAATCCCCG
>NW_022900926.1:77798683-77899103 GCF_012274545.1 Fukomys damarensis
AAAAAAAAAAAAAAAAAAAAAAAAAAAAAAAAAAACTGAAGTTTATTCTAATACAGTATACAGAATAGAAGAACCCTTGATCTTCTCACTGTGCCAAGAAGAGAAACTTGTCTGTTTCTGGGAAAGGAATGTTGTTACTATGCAAACAATATTTAAAGAATCATTAGATAAATTAAGAGATTGTATTTGACTGCTAGGAAAAAAGTTTGGTACTGAGGACCTGGCATTCAATTTTGGCCTTAACTTGTCAGGATGGAGTGCTTGGATGAGCTCCCTCACAGGACCAATTATTGTTATACTGCTTCTCCTTACTTTTGGTCCCTGTATGGTAATATGGGCATCAAAACTCATACATCAGAGAATAGCTTGCTCAGCACTACCAGATGTTAATTATGCAGAACAATGAGAATTGGTATAAATATAATGAGGGGTAAGGTGTTACCCCAAGAAACAAAGGGAAGAATTATAGGGAAAACTTTAATAGCAAAAAAACCTAGGAGATGTCACAATGTAAGATAACTTCTACCATTTGCTCTGTTTAGTTCAGAATTAACCAGTATTCAAGGCATCTAGTCTTCCTAACAAGTTTTGTAAATGAAAAGAATCATTGTTAGTTTTGAGGTCCAATCATGACCCCTTCCCCTGGGCTAGAATAGATAACTAAATGAATTTTAAAGGTAACCTCCCCTACTGAATGAGATAAAGGCTATAAAACCCTATAAAAGAAGGAATTGTAACCCAGTGGGGCAATCAATCAGGGCATCACCATTAGGTGTCATCGATCCCCATAGATGGAGTAAACTTTTTCATTTTACTTCCCCATTCTGCTGCCTCTCTCTGTGTCACTTGCCAGTTCCTTCTGTAACAATGTGGGGAAAAGAAGTACCAATAAGCTTCTAATTTTTCCACTGGTTTATTGAAATAAAGATTTGCATATCTTTCTCCTCTACAGAAAATTGAGCCTGGCTTAACTTTTAATATTCCTTTTGGTATAAAATTAATAGATGTATAGTATCAACTGTTCTACAAGGCAGAAGTACTTGTGTAATTTACAAAAGGACATCCAACTTGTAACCTGGATTTTGCCTTGTAATAGGCATTCTCCAAGGGCACCACTATCATAATTCTTGGTTCTTTTGGCTGGACTAATAAAGTTATGCTCATATTCCTATTTTTATAAGACAGAATAGTTTCTGCACAATATCCCAATCATGCATCCCTGAGATTTCTTTTTCTCACATTGAAATTTCATTTGGAGTCCTGTTTAAAAAGTATGACTGATAGAACTGAGCTGCTATTCTACATTTCCTGTTCAGTATACAAAGAAATCTTGGTCCGTGGTACCCAATTACAATTCTGTAGTTTAAGTTTTTAGTTTAACCTAAAAGACAATTCAGTAAAGTGACAATTTCAGGACATTTGGCAATAATCATCTGTACTGGTAAAATCAAGTATAAAGTAAAATGTAAAATTGGAGGGCATGGGCAAATATTAGTGGGCAAAATGGCAAAAGTTAGATTTTAGAGTTTTGAAAGTAAACTGGAAATCAAGGGCCAAGATTTGAAAAGAAGTTAAACTTCACAAAGCATGCTGAAATTTCTGCCTATAATTTCTTCTTGATACAATATTTGTTAGTCATTAAGCATTCTAAACATTAGTGGAAGGATTAAGTAACTAAGCAGAAAACAAATGAAGCAAAGATTTCAGAGGTGTTTTTACTTGAATTACTAAATAGAAGACTATTTCAGGTGAGACTACAGAAGAGTAACTCTTAAAGTGAGAGTAGTAAAAGCAAACCAGAAATATATCAACATTACAAAGCCTAAAGTGTATCCTCAACTGCATTAAAATTACGCGAATAATTTTATGAGGATAATTAAATTATTCTGCCTAAGGAAAAATAAATTCTTACTGGAGTAAAAGATCATTTAGAGACTCTAAATGCTTTTTATATGCAATGTTTGGAATTCAGTTAAAAAACAAATCAGATCCTGGGGATTTAGCTCATTGGTTCCGCCACCTGCCCTGTAAGTGCAATGTCCTGAGTTCAATCTCTAGAACAAAAAATAAAAAGAAATCAGAATTCATGTCAATAATTGAGATTTTTGTAACTTAAAATGAGAACGAGTACAATATGTGGAACAGAAACACATATTATCCAGAAAACAGAGTTATCAGCAGAGATTTAATGTAATTAATAATTTCAATAAATTACAGGATAGAAAAGTGCCATTCAAAAATTGTTATTAAATCTATAAAGAGAAAAGTTAACCCCAATTTTTTCAAAAGGAAGAATTAAGGAGATATTTTAGAATTAAAATTTTAAGTTAAATAATAAATTAAGTCTATAGATGTGCAGCAAATTACAAACAAAAGAAAATAATAGACAACTACGTTATTTCTTAGTTTAATATTAATTGAAGGTCAGTCAGACACAAAGAAAAGCAAGAAAACACAAAAATAATGCATTGAAATAGTGGTAAGTCTTACATATGGTTGTGATTTTGAAACAAAAAAGGAAAATAGAAGATATAAGTAATGTTTAAGAAAATATTTACTTATATCTGTCCATATATAATGAAACAACAGGTCAAACTTTTAATTTCTATGAATTGCAAGCAAGGTAAATTAAAAAATACAAATATAAAAATTTCTGATAATGACAATATTTACACATAGAACCACATAACTATTCTAAATGGAATAACTACAACATTGATTATAGATATTTCAGTGAAAAAAGTGGAAGAAATAGAAAAATTGTAAAAGAAAATAACTGCTAACTTTTAATTCTATACTGAACTGAAACTCCTTTAAAATAATCAAAGATAATGAAATTTAAATGAAACAAAACTGAAAAAAATCTAAATTATTACTAGCAGAATTTCATTAAAAGTACACTAAAGAATGTACTTCATAAAAAGACAAAATTAACTGATCTTCACATAAAGAAATTCAAAGGAAAACTATTAGAAATGTAATTATAGATATAAATTAAATGTATATCTTTCAAACCAGTAAAAATGTATTTGATTTTAAATTTATGCAGAATTAAAACATTTCAAGGGCTGGGGATTTAGCTCAGTGGTTCAGTGGTTCCATTGTTTGCCTTGCAAGCTCATGGATTCAAGTTTGATCCCAGGCAAAATAATAATAATAATAATAATAATTATTATTATTATTATATAATTATTTTATTATTATTATTTCAATATGTTTTTCATGCTATGCTTTTTATCTGAGTGGACCCCAATCCTACTGCATGCAGAGGCTTATCAAAAGCGATTGGACTACAGGGCACCACAGCCACATGTTGTTGGGAAGTGAGGCCTGAATGCCAGAGGCAGGTCAGGGCGGTGTGGCCCAAAAGAGTCCATCTACCTACCAGCTCCTCTCTTGACTTTGCTTCTTTTCAGCAAGAGGTGAGCAGCTATTGTTCCTCTATGCTTTCGTGTCAGGCTGCATCGACTTGGAGCCAGTTGATCATACATGCACCAAAATAAACCTCTACTCCTTTAAATTGTGAGCATCAATTATTGTGCCTCAGTGGCCAGGAAAGTGACTAAGACATAATATGAAGAGAAAAAGGGAAAAAATAAAATTAAAATGGTTTTAGCTCTGATTTTATCCAGGGTTAATAAAAAGTATAATTTAAAGTAGATTTTAATAAGTCACAGAAGCATATAATAAACTCCAAAATAATAATAACACTGATAAAGAATAAAGAATTGACAGTGAGAGACAAATTGAATAATGTTTAATAAATTGAAGAAAACTAAATATTCTCAACTTATTTTTGAGGCCATGATAATTTTGAACCCAAATAAAAATATTAAATGCCAAGATAATATTGACTAGTTTTTTCTCATACATACAGATTGACTGATTCTAGACATTAAATTATTAATTTCAGATATTAATTTTAGCAATATATAAAAATGAGCCACATTAAAATGAAATTCTAGAAATTCTCATATATGATATACAAGTCTACAATAATGTATCTGCTAATAATTACTAGTCATCCAGAAAATGTCATGTAAATCAGTGTTATATTGATTCTTATTCATGAGAACAGGTAAAAACAAAATTGTCTACTATGATGATTTGTGGGAAACAATCCCCAGTGTCCCCAAGTAAGAAAGTTAGTTTACTTTGGGAAAATGCTTGATCATACTATCTGAAGCTTAACATATGCATATGTATTTCTAATCCCCCAAATTTCTAGACAGACATTCAAATAATTTGAGTACACATTGAATGAGCATGCATGTACTGTCCCTCAGAACCACACACTGGAAAAAAATGAAATGCAAATCAGTTCTTCACATTGAAAAAACTCAGTTGCTTCTCTGTTTTTGTTTATAGTACTTTAAAACTGTAGAATGTGCTGTATCTATAGCATTCTGAGATAAATAGGTACTGGAAACATTTTGTTTCTCTGTAGAAACCAGATTCCCTTCATCACTTTATCAAGTCACTTGACTTTCCAGAATATAAAAACCAGGATGGTCTACTTTCCAAGGTCCTTTATCTGCTGTGCAAGTGAGGCACATGAAATCATGACTCCATCAGAGCAGAGAGTTTGTTGAGCCTTTGGGATAAGATTATTTTGAATTTTTGGCTTCTGTTGTCCTTTGTTTCTTAACTGTAAGTAATGCATGGGCTTCATGTACTATTTGTGAATAATCTGTCTCACAATACTTTGGCAAGTATGTAAAATGAAGTCTGAGATGCTGTAGATTGAACTAATAACCAGTATACTGTGAACTTGCTTTTCAATATGTGATATAATTAATTATAATACTTTAATAAAGAAAATTAACTCCTATCATAATCTATCAAATGATGCATTTGAAAATATATGGGCTGAATGGAAAAAGCCAGGCACAAAAGAATACAGATTTTATAATTTCATTTAGATGATACTTTGAACAGGCTAAACTATAACTTAATAGTTTTACAGGCTGGGAAAAAAGACGAGGGAGTTTTCTATGATACTCATATTATTTATTCCAATATTCATGTTAAAATTTATGTTGTTGTAGTATTAAAATGTGTAATATTATTTTACACTTCTACCCAATAAATGTAGGTATGCATTAGGCAAAAATGTATTGCCACATACATCTGGATTGCCAGTTATTTTCAGAGTGTTACCTTATCAGAGAGATGAACTGAAAATTTTTGTTATAAATGGAGCTCATACGGGTGGTCCTTAAATTTTTTAAATATATAGAAAACAACAACCTGTTATTTCATATATTTAGGGATAAATACTTTCATTGAAATAGCATTTTATGGAAATGTTATTAATGCTAAGAAGGAAATGCAATTAATTCCAAAATGGTAGTCAAAAACAGATTCATTAATTGGGTAAACGACAATGGAAACTTGTATATGCTGAGATGTTTAGAATTTCAGTAAGTAATTGGACATTGTAAGATATGTTAAACAAAACATGTAAAACCTAACAAATCATGTTAAACTACTAACTGTAGGCTATTTAATTCAGGCAAGGCGTGCTTCATTCTGAAACCAATAGTATTATCATAAAATCAATGACATTTCGTAGTGTAGTGGTGATTTTGACATTTTCTAAACATGGGAGCTTTTCTTTTCCAAGCAAAGTCAGTTCTTAAATATCATCTAAAATTACAGTGAAAAATCAGAGAAATAGGAAAACCATCAGAACACTACAGCAGGAAATACACAGGGAGAAATCATTCTGTAAAAATAATGGGTAGGCATTTTGGGAAAATTATGTCCCAGTACTACCAAAGATTTCAGTGTCTGTTGGCAAAAATAGTACTTTTTTCCTATGAAAATACCATAAAATGAGGATGGGTAACACCCATCAGTGAACACTGATCTTTTACAGTGGGAGGAACTGAGACTCTCTGCAATCATTACATTCTCTATCATGTGCATTGAAATCAACATTTTGCTACAAAGCAGGGTGTCATATAGACATCATTAGGCCACAAAGGCTGATGGGTAAGGCAGCACTAAATGGAGGGGATAGAGATATTTTCCTTACCATGTCTGCAACATGTCTAATGAGTGATGACATAATGTTTAATTGCAGTTATATTTAAAATTATTTATTTCATTGTATAGCGTACGAATGTATCAAAAACTCTTGGTGTAATGAAAAACTATGGGTCCTGGAAAAAAAGGAAAATATCTATTTGTTGGATGCAAAGCCTCAACAAGAATATAATTAGCTATAAAGTCCTGTCACTGTGGGAACTCATCCTGAATGCTGCAATAAGCAATCAGAAGCCTTATAGTAAGTCACAGCAGATAGCTCAGGAAGTAGTCAAGAGGCGATTGACAACTGCAGTTTCTAAAGGAAGACTGAATTTGCTGTAGATTCTATCTAGTTTGAGTAAGACACACTAGGGTTGGGTTATCACAGAATGGGAAACAAAGGGAGAATGATGAATCTTCAGCCTTTGTAGAGGGATTAAAGTACACCACTCTGAAGACACACTGTTGAATACAGGGAAGGAGAAGACATGTGAGCTTGAATAACTGCTAGCTCTAGAGCTTGCACACTGCACTGAGCAACTCCTGTGGCATGATAGTCTAGGGTATTGAATGTCTCATAGTAAAAGGACTAAAGTAAGTCAATTTTTGTAGTGGGATTATAATGTATATACAGAGTGAGAGACCTAACAATCAAGTATTAACAGTTGGAAGACTGGGCAAAGCTCCTGTACCTGAGAAATGGAATAGAACCTGAGAAATTTGTGAAAAGAAATGGAATGTATTCTTTCTGATGCTTGGTTGTAGCAATTGCAGATTTTGACAGTGCTATAATATTTAAAATAAAGAAATGCAGGGATGGGGATTTAGCTCAGTGGTTCGGTGGCCTGCCTTGCAAGCGCAAGGACCCGAGTTCAATCACAGTACCAAAAAAATAAAAAGAAAAAAAAAGAAATGCAGAATAGCACCAATAGTTAACAAATACATATATATATTTCTTGCCTATCTTTGCCATATATACATTTCAAATATTCTAATAAATGCACAATTCCCTTCTACAAATAGTTGCAAGTCCCCTTGGAACTTCTCCATGTTTGTCAAGTGAATTTTCACTCTTGACTATCATGTGCTTTGTGTGTAGTATGGGTTATATTGTTATTCCTTTGTCCAAATAAACCAATTGTTCAACAAATTGGCTATATTAGTTCTCCTACAATCAAGGTTTTAGATAAAATATTTTGTCACATATTGACAATATTTGATGTTAATTTTAAATATATATTTTCCAAAGTTAAGAGGTGCAATCAAATATGGGAGCTTTACCTACTTTTATGTGAATTGTTGTGGTGCCTCTGATAAAAATCAAACAATCTCCCTTTCTTTTTGAGTGCTTTTTCTATTCCCTTTGTATTTTCATGTAAATTATAGGATCAGAATATAAGCTTTTACATTTTTAAAAAAAGAGCCTCCCTGCATTTTGACTGGTAAAGCAATTAATCTGCAGATCAGTTTTAGGAGAATTATCAACCTAGCAATTTTGAGATTTCTCTTCAATGATTATGATTTATCTCTCCATTTATTTCTTTAGATTTTACTGAATTTCTCTCTGTAATAAATTTTAATTTTCCATATACATGTGAGGCATATGTTTTGTTAAATCTGCTTCTACTTTGATTGTATATAATTAGTTTAACTTAAAATTGTTTATTGATAATGTAAATAGTAGTTTTAAATTAGATTTATATCCTATAATTTGGCTAAATCTACTTGTTTTGTGTTCATAGTGTTATCGGTTAATGTTTTATATATACATTTTATGTGTATATCAATATTTATGTCTACATGAGCATATGATTATAATTATATATAATCATACTGTTCCCCATAAATTTATACAATTTAAATAACTAATTTTTGAAAACTAAAATTTCATCTGCAAATAATAAGATACTTTAAGTTTTTCAATTTTCTCCAATTTCTTTTTATCGTCTTCAACGATATTTTTGGAGCTGTAAAATGGAGTTGAGAAGAAGTGGCATCTTTGCCTAGTTTCTGAATTTAGGAAAACATTTTCATTATTTCTTCACTAAATTTTCAGTTGCCATTGGGCTTTAGTGTACTCTCTTATCAGATTGAATCTCCAATTATGCATGTGTATAAAATGTCAAATAATACTTTCTTCATCTGTGGAAATAATCATGCAGCATTTATTCTCTTTTACTATTTTAGTACATTACACCATTTGTTCTTTTGAGCTTAAATTGGCTTTTCTAGTAAAAGCCCTATATCCTTACTATATAGAAATTTGATTTCCCAGTAAGTTACTAAGTATATTGTGCACATTCATAGAAATATTAATTTTTATTTTGGTGAGCAATTTGTCAAACTTTTTATTTATGTTTATTTTGGATGAATAAAATGAATTAAAAGTATCAACTTGCTCTACATTTTCTTATTTACTAATTTACTAATGATATTTACTATTACCAGTTATCTATATTGATTTTGTAGGATTAGAATTTTTGTTTTGTATCAACTTCCTTAGTTTAAAGAAATTCCTTTAGCATTTATTATAGTTATAAAAGTGAAAAAAAATCTAGTTTTTACTTGCAGAACTGTTTTGTTTTTAGCTTTAATTTTGAAGCTTATTTTCCTACATGTGGAACTTGTGCATTAACAGCATCTTCAGATATTTTTTGTGTACATGATATAGTTGAGCTCTATTGACTCCTTTCTCAGTTTACTTTTTCATGTTTTAAAGCTTGGTCATCCTACAGAATTTAGCTCCTTAAACTAGAGAAATGCTGTTTATAAACAATTAATAACTATAATTTATTGAAGAATGATAATATTGCAGATAAGAAACTTAATTAGATATCTTGTAGGCAGTTACAGAGGGCCAGCCCAGAAGGAGCCAAAGCGGGGGACAATCAAGACATATTCAGTGAAAAAAAATTTTTTTTCAGTGAAGGTAGGAATTGTAAAAGGAGAGAAGTTATTATACCCTTGTGCTTCCCCTGGGGATGAATAGTAGTGATTGGTAGCCTAAATAGGTACCAGTCACCTGGGTCGAGGGCCAAGCCTTTCCAGGAAATATCCCTGACGCCCTCCTTTACTGAAAATCCTTGTATGCTTGCTACATGACTTGCTTTCCATTTGACTCACACATTGAATCAATATTAACTGGGTGGCTATACTTGTAACCTTATTGGTTGGTCATTGTTTTGCACCACTTCATGCCCACCTTATAATTTTCCATTGGGTCTTACAGTTTTGTACCACTTTGTACCCACCTCACCATGTGGCTTTACTGTATAAAACACCTTTGAGAAGTGGGGTGGGCAGGCAGCCCACTTTCCGGTCCCCCTTCTGTCACTCTTAGACAGAAGCTTTCTTTCTCTCAATAAATTTCTCCTACTCTTAACCTCCATTGTTCCTGGAATTCATTAATCTATTTTAGAGAACACAAACTTGCATTTCAGATATCTAGCAGGTTTCAGAGTTGCATCTCTTCCCCCTATATCAATAATATCATATCCTTATTTCTCAGTGAAACCATTTGTTTGGTAGGAGGGAGTGTGCATCTGCAATTGCTATCTGTGTTAGTCTATGTTCAATAGAAACAATTAGCCATAAGATTCTTAAATTACTTTACAGTCCTTATTCATTCCCAGCTTTCTTTATCTTCTTACTTGTAATACTTCTTACTTGTAATGCTTAAGGTATTTTTTCAGAATCAAAAGATTTAAATTTTGTGTATCAGTCATGTTTTATGAATTATATTTTATTTACTGTTGTAGAAACTACAACTTCTTGGTATCTGTAAAAGCAAATGTGTTTATGTTTGTGTGCAAAGATAAATTTACAGCAAATAAGTGCCCTTCTAGTAATTACCAGTTTTTAGATTTTTCTTTTTGGCTTATGCAAAAAAGACTTTGCCAACATTCATCCCATATTAATAGCAAAAGAAATAACACTTTTTGAAGGCAGTGTACCAGTGAATGATCTCAGCATACATCATATGCATACACTTTCAGACCATACATTGCTAACAAAATTGGAGAAGTACCACATAGGGCCCAGCCCATTCACCTTAATGAATATTACCTACATGCCCTATCTATCAGAAGGGAGCCATTCTCATGAGATCTTCAGAAATATGGGTCATTCAGGTTTGTATGGGACACATTTATGCAAAAGAAAGACACTGGAAAACCACATAAAACAGTTTGATTAGAAATAAAGTTTACCCTGTACAATACATTGAATAACATTGTCAGGACACAGAATTAAGGAAAAAAAGAAAAAAAACTATTTCCTTAAAGGGACTTTACATAAAATTACAATATATTTCAAAGTTAAGAGGTGCATAAGAGAAGAAAGCCCAGATACATCAGAAAGTTCATATATTCCCCAGCCAGAATCCTGCGCAGACAATAGCAGCTTAGTAGCAAAGACTCCAGCCAGAGGCCCATTTAGATACCATTGCTAAATGTATGCAGGCCCCAGGAAGAATCCCACCTGGACAACAGCACAGCACAGCGATCCAGAAGGCCATTATCCTGAACCCAGGAGTAGGCAGAGTGGGAGCAGCAGAGAAAAGGCCTCTCTGAGCCTCACTGAGAATTAAAGCCCACTGGGAGGGCAAAGAGTCATTTCAATAAAGGTACAGCAGACTGCATTGGTAGAAATGAGACGACATCTAAGCAAGACTCAAAACCAGACTTCCAAATCAACAAAGGTAACCCCAAGAGGCAACAAGATGGAAAAATCTGAAACTCAACCACCTGGGTTCCCTGAACTGGCAACATGAGAAGATCTGGAAAAAATAAAATCAGAAATAATTTATCAGATAATAACAGAGATTATGTTCATAGTATGACTAATAACTTTAGATCAGACAGAGATTTTAAAAACTAGAGAAGCTGAGGAACATGATGAAATCCCAGCATAAGAAGCAAAAGGATAATACATAAAACAAATAAGATATTCATAAAACTCCATGTAGATAACAAGAAACATGAGAAAAGCCCTAGGAAATATGACTTCCACAAATGTTAATAATTCTATAGTCATGTATGAGAAAGATGACTTTACAAATTGCTATGACAAAAGTTTCCATCAAAAACAAAAAGGGAGGGGACTTTTTTTTTGATGATAACAAAGTAAACAAAATACAAAAGTATTTTTGAAAGAATGAGTACAAAAGTGAATAATGAAATCAAACATAATACAAATAAATCAATGAGTGATGTAAGAAAGACAATGCATCATCTGAAAAAGAAATTCAGTAGAGATTAAGAAAAAAACCCAGAAATTGTAGAACAATAAGTAAAACAGAAACCTGAACCGATAGCCTAGATCAAATGAAGGAATGAATACTAGTGTTTAAAAATGAGGCTGATAAATTCAAACATTTGGAGTAATAAGGAAAAAAAACAAGAAATTATGGAAAGAACATACAAAACTTCTAAGAAACATTCAATATCCCCAACTTAAGAACAGGTCTAGATGAAAGAGTAGATACAATGTCAAAGGCATACAGAATTTATTTAGAGAAACAATATCCAAAAGTTTCCCAAATATGGAAAAAGCATACTCATCTACTCATCTAGGTACTGGAGTTAGTTGAGAGATTCAAGTTGACATGGCCAGAAAAACCTCTCTACAGTATATTATAGTTAAATAATTTAAAAAGACTAATTCCAAGTAAAATTTAGGGCAAATCATCAGAATAATAGCTGATTTTTAAGCAAAATCCTTTAACATCAAGAGGACATACAATGGTGTATTTCAACCATGAAAGGAAACAACTGCTAACTTGACTATTGCACCCAGGAAAGGGGTTTTTCAAAATTAGAGAAATAAAGATATTGTAAGACGAGTATAGTCTGACACAAATTATGACCATGAAGCCATTATTACTGGAGATGCCTAAAGGATTTCAAAACAAATTCAATCCTGAGAGAGGATAAACCCCAAAAGTACAGTAAATGAGAATTATAAAAATTATACAATACTATTTCAGTAAATGATCAAACTTCTAAGATGAATAAAAACACACAAATTGGTATATATTATTATAAATGATCAAAGCAAAATTGCAAAATGGCAGAAATACACACTTTAAGCAAATAGCCCTAAGCACAAATGGATTTAATTCTATAATTAAAATGTTCTGAGGGACTGATTGGATTGAAAAAAAGAGATCCAAATGCTTATTTTCTGTAAGAAATAGATCTCCCTGCTATGGTCATAAATAGACTGAAAGTGAAAAGATGAAATAGTGTGCTCCAAGCAAAACAAATCCAAAAGAAAAAAACAGCCATGCATGAAGTAAAGCCAGGTTCAACAGAAAATCCTTCAGAAGAAATATAAAACAGTATAAAATGATAAAGAGAACAATCATGAAGAAGATACAATTATACATGTGTATGCACCAAAAGCTTGTGAACCAAGTTTTACTAAAACACTACTTAAGAAACAGGGAAGAATAGACACCAATAAAATAATAGTGGGTGACTTATATACTTTTCTCAATAACGTAGATGATCAACACAAAAATTTAAAGGAACAGAGTTACATTATACCATCAATCAAATGGACATAACCAACATAGAATATGATATACAAGTATGGAGTAACATTTTTCTCTGGCACTCAGAATTTTCTCCAAAGTAAATCATAGTATACATCATGCAAGAAGTAAAAAAAATTTTTTGGGGTGTTGTGGTACATAGATGTAATCCTATCACTGAGGGCAGCTGAGTCAGGAGAAACACATGCTCAAGTACCAGTTGGCAACTCAGCAAGACTTTGCCTCAAAATACAAAATAAAACTGGGTAAGAATGAAGTTAAGTAGTAGAGTTTCCTTGGGTTTGCTATCTAGTACTGTCAAATAAAGAACAAATAAATAATTAATAATTTATTGTAACTTCTCAGATCATGTTGGGATGAAACTAGAGCCAACAGCTAGAAATTATAAAAATACAAGGAAATTTCACAACACATTACTCAATAATCAGTGGGTAACTGAGTAAGTTTGGCTAAATATAAAAATTCTTCAAATAAAATGAAAATGGCAACAGAACACACCATATTTTGTGAAATATAGTAAAAGAAGTCCTAAGAGAAGCTTGTAGCTAGGACCTCCTACATTAAAAAAAAAAGAGATCTTAACTAAACATAATGATGCATTTCAAAGTCTTATAAAATAAAAACAGACAAAATTAAAATAAGTAGAAGAAAAAATATAATAAAGATAACTGAAATTATTGAAATGCAGACATAATTATTAGTACAAAGGATCAATTAAACAGTTGACTACACTTATATTTCATCTCAGTTGTCAGAATAGCCATCATCAAGAATAAACAATAATTGTCAAGACTTTAGTAAAAAATAACCACAATACACTGTTGGTGGGAGTATGAATTAGTATCAACATTATGGAAATCACTGTGGAGATTTTTCAAAAAACTGGAATGAGAACCATCATGCAATCCAGTCATACCAGGAATATCCAGGTACTGGTACGTGACTTGTTAAGAACTGGGTAACACAACAAGAAATGCGCAATGGACAAGCACATGAGACTTGATCTGTTGTCTTTACAGCATTCTTCAGATGCACATTACAACCTGAGCTCTGTATTGAGTCAAATGCGTGACTGCATTAGTTTTCATAAGAGCATAAAATACTGTGAAGGATCCCTGCTAGGGATCTAGGTTGTTTGCTCCTAGAGAAGTTTACCGTACCTGCTGCTAAGTATGTTTGCAGTGAACTTTTAGAAAAAATTGGAGTTTGAAGTTAGCACATATTCCCCTACTGGCTATACTATAACAAGACAAGTTAGTGAAATAGCAGAGAAGATTGAGGCATGATTTTTGAAGGGGATCAATGAGTCACCTTGGCACACAATCATGTTGATGAGTCTACAGATGTTGACACCAAAGCAGCAGTGGTTAGTTTTATATGATACATTTTTGACAAGAATGTGTGTGACTGAGGCTAAGTTATGTGAACCTTTATTGTCAGACAACATGCCACTACAGAACTATTAAACCTTTGACTTTGATTTACATCAGCAAAATTGAATTGGTCATTACATGTCCTTACAGGCACAGATATAGTGAATGCCTTTTGTTACAAAACTTTATTTCTGGTTTTAGAACTTACATCAAAGAGGTTACTTCTAAAAACAAACAAAAACATTAAAGAGGCTACATTTTTCTTATGAGCCTATGCACTGTGTAATTCATAGGGAAAGGCTAGCTAGCCAAAATATGTCCCGTGAATTTGACAATGTCTTCCCAGATATGATTAAAAGTATTAACTACGTTAAAGTACATGTTCTTAACTCCCAACTGCTCTTGCAGTTCTTTGAGGGGAGATGAATGCAGAGCACACAAGTCCTCTCTAGTTATCAGAACTACTCCAGGATTTCTTTTAGAAAAACAGTCATTACTGACAACACATTCAAGTAGCAGAATGGCTCACAAAACTTGCTCACCAGTTTGACATATTCAACCTTGTCAATGAACTCCATCTGTCACTTCAGAGGCCAAAGATAACTGTGGTTAAGTCAGAAGATAAAATGGATACATTCAAAGCCAAACTGGAATTAGGGGGTAATGATTGAACATTGGATTTTTTGACATGTTTCAAACATTAGCAGAAAATTTAAGAGATTGTGCAAGGGCTTTCTTTCATCCAGCTGGTGACTGATCATTTATCATAGCTTTCCAAAGTGTTTGACCATTACTTTCCTACAATAAAAATATTCTTGTGCTGGGAAAGAATAGATCTGTGACCCAACTATAAATAACTCAGGTTAATCAATTCTGTCTTTGCTAGAAGAGGATAAACTGCTTGGGATCACAAATGATGGCCTTCAAACTATGTTTCGGCCAACTTAGATTTCTATAGTTCTGGATTAAAGTCAAGACGGAAGATCTGACAATGCCACAAAATTGCTTAAAAGGCTTATTATATTTGTAGCATCCAGTCTATGTGAAGCAAGTTTTTCAACATGACAGCAACTAAAACAAGATTTCGAGTAATCTGGACATAGGCAACACAATTTGTTTTCTTCTAGGTCTCTTCACCCTCAGAGAGGACCATCTAGTTGCAGCAAAACAAGCTCAGGGTTCCCAGTGATTTTCATTATGGTGAGATTTTAAATTAATATGCATTATTTTAGAATGCAATAATAAAATTAATTTGTGCAGCAAATGTAGTGCACTTGCGTTATTCCAAAAATATTTCCTCCATATCTGTGGAAAAACTGTCTTCCAGAAAACTTGTCTCTCGCATCAAAATAGTGGAGACTATTGAATGACACTACTTCCCAAATTATACCTGAGAGCATAAAAAATCAGAATTATGGAAAGATAATGGTATCCCCATATTTATTTTGGCACAGTTCATAGTAATTATGCCATTAAACCAGCTTAAATGCCAAACAGTGGATCAAAGTGAAAGCAAATAATAATAATATATATATATACATATATATATATTGTTCACACATCAAGAAGAAGAAAATCATGTTAATTGCAGGAAAATTTGATGAATCTGGATATCCTAAGGTTAAGGAGAACAGGCATGACTCAGAAATACAATATATGCTTTTATTTATATTAAATATAGGAAAAAATGTAATATGAAACTAGAAGGGATACTATTTGAAAAGAGAAAGTAGATTAGAGGATTAAGGAAAAGAGATTAAGGGAGAGCAATGGGAAAGGGATAGAAAAAAAGTGTGCTATATTCATATATGAAAAATCTCAAAGTTAAACTCATTAATCTGTATACATTAATTAAAAAAGAAAACTAACTTTCTTTTAAAATAATTTGTGCTTCTTTTTTATTGGTACATCTATCTTTGTTATGTAGGTTTTATTTTATTTTTTATTTAATTTTTTTTTCTGATATCGGGAATCAAACTCAGGACCTCTGCTTGCCAGGCTGGCATGGCTCCACTGAGCTATAACCTCAACCCGCTATGTGCATTTTAAAGGGCATCTTTACAAATGATATATGTTCACCCAGGTTTATAGCGGCACAATTTGTAGTAGCTAAACTTGGAAACAGCCCAATATCCCATCAGTTGGAGACTGGATAAAGAAGATGTGATTTTTCTATAAAATGGAATACTACTTAGCCATAAAGAATGAGACATTAGAGCCATTCATAGGAAAATGGGTGCATATTGAGGTCATACTCAAGTGAAATAAATGTCACACTTGTGTAAATATGGAATAGTTTCTCTGGTGTGAAAAGCTATAATTGTAAATAAGATCCTAATGGTATAATTGACAATGTAAAAATAGGAAAAAAGGGCTAAAGGTATAGGGGAAGTTGAAAGGGTAAGGGAAAGGAAATAAAGGAAAAACATCTGAGAAAATGAAAAAAATTGAAATAAAGTTTTTGTAAATAGGGAAGGAAGGAGGGTGTGAAAGGAGAGCGGCAGAGGTATGGAGAAAAAATGAGAACCAAGACCTGTCATGTAAAGGTACAAGAGCCCAATGATGAATGTAACTACTGTATACCTAAAATGGACCAATAAACTCAATGAGAAAAAATAAAGGCCAACTTTTCACTAAACTTTTAATGACTACATTTTTTACAAAATAATGTATACATAATTTCATAGCAAAGAAAAACTTAAATTTTATATACATTCCTATATAATTATAACTGACATTTTTTAGCTTTACTCTAAAGCAAGGGATAAATGAGGGATATTATACTTCATATTGCCCATAGTTGGAAAAAGATGTAATCCAATTTATTTGGGATACTACCAAGATCAGAGACACTATTCTGAACAAGTTGTACAACTGTAGTTGAAAAATATAATTTTTTCCTAACAAATACTTCATGTCAATAAGGAAAATTAATCAAATGAAAAAGTACAGGTCTTCCTGAAGAGGAAGACCAGCACTAATTTAAAATTTCATAGAAAAAAACACTTGAGTATAAAGTTATTTGTCTATTTTAATGATGTTTAGCCAATTAAGATAATCTACAGTGCTAAGGGTATTGTATTTAGAGCCTAGTAAACTAAACAATGTTAGAGACTATAATGATAATGATATTATTATATTAACAGAGGTGGCGATCTCATGGGTATTTTTAAAGTGGTTTGGCACTAGTAATAATAGCGGCAAGTCATCATGGATTTAGGTGCAAAGTACACGAGAATAGAATCAGTTGGAAAATTGAGATTGATGAAAAAGATGCATTAAAATTATTGGGCTTAAAAATGATGTACTCTGAAGATGAAAAACTATTTTAAAACAGCCTCACATCTACCTGAGTTTTGAGTATCTTCCGTATTTACAGTTCAAAGAAAGGGTATGGAGTCTGCAGAGCAGAATATTTGCATGGACTGTAATGCTCATTATAACATCAATTCACTGATATTATAGAAATAAGAGTAGATGTTCCAGGCTCAAAAAAGCAGCAATCTAACTCTCTAAGCAGATGCCATACGCTCTCTAAGATTCAGGCATAGTATGTATAATGAGTCTATTCATTATTATTTCGGCATTGGTTAGTCTTTTAATAAAATTTGAAGAAGACCAAGGCTTTTATCACCTTATGTTTCAATTCTGGAAATTGATGAAAGAAGACTCCATAGAATATTGAAGTACTTTCCTCAGTCAGCTATAAATCAGGGTCCCAATGTCCCGATATACTGTCTTATTTGCTGTCACATTAAAACACTTGTAGAGTCGGTTTATGAACCAATGTCCAGAGTTCACAATAATTGCTTATATCTGATCACATAGAATCAGAGTTGCAATAAATCCTCCATAAATGGAATCAATAAAATGTTGAAGCATAGGCAGGGGGTACTATAATAAAGTGTTCACAGTCTACCTAGAGAGCAACTTTACCTAGATTATTGTGCATTGTCAAATTCACTTCCTCAGAGATAAATCACTGAAATATGGAAGCATACAGAAAGGGTAATTTTCTGGGAATACCTTGGAGTTTGTATTAGTCAGAATTCAGCCATTAAAATAACTGAATGCTTAAAAAATAGTAATGTAGAAATTGGTTATATAGCTTGAGAATAATATGGGGAAGCTAGTCAGCAAGGTATTTGGACAGTATAACTTTTTACATGTTTAAGCATACCACTTCATAGTTAAGAGCAGTTACGGGTCATATTCTTCCAAAAACCAAATTCAATACTGACTTAAGCAACAAATTCTGTTTTCCTGTGACCTTCTATCCACCTAATCATCCCACACATCTGTATGCAAACCCAGTTATTCAATCACATAAGCAAATCTATGTACAATATTAATTGAAGTGGAAGCTTAGATGTAAAGATTCTAACTCAAATTGCATCCTCCTAGTTTAATTTTAGGGCCCTGGAGCTATGTTGTCTGCCTCATTTCTCTGCCTCGATCTTGTTGAATACCATTAGATATAGATTTTTCTCTTCTTCCAATATAGATAATGACAGTAAGAATAGAGAATGCAGATGTAAAGTTTCCTTTTAGTTCTACTAACCAGTGTTGAGCACAGGGTCTCAGCCAGGTTCAGGGTGAATGTTTAGTTAACATATATTTGAGAAAATAAGTAAATAAATGTGTAAGTGTTCAGTTTCCTTGGAGAATTTCTAAGATATATAGAAAATGTTGTAAGGCAATATGATGAGTAAGCTACAAGCTTCACAGATAGAGAGAAGCTCAGTAATATTCCAGAGAATGCAAGGAAAATTTAGATAGTGGAAAGATGGGAGAAACTTCCCAGGAAATACTGCCTGTCTATTTGAAGAGTCTGAGGTTGTTCCTCTGAAAGCACCAGGAATGAAAACAAAAAAATGCATTATAAACTATGCCCATAACTCAGATTTGTCTTCTTTGTTTCCCTCCATTTAGTATAGAACAGATTACAAAGCATAAACTAATTTCAGTAGTTTTGCTGCTGTGATGGTGGATAAAATTTACATTATGCTGCTTCATATGATTGACTGAGATTTGATGAGCAGAAGAGAAGTAGAAGTAACTGTCTTTGAGATTTTGACTGAAGGTGGTGATGAGTAAAGTTCTAATATTGTTGAAGTAGTAGATCATTAACCATACTGCAGATTCACTGAAGGAATATATACATTGACATCCAAAATTCATTGAGTCGAACACACCAAGGTCTTAGGAAAAAGTCATGCAGAAAGAATAACAAGCATAATGGTAGTGAAACAAAGCAAGGGTGAAGACTGTGATGGATTCTCTTTGTGGATGGGAGAGAAGGTGAAGAATGGAAAATACATTGCTTGTATGGCCTTGTGGGATGCAATAACAAAAAAAATTTAACTTTAAATTCAAAGCCATTGGTGCGCTCCAAGAACATTTAATATAACCTGTTATACATATGTAAAACTGGTTGTTCATGAAATACTGTCATTAAGTGGCTCTAGATAGAATGCAGTTCTATAGTTCAACAAAGACGATGATTCTAATTAAGGTGGTAGTGGTGGAAATTCAATGTTACTAAATCAGAATGCATTTTTACTTTCATATTCGTATTTACCACTTTGACATGATTTTTGTTTTTGGATTGTTTTCAAATTTCAGTTAATACACATTTTTAAATTTCCCATAAATACATTCATTTAAGATGTCAATGATTTACAATGGCTTATTTCATGACATATTTTAACAGAAATCCAAATCTCTATAATAAATTCAGCTATAGGCAGTCATTTGGGAACATCTGTATGTTTGCTTTTGATTTTAAATTTCTGAGGGGAAATGTATTGATATATTCCAAGCATGAATTTATAACCATTGAATTCTAGATTAGAGTTAGAGCAAACATAACAAAACGGTACCATGACACTTGCATTACAGAAAGATAAAAAATACATAAAGTAATCTTTTCCTAACAATACCATGACTTAAATAAATGTCCCAAGTAATAAATATTATGACCTACTTTTTTGACAATTACAGAAGAAATGTTTTAGGAGTCTTGGATTGTTAATCATGCTAAAGATGTATCTTTTCCTCACACCCCTTTTAAATGAAAGAAAAACACATTTTAAATAGCTTACAAGATAGTAGGATGCCATATAGTTTCAAGATACATTGCTTTTCATTAAGTAAAAGATATCAAAAGTAAAAATGAATTAGATTATGAAATGCTTCTATGGACTTTTCTGTGTGGTGTCATAGAAAACAAGCTTGAAAGATAGAGTTAAATTATGTGGCATTGTAAAGCAAGCAGTTTAATACCACCCCCTCTCCCTCCTACCCTCTTTCTCTGAATTACTTGCCAGTCAAGTTATTGATCGCATATGAGAATAATGTATATTGTAAACAAAACTGACAGGAATATTCCCACACATCATTCTATAATGAATAGCATGAACTTGTCAAAACAGGAAAATTTTTCCTTTAGTCTTTGGTTCAGTAGGTCTTAATCACTATAATTTATGCAATAAATATAAATATAGTATTTTTACAGTAGTAAATATATTGGCAATCTTTCTCTGTGCTATGTGAGATGTATGTTTTAAATCTATTTTTCAAGGTCTCCATTCAAGTAATTCTTACTACCAAGATATGTGCAGGAATGGAGTCATCATATAAACATATTTAATAGTTAGTCTTTAATTGTTGTTTTAGTCTCTATCGTTTTTAAAGACTTTTGATGTTTCCTGGTGATTTTTCCTCATGCTGTAAGGATAAATCAAATAATCTTCACTTTTGCCCATTGTATATTTTATTCATATTTGTGAGTTTGTGTTTATGTGTTTTATTAAAGAGTTTATTTATTTTCAACTTATAAGTTTATCTCTTAATTATTTCTACAACAGATTTATTCTTCTCAAATTTTAATGCTTTATATATATTTTTTTAATTTTTTATGTCTTTTGTATTTCACTTAAATTTATGTTTCTTCTGTTATTAATTTTACATGCTCTTAAATTATTTGGTGAGTAGATATGCATTAAAAATTCTAGATAAAAGCATTTATCAAAGGCACATATGTTGTATTGATTAAATTATCCAAATCGTAGTATGATATTCTATTAGCCATATATTTTTATCATACTATCTTAGGCCACCTCTTTTTTGACTGCCATCTTTTTCTTTTGTAAGATAAATATAAGATACATAACATAAGCTTTTAAAGAATAATGAGGTTATGTTCATTAACTGAAATAAAAACACAAAGCTGCGTATAATGCTTAAATTAGGGAGAGAAATATTCTTTAGGTTTCATACTATGTATAGAACAGGCATTTATATAGACTTTGGAGAATTGGCATGTTCAAAGATTTGTGAGCTTTCAAAGACGTAAGTGGTGTGACATCAACTATAGAAACCTAATTACTTAGACAAGACTGCTGTGGGTTGGTTGACCTTTCAAGGAATATCTATTGGGGTGAATGTTTGTGACTGTCTACCTGGGATGCAGAGCTCTGATTGACTTATTACTACTGAAAAGCATGCTCACTGAGGAAAAAAAAATATCTATTTATTAAGGGAACAAGTTTTCAGCTGGTTTGAATATCTATTTGTACCCTAATTTTAAGGCAACATTTTTAATTAGTAATTTAGGAAATTGTCTTTTTCACATACACTATACGTGGAAAATCAATTCAAAGGATTTTGTGACAGGGAAAAGTGTGCTACATGGTTCACTTTAGCACCAAATAGATTTAGTTATTGTTATCATATGGATACCTTTCAATATAAAATAAAGAAACAGCATAGTTTTTACTCCCGTTTCTCTACATTGTGAAATTATGCTCTCAAACTTTTAAATGAGATTTCAACATATACATATATGTCTTACAAATATAACACCTAACCTAGTGTTACTGTACTTTCTGTCTACAGCATTCTTTACTTTCAAAGGAATAGATAGGTCAAATGGGACCTCTATTCCTAGTTTTTTGAAGTATCTTGATGTTGATCACCACAGTGGTCATACCAGTCTGCACTCCCACCAACAATAGAGAAGGGTTCCTTTCTCCCCACATCCCCACCAGCATTTGTTATTAGTTGATTTCTTGACTGGGTATCTTCCTAAAAGAATTAAAATAATAATACCACAGTGTTATATGTTTATAGTGGCACACTTTGTCATAGCTAAAACTTGAAAACAGCCCAATTGCCCATCAACTGGAGACTGGATATAAGATGTATTTTTTTGTAAAATGGAGTACTACTCAGCCGCAAAGATTAGTAAACTAAAGTCACTTGTAGCTGAATGGATGCACATTGAGGCCATGGTCTTAAGTGAAATAAATAGGACACATGTATAAATACTGTATAGTTTCTCTGGTGTGAGAAACAGAAAGTATAAATAAGAATCAAAATGTATAATAGATAATGTGGGACAGGAAGTAAAGGTCTAAAATGGAGGAAGAAGTGGGAGGTGTAGGGGAAAGGAAAGAAGGTAAAGGAAAAAATATGAGAAAGGAAAGAAAGGAAACAAAGTTTGTGTAAATATGAAGGAGTAGAAGGGTTTAAGGGAGGGAA
Organism: Fukomys damarensis; assembly: GCF_012274545.1. NCBI lineage: Eukaryota > Metazoa > Chordata > Mammalia > Rodentia > Bathyergidae > Fukomys > Fukomys damarensis. The sequence continues at coordinate 77,821,190 of NW_022900926.1, forward strand.
GGGGAATGAGGGTAAAAAACCAATATAGATCATGTAAAGGTACAAATACCCAATTATGAATGCTATCACATTGTACAACTAAAATGTACCAATAAACTTAATAAAAATATTCTTTACTTCCAATTTATCCACTCAACAATCCTTTTTCAGTGTCAACAATGTGACCTTATGTCATATGTGTGTGTGTGTGTGTGTGTTTACACACACAGGAACATACATACACATACCACAGTAAAGATTTGCAGCAGCAGAGAGAATGGGAAAGCAGAAAATACAATGTCTCAAAAGGAAAAAATGTGAGTGAAGAAATTACATAAATGAGTCATGCTTTAATATGATGATGAATGCTAAAATGCACAGAATAGACAATAGCATGAGTTTAAGGAAACAGTCATTGAAAAATGTCTTTTCAACTTACACATAAAGTAAAAATAGGGATCATCTAGAAGAGTTGTTAGTAAGAAAGCAGGAATTGCTTCATGAGAAGGATAGCACATATAGAGACATAATTACAGATACATTTTATCCACTTAAAATCAATTCATGTTAATAGACAGTGGAAGATGAAAATGATAAAAATAACATCAGGATGAAAATTTAGACTAGGAGTGAAGAAACAATGCTAACATTTATACAGGGATAACTGATCCAATTTGTGTTCAGTGGTGAGGCTTTTTCAGAAGTCATAGCCTACATTTTTTGGTGCTGCATTGTGGAGATGCTGAGACACACACACACACACACACACACACACACACACACACACATATTCTATATCGATTTGAAAGGAACATTTTACAGGATTTACTGATCATATGGATATAGGAAAATTTGTTATATAGAGAAAGGTCACAATTCTGAGTAGAAATTTGGAAGAGTTTGGGTAATCCAGTGATTATAGCTGCAAGCAAGGTATGAGAGTACTTTCCATTAAGAGGCTTTGCTATGAGAGAATAATCAAACTGACCTTTCACTAATTTTCCTCCCATCTTTTAACTGCAAATTAATATAATGGTTTTAGCTGTTTATTTAATAAAGTCTTTTGGAACACTTTGATTTTATTGTTGAAAAAACCATTTATTTCATTTGAAACATTTTATTCTCCCTGTCTCTCTCAGTCTCCTTCCCCCCCATCCTCCCCCTCCCTCTTTCAGCTTACAACAAAGTAGAATTTTAAAAAAATAATAATAAACTTCTAGCTTCTCTACTTCTTCTACAGCATTGATTACAGGTGGAAAAGATCTCAAAATCAAATAATTCTCACTACAACAAACCAGATCAGAATATTGCACAAGCTCCAGGTCATTATGGTATTTTCCACAACTCACTTTGTGCCCAATATAATAGAATACAATACTATGCATACTAATTTTACGGTAATTTAATAAGAAAGGCACTACATTACCATTTATTTTTTCCACTCTTATTGCAGCTCAGATGATTTTTCACTGCAGTATTAAACTTCTGCTTATTCCAAATGATTTCAGTAAAAATATGTATTTGACAATTAGACATCTACATATTTCTCCATTTTTGGCATTTTTTCAATGATGAATATGCAATTAAATCTTACTACATTTGTTATTATCAGATTCATTAGCTTCAAAGAAATTTTGTAGTACTATGAATATATGTTCCAGAAAATAAAGTGAATATTCAATTTCATTCAAGATTTTCAGTCTAGGTTTCTTTCTCTTTTTTTTGGCTGAAAATTCACTAGTTGATTTTTCTCAAATTTCTTGAAGTTAAACATTTTTCTGCCTGGAGCTTATTCTATCACTATTCCTACAAAAAGGTGGCAAAGGTCATACTCTCCAAGTGCAATTTCTGTTCACATTCTCTTTAATAGTAATTGCATGCTAATCTGTATTGTACTTTCCCCAAGCATTTCTGTGAAAGCAATTTAAAACTTTCCAAACTTCCACTATAGCATCTTTTACAAAGTTGTTGTTTCTATTGTACACAAAATCTGCCAGTTTAAGTAAAAATGTTACATCAGAACAAAGGAAAAAGGAGAATGTATATAGTTGTAAATAATGTGTTGGAAAATGTATTCAAATTGCAACAGTATATATATTTTTCTTGACTTTTTTATTTTTTGCAAATGGTTATTATGGTTACATTAAGAATGTCCCTAAAGAGCTTCATGCACTCACAGGTTGGTTTTAGAAGGTTGTCGAATTATATGGGCAGTATAGCTGACCATCTATTAGAAGGTTGGCCTGATTGACAGAGACTGGTCACCAGGGGTGTGAACTGCAAAGGTGTTTCTCCTTTCATGGCTCCTTTTTTCTTTTTCTGTTTTGTGCCCACCTTGATGTGAGTGTTTTTCCTCCACTCAGATCCTCTGCCATGCTTTCTTCTTTGGAGCCTTGCTAACCTGGACTGTAAATCCAAATAAACCTCTTCTCCTTTAAGTGTCCAGTGCTGGGTGTTTTGTCCCAGAGAGTAGGAAACTAAAAGAAAGGTCTCCAAATGCTCTTTGATCCAGAGTATACAGTATGATTAAAAGGACAATGACCTTTCAACAGATTTCTAGACAATTAAAAATACACAAAAATATATTTTAGCAGTTTTCTATTATTCAGTTTTCTGGTACTAATAACTTATTTTAAACAAAACATTTTTAAAAATTACAAGGAATAACAACAGTGGAGAAAAACAATAGTATATTATGCAAGTGTAAAGACACAATTAAATATGTAGCATATTCATGAAATATAATTAATAAATTGTATTATATCATTTCATCTCAATAATGAGTAGTAAAATATGGGTTTTTTGAAATGAGAAAACAATTTTATAAAAATATTCATGTATGATGGCAGATAGCTAAATGCAAAGCAAAATTTTTGAGATGAACTTCTTTTAAAGTATGTACTATTGGTTTATACAGAATCACATGTTTTATAGGTTGACATTGTGGGTATATATTTCCATAATGAAAATTTTCCATACAGAATTTTGTGAGCCATCTATGTTAGCATGGTTGAGAATTTCAGTTGTTTTGGATAGCATTATTGGCATCTCTGTATATTTAAACACATTTCCTTTCCTATTTCATTTAATTAAAGGATACACATAGGTAAGTGATTAAAGAGCTTTTCACAGTACAAATACTGACAATAAGTGACAATAACACAAACATGATAGTTAATATTTTACCTATATTTGTATTGAAATATGAATGCATTCACTGGTTATACACACCACAAATAACAATGATTCCAGAACATAGAATCTGGATAGATTATTGCAACAGGCAGGTTCCGCTAAAAGAATACATACATATGTATATACATATGTATATGTAGGATTGTATAAAGGATTTTGTAAGTAGTCCTACAACTATCACTTGAAGAATTGGATGAAAGTATACAAAAACTAAGTGTAAATAGGTTTCAAATTGTATAATTGATATTGTGAAATAGGAAGAAAAGGGCTAAAGGGATAGGGAAAGTGGGAAGGGTAAGCAAAAGGAAAGAAGGGAAAAGAAAAAATACGCAAAAAGGAAAAAATGAAAACAAAGTCTGTAATTAGGGAGGGGTGGAGGGGGTGAAGGGAGGGCAGGGGTAAGGGGAAAAATGAGAACCAAAACCTGTCATGTAAAGGTACAAGATCTCAATGATGAATATAACTGTACTGTATACCTAAAAAGTACCAATAAATTTAATGAAAAAAATGTGTAAAATGTCCTTCCATGAGCTAGAGAGCCAGATGATCCAGTCAAACATCAAAGGCTCACTACAGAATCTGGTGGAAGTTTGTGTCAGGAAGCAAAGGTTCTGTGTTAGAAGGCTGCAGAGTCTGCATGAGAGGCCTGAGGGAACTGAAGAAGCAAAAGAGAGATGGTCTCCTTTTTTTTCTTTTTTTATTCCATAGACTCTACAAGCCTTATATTGGGTGGTCCCTCCCATCTCAGTGTGTGGCCTACTTGTCAATCCAAAGGCACTAGCAGAGTTTTGCTTCACCAATCCACTAGGAGTTTCTTAATCCATTCAAGTTGACAAATCACAATTAAAAATCTCAACTGCTCTTTATTACCTCCCTATAATTTCCTTATTACTAAAAGCAGAAATAAATACTTGAAAAAAATGTAACCCTTGCCGGAAGTAATTGGTCTCAGAGCATCCGAAAGCCACATGACTTCGCTCTGGGATCTTCTCTTACTAATCCAAATAGGGACATTAGAATGAAAGCAACAGATAAGTCCATAGTTCAGAATATATTGTAATGTAACACTGACTATAAAACAATTTCTAAAGAAGTTCTGGCCACATTTCCACTACCATTTTTAAAAGTTTTGAAAGTGGAAGATTGAATGTATTTATTATACTATTAAATTTATGATGGCATATTGACTAAAATTTGAATTCTTTTAAAAGAAATGTAAAGATTTCACAACGTATTAAATCATAATATTTAAGTCTAATCATGGAAATAATTGAGAGAAATATATTCTTAAAAGAGCATACTGCAATTTTTCTCTATATGTAATTCATCTAATGGTGGTATAAAGAAGATTCTTTGTTTTCCCAAATTGATTTTTTATATTTATAGGTTATAAAATCAGCCTTTCTAAAAAGGAATCCACTAAATTTTATAAGGTAGTTTTTTACAGGTAATCTCCATCAGAAAATGATAAGAATTTTAATATTTTGGATAAAGTCATGTCATTAACAAAAAATAAAATAAAACCTTCACCTGTATTTAAAAATGTACTGTACTTCTCTAACATGTGCAACCCATTATTACTTATCATTGGGTGTAGCCACACAAAGGTCATAAAGAAGACAAGCACTTGCCCTGGAGGCCTACAGTCTTAGAAAGGCAAGTGTAGCAAGTAGAGTAGCTGAAAAATGAATTGCTGCACATGAAACTTTTATTCCCATTCTCGCTTTATCTTAACCATCTGTTAAAACAGCAATTTGAAATGTAGCCTTGCTTTAGAGAAATGATCAGTTAGCTAGAGACCTTGCTGCTGCAGATATTGGAAGTTTTTATTCAGTAAAAGAGTACCCTTGGGCTACAAAAAAGCATTGGTGAACCATTCTTTCAGGAGGCAAGATTTTATGGTATTAAATTATTTTCTGAAACTTTGAATGACTCGGAAATACACAATTGATCACCATGGCTGTACCATTTCAGTTTCAGTGGAGACATTTTCTCTACAATATGAAAATTGAGTACAACTGCATAGGTTGCACCTAGCGAAAAGAATACCTAAAATTGCTAGTGAGACTGGGGTCAGTAAAAAATGAAAAACAAGGAAAAATCTTTGCAGACATAGTGACTTCTAGATAGCAGGGGCTGGGATGAAAATGACCACACTGTGTGCGGAACAGTGGAAAGACTAACCTGGGTATAATGAAAGGGTATTTTTTAAGGTAGAAGTGGGAAATAAATCTGAAATACCAAATGGAATAATAACGTGGAAGATAATAGAATTAGGGTAAGAAGGTTAGGAAAAACTCTTCATAACTAATTCTCAAGAGATTGGATGACTTTAAAGTAGCAGTCCTCGGAGTCAAGCCCTTATTAAAATAAATAGATCATTCCTTGAGTGCCAGATTTCCTGGTTTAATACACTTAGAAGCATTTTTGGGTGAATTTCATGAATTCGATAGAGGTATTTAGCACAATTTTAATTTACAAGACAAACACTATTATTTGGCTTTGATTGAGTAATAACTAATGTTCCCAGTTAGAGATATAGAAATGTTAACCCAACCAAAAACACACGTGCACATACGTACAATCAAATAACATATTCAAAAGAGAAAAATGCACATGTACATGTGTGTGTGTGATAGGACATTTTATTAAGATTAAATGGCAAATTGTGTAATATAAAATAGCACATATGATTTTTGAGGTATATGCAATTTTTACTACAAGATACAAATTTTATTACACTGATAAATGAGTGGTGTGTGTGTGTGTGTATATATATATATATATATATGTATATATATATATATATTATATATATATATATATATGCATATGAAGTAGGTCAGTGTTATGGCTTGTGTCTAGATACCCCCCCAAAGCCTCATTCAGTTTAGGTGGGGCATTTTCAGAGGTGGCTCAATCTAGAGTGTGTAATTGATTCCTCGTGCAATTCTAGGCTCAAGGATACTGGGATTAAGGATGTGAGCGTCAACTTCCCTAAGTAGTCTGGATAACATAAAAGGGGCAGAAAGATACTGTTAAAGTCCCTTGCTTTTTCTTCTTTTCCCTTCAAGGAACTGTTTTCTTCTTCGTAAAGTCCTTTGCCATATGCCACTCTGCCTTGGACTGTGCAAACTATGAACTGAAATCTCTACAAACTGTAAGCCAAATAAACCTTCCCCCCTTTAACTTTGGGTGTAGGATACTTTGCCTCAGCAATGACAAAAATAACTAAGAATTTGACACCCAAGGTTAAAGGGGAAGAGATTTACTTAGCTCACAGTTTCTAGTGGCTCCAAAGCAGATTGACACAGAAGGGAAATAGTTCATTGCAGACCAAAGAGCAAAGAAGAAAGAAAACAGTAACTTAGACAGTCACAATAAGCAGTGTCTGTATGAAGAACATGTATAGATAGTTGATACTGACTACAATGCTCTGTTATGTATTATCTTCGTCCAGTTATTTTCTTAGCTATTTAGTACTAGATTATATTCAGTAAGGCCCATTCCAGTAACAATATATTCATGTATTTAAATCTATCATTTTGCATTGTTTTTTTATTTGTTTCATATTTATAAAACTTGCCCTTATGCTTGACATTTAAATTTTCAGTGCTCAGAAAATACTTCATGTAATTACATCTATTTGTCATGCATATATTTATGCATAAAGTTAAGATATGTCTTCCCATGCTTAATTAGAGACATCAGTATTCTATATCAGTTAATATAAAACTACTGTCTTTACCAGGTGGTAGGCAATATATCAGCCCTTATAGTATAAAATTGACAAACTTATGATCTCTTTGAGCATATGTTTACATAGGAGAAACATTTAAAAAAAGGTATTTGTCCATTTTTAACTTAAGTATAATACAGAGATAATGTTTTAATCATGAGAGCTATTATATATGGTTTATAGGAAACAAAACAAGCCTCTACTAAAAAGTTCACAGTGTTCTGGTATAAGAGATCTCAACATATACTGGTTAGCAAAGGCCTCTTGAGATCATTATAAGTAGCAGCTAAGCAGGGTCAGGCATGGTGAAAAATGGGAAAAGAGAGTAAGCGTTTTAAAGAAACAAGGAGTTATGTGCATACAATAAATTTAGGAAAAGATTATATTGAACGTAGCTTGCTGCCCTCATTAGCCTCCATTTCTACATTCTCCACAACTATGTCTTTAATTTCCTTTTACAAGTTTGCTTCTACCCATTCTTGGTCCAAAAGTTCTGGTACCTTTACATACCAGGTAGAACATAAACATCTTAAATAAGCATGTATTCCCACTAGGATATTCATAGTGTTTGATTCAAGAAGAAATCACATGGTTCTAGACAACCAAAGAAAATAATTGCTCAATATTGTAGACAGATGGAGAAGAGACACTTTTTTTTTTTTTTCCAAGGATGATCATGTTTACTGCCTATAGGCGACTGCAGAACTGGGTGGACAGGGAGAGCATGGATGAATTCCTTATTTTGACAGTTTTTCTATCTTAAAGAAAACAAAATATTTCTGAATATGTCTTGATATACTCTAAAGTACCTTATGTATACTGATTATTTAAAGTCCTTATTTGAAAATTATTTGTCCATCACAGACTAGCACAGCAGAATAAATACATTTTCCTAATCTATCTCCTTTAACAGTCTGGTATATAAAAGATGATATAATTTTTAACATGGAATCATTTATACAATTTTTATATGTCTTTGTTAATTTATTTTAATTTAATACATTAACTGCATGCTTCCAATTAGGACAGTGATTAATGAAATAATATGCCTATGTACCTATTTTGAGGGACATTATTCTATATAGAACTCATATATATATATATTTAGCTATGTATAGCTCTTAATATGTATACTCATAAAATAGATTTAATCAAATTATCCATCAAAAAATGTTTTACTTTATTGAGAAACTACCAAAAAGTATAGCATATATGATAGCCAAGGTTAAAAAATTTAATGCATTTGCAGATCCAAGTCAGCAATCATTATTATTATGGTTCAACAGGGCCTGAATGACAGCCCCCAGGACCAGTTTAAAAAAACAAGAAAACCAGGTAATATGCTAAAAAAGAACATCAAAATCCATAAAAGATTAAAATAATGAAAATCGACCTGACTATATGAAAAATTTTCTCGTGTATATAAATTTCAAAATAATAGCATATTATTTAATAAATCTCAACTACGTTTTGAAGGAACACCTCACATCTGAAAATTAACCTAGCAATGTTTTAGGGGTAATTAAATCATTTTCAGTGAAAGTGGATCATTTACAATTTGTCAACTGAGCCTTCTTTGTCACATTCTAACCCTAGAAAGTTACCTTCATTGATAGTATGATTTGCTACTCTGACTTATGGTTTATTTTAAAAAGAAGCAACTGATGGAAGAATCAAGTATGTTTATTTTCCAGATTCTTTTATTTTAGACTCTATTCCTATTAAATCACCATGGTTCTTAGCAAAGAGTGCATATTCCAAACTTGAATTTTTCTCAGGATCTAGTATTATCCTATTGCTTTCCATCTAAGAGTGCTACTAAAGTCCCTTAATTTCTGGTTGCTGAGGGTCTTAATCAACTTTGTCAATTCCTTCAATTCTAACACACATCCAAATTTATGACTTTATTTTCTACTCAATAATCCTGTAATATTGTTAAATTATTAATATATTTCATTTATTTCTAAATATTTGCTGAGTTACCTAATCCGTATTTTAAAAAATTTAATGTGAATTGTTTTATTATAAAATCTCATTATTGTCAATTTATGTTTTTTTAAATTCTTATTTTCTTCTAACTGTTCAGTTAGTCCAAACTTCTATGAAAATTTCCATTTATTTCTGTTTCCTGATAAAAATATACTGACTTTGCTGGTGAGTTATTCTCTAAGGGTTTCCCCCATAAAAAATATACTCATGTAAAATTTTTCATTTCCTCAATATTTAATATTCTACATATATTTCTGTCTGTTTTGAATTTCATTTATTTACTAAATGTGTATTTGGCTCGATGTTTACTGGATTGTATTTGTGACTGGGAAGATTTTACATCCAATAGTCTACACTTTTTTTCTAATACTAGAAAATTCTGGTCAGTACATGTATGTTATAAGAGTTTTGCTATTTAAAGCTTAATAATTTAGATTAATGGTCTAATGGTAAAACATTTTTGGGGATTCCATGCATATTTCTAAGTCTGTGTTTCTTGTCCTCAGTGTTTACATTTGTTTGAGGCCTCCTTGAACTGTTTCTGAGAATAATATTTAAATTTACCTCCCCTATCATCATGCACATTTCAGATTTGTCTTTATTGCACTAATTAGGGATTTCTTAAAGCCGTATTTCTTAGTAAATTAATGATCTTGAGCTATAGATTATGATATATGTAACATTCAGTCATTAAGAATTTTGTTAAACAGTTTTCAGGATCTTTATTTTATATATTTTCTTTATTTTTCAGTTTCCATTTAATTTTTTTCTTGTTATTCTCTGCAAAAAAACACATAGTTTAATTTTCAACACAATTATAACAACCTGTGCATTTAAAACAAAGTATTTACAATTTTTAGGTTTACACTCATGTATAAGTTTGTTCTTAGTTTTGCATATTATTTATTACTTACTGTTTTATTATTTCATTTTTATTTCTATTTTTGTTTCATTTAAGCATTCAAATGTTCATGGACTCATTTCCATCTCAGTTTCATATATTGTGTATGTATTCTTTTTTTTTCTTTTTATTCAGTTTATTGGTACAATCTAGGTATATAATACAGTTACATTCATTACTGGGATCCTGTACCTTCACATGACAGGTCTTGTTTCTCATTTTTTCCACTTGTCCCTGTCCTCCCTTCACGCCTTCTTCCCCTTCCCATTTACAAACACTTTATTTCCATTTTTTCATTTTCTCATATTTCTTTCTTTTCCGTTTCCCCTACCCATCTCACTTCCCTAAACCTTTAGCCCTCTTATTTCTATTTCACACTATTAATTATCCCATTAGGATCTTGTGTACTATTATACTTTTTCACACCAGAGAGACTATTAGGTATTTACACATGTGTGACTTATTTATTTCACTTAAGAGTATATCATCAATATGTATCCATTTTCCTACAAATGAGTCTAATTTCTCATTCTTTATGGCTGAGTAGTATTCCATTTTATAGAAAAACCATATCTTCTTCATCCAATTTCCAACAGATGGGCAAATGGGCTGTTTCCAAGTTTTAGCTATTCCAAACTGTGCCGCTATAAACATTGGTCCCCATATATCACTGTGGTATGTTTCTTTTAATTCTTTTGGAAAGATACCCAGCAGAGGGATGGCTGGGTCAAATGGAACCTCCAGTCCCAGCTCTTTGAGGTATCTCCATATTGATTTCCATAGTGGTTGCACCAGTCTGCACTCCCACCAACAATGGACAAGGGTTCCTTTCTCCCCACAACCACTCCAACATTTGTTATTGTATGATTTCTTGATAGCAGCCATTCTTTGTGGGGTGAGGTATAATCTCAGTGTTGTTTTCATCTGCATCTCTCGAATGACCAGTGATGTGGAACATTTTCTCATATATTTACTTGCTGCTTTTACTTCTTTGTCTGAGACATGTCTGTTCATTTGAGATGTCCATTTTTGAATCGGGTCTTTATATTTGGGGAGGTTGAATGTTTTTAGTTCTTTATATATTCTAGATAATAGTCCTTTGTCTGAGGAACAGCTGCGAAAATTTTTTTCCCACATTGTAGGTTGTCTCTTAGTTCTGTTGATGGTTTCTTTTGCTGTGCAGAAGATTTTTAATAAGATGAGATCCCAGTTGTTGATTCTTTCTGTTAGTTCCCTCACTACTGAGGATTTGTTCATAAAGTCTTTTCCTATGCTAATGTCTTACAGAGTTCTGCCTAACTTATCTTCCAGCAAATTTAGTGTCTCCCTTTTAATATTTAGATCTTTACTCCAGTTGGATTTTAATTTAGTCCATGGTGAAAGATAAGGGTCTAGTTTTAATCTTTGGCAGGTTGAGATCCAGTTTTTCCAACACTTAATTTTATAGTGTAACATATTCTTGCCACTTGATACCCTGAAAAGCCAATTCTTAATGCTATTGTCAAATGGTCTAAATTAAACATTTCGTTCTTTCTAAAAAAGTATTACTAAGGCCAGGGATCTAGCTCAGTGGCCCACTGAGTTTGATCTTTGGTACCAAAAAATCAATCAATCAATCAATAAAATAGCATTACTAAAACCCATTACATAGAAAATTAAAATAATGCCCCAAATTAAATAAATTCAGAAATTAATTTATACCAGTAAATGCAAAATAAAAAATTAATTTAATGTTCTATCAAAGCTATGTTAATAATATACTCTCCTATGTGAGTGATAAGGTTGGTATTTGATTACCCATGAAATATGACATTTATGAACATTTCGTCATACTTGCAAATAATTTATGTTCACCTAAACATAAGATCCTACATATGTTTTCTTTTTTATTATTAAAAATGTTTTTTTCATTGAGTTTACTGGTACTTTTTAGGTATACAGTACAGTTATATTCATCATTGGGATCTTGTACCTTTACATGACAGATCTTGGTTCTTATTTTTTCCCACACCCCTGCCCTTCCTTCATCCCCTCCACTGTATATATGTTTTCTAGAAGCACTTATCTTTCATTTTGGGTTAGTTGGGATTGTGTGACCTATGCATGGCTGGGTTTGTAAGGGTACTGAAATACAGATAGGTTGTGTATTTTTTTTCAAATCTCTTTTCTTCATGATTCACAGTAACTCATAAAGGGATTATGGAATGTTATAAGAAACATTGAAAGAGTTTCAAAAATTAATACTTTAGAGAATGGGGATTAGCACAGCAAGGCCATACCTGCCTGGAAAGTGCAATGTCTTGAGCTCAAACTCTGTGCCAGAAAAAAAAAAATCAATACTTTATATGGAGTCAAACGTCAGTATAAAAGTAAAGTTAAAGTGGAACACATTAATATTAGTGAAATCAATGTTCCCAATTCAAAAACATATAGAATTATTATTTCATACATACATACACAAAGGTACACATGTGAGTTGAGATTAAAAAATACAGTGAATGTTTAAACTTTTAAAAATGCAGGAAAGGGCACATTGCCATTAGTTACCCTCAGAAAACTCTCTCTCCAAACACATTTATTCCATTCTGAATCAGGTCTGGAAATCCTCTTTCTTGAGTATCTTTAGTTGCATTATCGTGGCTGCCTTGATCTCCTCAATTGATTCAAACATTTACCTTTCATGGTCATTTTAACTTTCACAAAGAACTATGCCAGAATCAGTGAATAAAGTAGATGAAAACTCATCATCATGTCTTTATGTGACATAAATTTTTGTAATGTTTCATCTATAGAGGTAATCAAAGAATACAATAAATATTTAAATAAATTATTACAGTAAAAGCACATAATACTCCTCAATATACTCGTCACTTTGAAAAGTTTTTCATCATCATTGACAATAGAGCATTTACTGTGATATTTTAATTTAATCATTCATTTTATTATTCAATTATTCTCCAAAATACATTTCCAAAGAAATGTTTTCAGAGCATAAAATAATTTTGTGCTGAAAATATCTTCAAAAGTAAAAAGGTTTCTTTTTTTTGGCGGGGGGATACCAGGGATTGAACTCTGGACCTAGCTCTTACAAGGCAGGCTGCAGAACCAGTGAGCTAAATCCCCAGCAAAGTGTTTGTTGATAAATTAAAATGTGTAGTTTTTCTCAATTTTCTGTCTGTAGGAATTATAACTCAGGAAATCTCTTGGCCTAAATAAAAAATAGTACAAATCAAAATTAGGTGATATCAGGGAAATGGTAACTTGCATAATTTAGTAGGGATGGCCAGAAAAAGATACAGGAAAGCATAAAAATGCTGATTTATTTATCTATAATAAATAGAAGCAGTTAGGTAGCCTGCCTTGCAAGTGCAAGGACCTGAGTTCAATCCCCGGTACAAAAACAAACCAACCAACAAACAAAAAACATTGTAATTAGAATAATTTAAAAATTACCTGAATTCTCTCAAAAAGTAGATGAATTAGATCTTTTTCTTGCTAAAACTAAGCAAAGCTCAAATTCTCATGGAAACAGTATACTTGTATGCATTCTATTACACTTAGTATTATAGTATTTGTGACATTTTCCATAACCATGTTTAGAAAATTAAAAAAGCAAATTGATATAATTCCAAATCATACTAAAATATTAGAGTTATTACTTAAGTTTTTCTCAATATTAATAGAAATAGTATTTAAGAACAACATTTAAATATAAGATATTCAATCATCCCTTTTTTCTCCTATGATATATAATTTAGAATAAACTCATCAGAGAAAATTATGAATTCTAAAGATTTAACCATTTCTAAGCAAAAAAATTTTTCCAATATTAAAAGCTTTAAAAAGTTGTAAAACTGTAAAATTTAAATAGATATCAAACAGTATATATTTAAGCAACAAGTATTATTTTTAAATAATTACATTTAATTGCAAAACATTACTACAGTTTTGAGTCATTTTAAATCTTCTTTATCCAAAATATGAAAGTAGTGAGTAAAACTCACAATATTATCAAATTAAAGAGAAAACTTCTTTTATACTGCTAAAAGAAGTAATGAGAACATAAACCAAAAATCAAAACCCATTCATGATTTATAAATTTAAAAGATGTCCAAAAAGGGCAGGGAGCCTGCCTTGCAAGCAAAAGGTCCTCAGTTTGGCTCCCCGTACCAAAAAAAAAAAAAAAAAAAAAAAAGTCCCAAAAGTACAAATGAAAAGCAATTTCCCTAATCAAATATGGTACATCTACAAGATATCTACAGCTAATATGTCATTATTAATAGCATCATATTAAACTATTTTCCTGTGAGTCTGTTATGAATTTATCATTGTTATTAAATATGATCTTGGAACTCATAAAGCACACAATAAGGCAATAAAAGTTCTGTAAATATTAAATGCAAATAATACAATTATTTGCAAATATAATTCACAAATGTCTAAAAACAAATCTTCCTCACTCTGAGATGAAAATGAAAATTTAAACCACAGTGGAATATTGCAAGGAGTATGTTTTTTTCTTACATATGTTTAATTTTGGTAAATCCTAGAAAAATGTTGAGTAGGTAGAAATTTCATACATTATTCATGGCACTTTAAGCTGGTAAAATCATTTTTAAATTATTTATCAGTTTTTTGAGAAAGGTAAACATACATCTGAAACTTAATTTAATAACCAAATCCAGATATCCTTTCACAAAAAATAAAAATTTAAATTCATGCAGGAATTTCAAAAAAAATAAGCAGTATAATGACTCATCATTGTAAAGAAATTCCAAGTAACCCAGGTGTATTCATTAAATAGTGAATTCATGAAGATAATCTATAAAAAGAATGAATAATTGTTTTATTTAACATGTATACATTTTAAATCCATTTCACTTAAGTGAAATACATTAGTCCAAAAGAGCTGCATATTTCATAATGGTATTAACGTCACATTCTACAAAGGCAAAAATACAAGGGAAGAAAATAAATAAATGGCATTCAGCCGGGGATGCAGCTCAGTGGTTCTACCACCTGCCTCATAAGCACAAGGACCTGAGTTTGATCCCCAGTACAAAAAAAAAAAAAAAAAAAAAAAAAAAATAGCATTCAAGGACTGAGCTCAGGGGAAAGGATGTTGTCTAATTTGTAGCAGAGTGAACTCTTTTCCATGATGGAAATATTCTGTGTTGAAATGTGATGTGGTTGTAGATACGTAACTATGTATTTACAAATCATAGAAATTTATAGTACAACTGATTATTACTATATGTGCATTTAAACAAATAAGTAAGGATCTGGAGGAAAACATGAAATGAAACCTGTAAAGAGGTAAATTTAAATATGTTAAAATCAAATATAAAGATATTGGAAAGACAGGGGCACAAGAATCTGTTGTACTTAATTGAAAAAAATAGAATAGATACTTTTAGTCAAGAGACATACAAACAAATGAATAGTATACTGACTATATAGTCTGTTTAATAAATGTGTTTGTCATGGAGTTATGAATTGGGAATTCAGAAACTTTATTAGTATATTTGGGGTAAAACTATAAAAGGAAAATATAGACTGCAAAAATCGTATTTGTCATTGTCAGAAAGAGCTACAACTAAACAATTGAGAACAAAGAAAAAATCTTTACTATTATGTATGAGTGGAGAATTTAATTTGATTCATTAATATATATTTGTACATGGGGACTATGTGTATAGTGTGTGTGGCTATGTTTCCTATCATAGCTTTAGTGACTGAGAGAGACTAGTAGCAGTAATAGACCAGTCATTGCTAGCAAAGGTAGCATTAAGATATTCATTTATAAATATGATTGTCTTATAGAAGGAATCAGAGCTTCATTGAAAACTGATCATAGGACTGGGGTAGAAAAAATACAAAATATAACATTAGACTTCAATAACTTATTGTATTAAAAAGTTAAGACATGCTCAATTTTTTTCCAAAATAAGAGATGAAAAGAACATATTAACCAGGCTAAAAGAGTTTTCATCATTTAAATTTGGAACGCTTTGAGCAACAACAACAACAAAAAATGTATGAATACTACATATAAATCATACTGTATACATTTATATATAAATACACACAAATATATATAAATAGATGAACATATACGTTCAATACATTACATTAGTTTTGTAGCATTAAATTATAAATCAAAGAACAAAATTACAAATGAATTACTACATACACAGGGTATATATTAAAACCTTTTCTTACTGAGCATTCAAATTAATATTTTGAGCTATGCTGAAGGAAATAAACTATTACAAGAAAACTACAGTATTAATTTTCATGAATGAGATAACAATAATCAAAATCTACTAATGAATACTAAAATGAATGCAGAAATGTTTAACCAGAAATAGAAAATTCTTCCAGTCTCAAAATATTTACTAATTAAAATAGAATCAAAAGTAATGATAATGTTTAGAAACCTTGCAAATAAATTTTGAGCCAAATAAGAAAGCCTAATACTAGACTGCAGGATCATATCTATCCAGATATGAAGCACTTAGTAGGTAAAACACATATGTGTCATCTTTTCCAATGATGAGTAACAAAAGTAGAAACATCAAAAAACATCAAACACAGTGGGTGGTGAGAAGTTAAACTGAGATGTTAAAATTGTATGCATTACAATGTAGAGCATGTTTTGATACATATATGCTTGCATTGTGAACTTATTAACTCAATCTAATTAACACATCTATCTGGCATACCTATTATTTGCCTATAGCATTTAAGATTTAGTTTCTTGGGCTGGGATGTAGCTCAGCATCAGGCGCCTGCCTGGCAAGCACAAGGTCCTCAGTTTGAGCCTCGATACCATAATCTTCAAGTGTACATTATTGTTACTTGTATTTATCATGTTCTTGAGTAGATTTCCAGAATTTATTCATACAGCCTAATTGACACTTTGTACCACTTAACCATCATCAGCCGATACCTTCTCTAGAGTGGGGAAAATTTCATCTGTTCTCACCCTCAAAAAATTCTATATTTTTAGATTCTGTATATGGCTAAAATAATGCCATATTTCTTGTACATTGTCACAAATAACAAGATTCCAGTCTCATTAAAGGTTGAATAGCATTCAGTGTACATATTTTAGATATTTTGTATTTCTATTTAGTTATAATTGGACACAAGTTGATTTCATATCTTGAAATCACTAGTAGACTAATCTACTGATAAGTATGAAACCCCCGTGAAAAAGTCAGCTTCCAAACACATGAGGCTTTTGGGGAACATTTTATTACTAGATCTAAAGCATATTATTCCATCTCTGGCCCCCAAAAGACTCATATCCATCTCATTATGCAAAATGCATTTAGTCAATCTGTAAGAATCACCAAAATCTTATTAATGATACATGCACTACTGAAAAGTCAGAGAACGAAGTCTTTTCTGAGACTCAAATCACACTCTTGCCTGTGAACCCCTGTGAAAACAAAAAAGGGAGAGTTAAACTATGCCAACATGTAATGGCACAAAATGATATTCCCATTCTGAATGGAGAAATACAAAGACAGAAAAGAATTAGACCAAAGCAAGACCAAAATCTATCATGGCAAACATTAAATCCTGCAGTTTCATGTCCAGGACCCAGGATAAGTGGTGGTGTGATGAGATCCTCAAAAAATTTCACTCCACTCCTTAAACATTGCCATTGCTACACCTCATGGGCTGTCTCTTATAGTGACTCTGACCTTTTTCTTTCTCCTCGGACACTCCACATTTCTGGCATCTCCAATTAACTTATATTTCCACTCCTTATTTGTCTTCACTCCCACAGATTCATCCATTACCCATGCAAAGTGGCAATAACCGATCTTCAAGGCCTTCTTCTGAAATCTGGGTAAAATTCTTTCTGTCCCATAACCTTGTATTCTGCACACCTACTATACTGGAACCACCTGGAAGATGCCAAGTTCTACTGCTAGCTTCAGTAGTAGTGAGGAACCCCCTGCCCTGTGTCATGACTGCGTGGGCCTCATGGAGCTTGCATGGCTGAGCATAGCAAAACAAATTCTGGGCAAACAACTCACCACGTAGACCTTCTTATGTGGGAAGCCTAGATTCTCTTCTCAAATGAAAATTTTACAATGTTGAACCCTTGTACCTGGGAAGAATTATGTCTTCCTGATTCCAGAGATGTCTTCAAACCATCCGACCTTTTGACCTATTGCAAAGTTCTTGGATTTTTAAAATGCTAGTATATTTAACAACCATGTTCTTTATAGCCCCGATTTTGCATGTGTTTCACTTTTCTTGAAACTGCAGTTTTCATATAGTTTTTTTGCTGTGACTTGCACAGCATAGGGCCCAAAGCTGTGGAGAATTGTGGTGGAAGACGAAGAAAATTGAAAAACAGCAAGAAAAAAGGATACATACCAAGATTATGCTTGAAAGCTGGGAGCAGGTGGAGACATAGCCTGTTGGGAGCTAATGGCCATTGGTTGCCTGGGGTCCAGCGCACTCTGTATTTATAGTGTAAAACAAACAGGATGAGAAGGCAGAGTAACTCATGCTATGTGGCCTGTGTGGCCTAGGCTGAACATAGTATGATTGTCTCAAGATTGGGGCACGTGCAGAAAGGGAACAAGGAAGGATATAATGTCACTGTCTTCTGGGGCTGTGCCATCTAGAGTCTACAATCTTACACAGAGTATATACACAGTCTGTTTGATTTATCTAGTCTGTGGAGGAGAAAGGGAGTAGAGAGGAGGAGTAGGATTATCTTCAGGCTTCCCAGGGGAAGTTTTTGCTTCTGATTTTCTCTCTAGATAAGATTAAAAGTAGATAGAAATACCAGTGTTACAGGCTGAATTTAGGTCTGCTTTGAAATTTCCTCCAATAGATCAACTTGTCTACCACCCTTACTCTTTGTCTCCCTAAAAGTCTGATGATATAGGCAAAACAAAGACAATTTTTCTTCTAACATACTGCCTACATGACTTCTAGTCCAAACTGCTAATAGAGTCCCTGTTTCCAAAAGAAACTTCTTAAACTTGGCCTTTGCTATTTACATTTCTATCAGCATTTGGGTCTTGTGAGCGCTGATCAATATTGCATATCAACAAATGCTCAACAACATTCTGAGGCTTCTCCAGCCCACTTAAAACTTTTCAAAATTTCTCCCTTTATCAAGTTCCAAAGGCTTCTAAACCACGTTTGTCAGGTACAGTTGCAATAACCTCACTCCTGGAATTAAAATCTTCCTTGGTCACTTTTTGGTCACTGGAAAAACATACCCGATGCCAGAATTTAAAGGAGAGCTTGATTTTGTGTCATGGTCACAGTCCATGACTGACTGGCTCCAAGTATGAAGCAATGTGGCTGAGGGACATATCATGCTAAGAGCTACTCATATTATGGCAGCTAGAAAATAGCAAAAGGAAGAGCCAGGGAGGAAAACACATGCTTCTGGTTCATGCACCCAGTGACCCACCTCTAGCTAGACTTGATGCCCTAATGGTAAGTTAAATATGAATTCAGTAGTGGACTCATTCACTGATGAGTATAAAGCCTCTTTAATCAAATCACTTTCAAGGTCCAGAAAACTTTGGATGGACATTTTATATCTAAATGGTGAAAGGTACCAAATAGTGCTTAGATGGAGAGCTTGGGAAACAAATCCTGATGACCCAATTCCCTAGATGGTATTCAGCATGCCGCCCCACACTTCTCACCTAGAATAAGGACTTTATAACCCTTGATGCTTTTTTTAAATTTTTTTAATTCATTAAGTTTATTGGTACATTTTAGGTATACAGTATAATGACATTCGTCATTGGAAATTTGTACCTTTACATGATATATCTTGGTTATTTTTTTTCCCTATTCCCCTGGCTTCCATTCAACTCCTCCAACCCACCCTATTTTGAAAGACTTTGTTTCCACTTTTTCTTTTCTCATATCTATTCCTTTCCCCTATCTCCCCCAACTTCCATTTCCCCTTCCCATTTGGAACTTTTCTCCTATTTCATATTATACATTACACATTTTGGTCCTCATTTACATTTTCAGTTTTTCACACGAGAGAAACCATTTATTTTTTGGGGGGGCTGGGTTGAGATAGGGTCTCACTATGTAGTTGAGACTGACCTGAACCATTATGCAGCCCAGGGTGGTCTCAAACTCACAGCGATCCTCCTGCCTCAGCCTGCCTAGTGCTGGGATTACAAATTTGAGCCACCATGCCTGGCACCATTTGATATTTACACATGTGTGTCTTATTTATTTCACTTACAAGTATGGTCTTAATGTGCATCTATTTAGCTATAAATGTCCCTAGTTTCTCATTCTTTATGGCTGAGTGGTATTCATACATATATACACACACACACACATATATATAAAATATTATATATATATACATTATGCATTCTCCAGTAGATGGGCAATTGGGCTGTTTTCAAGTTTTAGCTATTACAAGCAGTGCCACTATAAACATGGGTGCACATATATCACTTAATTCTTTTGGGAAGATATACAGCAGGAGAATAGATGGGTCAAATAGGACCTCTATTCCTAGTTTTTTGAGGTATCTCCATACTGATTTCCACAGTGGTTGCACCAGTCTACTCCCATCAACAGTGGAGAAGGGTTCCTTTCTCCCCACAACCCCACCAGCATTTGTTATTGGAATGTGAGTTTATTACAGATAGCATCTTGCACACTTGATTCCTGAACTGGTGTAGTTTTCTGGATTCCCACTATTGGAATCTTTTGTTGTTCTGAGGCAAATAATTTGTCTCCTTTCAATTGTTAATCTTGTTATCACAAATGCTCTCCTCTGCTCCATTTTTGCCTATACTTCCTTTCTGGCAAAACTGAAAGTGTTTTACATGGGTGCTTTCCTCCTGAGTTTCACTATAAATCTGGCTGGAAACCCCAAATTGTGTACCTTGCTGTGGTTGTTCCTTGCCTTCTTCCCCCAAATGCTTATGTGTGATTCACAGAAAGGCTTTATCTCTGGATCTGAAGTTTGCCCTAAACCAGTGGATAGGATAGCACTCTCCTAAGTTATCACAGTTTTGAGGGTGCATCCCCACAGAGCAAAGATGTGCTCTACATTGCCCTGGGCCATAGAATTTCAGAACCTCTGAGAGCAAAATAACTCACTTTGGGGGCCAGGTACCCTTTTCATTCTATCTTTCCTTTTCCCTGTATTTCCTCTGTTTTCTGTCCTATTTTGTTGCATTCCAGCACTTGCTTTCTCTACCACATCATGACAAATTTTGATGAGTATCACAGAGCTATTCACTTTTACTACTTTTTCTATGCAAACATGGTATCTCTCCTTATACACATTCTTTAACAAGTGTGATAGTAGGAGCTGGGAGGAGCAATAGGTTCTAGTGATTAATTAAGCCAAATGGTAACTATAGTTTAAAAAGTTATATTATGAAATTTAAAAGTTTTAAAAGAGTAAATTTTAACTAATGTTAGTACAGTGAAAATATGTTTATGTATATATGGCTAGATATATGTGACTTAGCCCGACTTAACGAGTTCACAATATATACACATATCATAGCAAAGCAAAATCATAAAAAATATTATTTCTAATTGAACATGTATATTTGTAAACAGTTGTTTTCACATTATCCTTAGAAACACATTAAAATCACCTGAACAGCTTCAAGACATTTTAAATCCCAAGATACTCTAACGATCAGTTTAATGAGGATATTTGTGATACCCAAAATCAACATTCTTAAATTTTTTCAAATGCTTCAAAAATATGAGAAGTTTCCTAATATAGGTCCTACATCACTCTAGGAAATGAACATCTATGCGTATTCATAAAACATCAAATTTTAAAACATGAGATAATTATATTACCCAAATCGAATTAGATATATTTATATGTAGTCAATTAATGTGTGTTTTTACTTGTCTTTGACATTCCAATATAATTGAAAACAAACTGTGCTACAAATAGCAAGCAAGGTACTGAGCAAAACATATATGGGATATGTTTTACTCTTAGGAACTTCTAGCTTTATATTTAAAATAAAATATTTATTTTTTTCTCATTGAGTTTATTAGTACTTTTCAAGTATACAGTACAGTTACATTTATCATTGGGGCCTTGTGTCTTTACATAACAGGTCTTGGTTCTCATAATATTTAATATGAATAAAGAAAGAAGAATTGACGCATACCTATGCATTTTATCAGCATTCTATAGAGACATGAATTATATAATTATCCTTATGTTCCTTCTTCATATCTAGATTGAAATTTTTTAATTAAAAGAATTAGGATTGCAAAATTTTGTTTTTAGTAACCAAATAAAATGAACATACCTTTTTTCTCAAATAAGTTAATAAAATTTTCTTCAATATGTTTTGCTTAACTAAATATTCTGGTGATTCTATTGTATAAAATATTTGAACCAATATTTTATCAATATTGTTTTCTCTATATTCAAAATTCATTAAGTTTTCTGCACTAGAAAATATCACACAAACTCTATGTGAAGTCAGGTATTGACTTAAACATTTTGCTTTGATATTAGAAAACTGAAAGAAGTCATGTCCTTCTTTCTCTGAAGTGGTGAGCTCATTGATTTTTTTGACACCTAAAATCTGTTTTGCTGCCTTTCTGCTGCTCATGTTAATTCCAATAGATGTATGCTTTTTTATAAGAAGACAGTAAACTATTCCCATTTAGCAGAACAAGTTGAATTCTATATGACACTTGTGAAACTAGTATTATGTTTTATAATTTCTTGCCTATTTTTATTTTCGTGCAAACATTAATACTGCTTTATATAATGGGATGTGTAGGACATCACAACAATGTGAGTTCCTTAAGAAAAGGCAGGGCACAGACGTGAAGTAGAATTTGGGATTAAAGATTAAAAAGAGCTAACCTCATCTAAATGATAGACCTTGTGGTTATCTGTTTTTTGTAAAAGTGTAGATATTGACAGCATTGCAAATAAGAAACAGTATATGAGAGACATTAGAGAGATGAAGCTACAATATCAGATGGATCTAAAGAAATGGAAAAGGTAAACACAACTTTCTATTTCTTTCCTAGCTCCTATTGTTGGCTTTTTCTTCAGTCTAATGTAAAGATAAGATTTCTGTCCAACAAATTGTAAGTGTTGAACTATGTATCTATCTATCCCAGCATACCATCAATGGATAATTTCATGAGTATTTTGTTTTCTACCTTTTATCCTCCTATCTCCAAAATTTACTTCTAGTACAGATTCATATTAAATCCAAAACAAGTTAACTTCTTGTACATGGATTTTTTTATCAGGACCTCCAATTCAGTGCTAAAATAAATTCATTACTTTTTCTACATCTAATATTCCTTCAAAGTTGTTTCCTTAGCACACACCAATAATATTAATCTTGGATGAAGGAAGATTGTTTTCCTATTTACGAAGAACTTTAGATTTTCTATGTATATTACATATGTTTCTGTAACATATTGAGTTTTGGGGTTGTATAAATCAATGATAAAAATTTTCCTTTTGGAGATATGATTTATTTAAAATGAATGATTAGAATTAGGATGTTACTCTGGTTTTATTAATCCTTCAAATTACAAGAATATTGCAATAAAGGTTGAGTATAGTAGCACACACTGTGTATAATTGATAACACAATACTTTTCAACAGAATTCAGATTTTTTAAAATTGCAATTACTGGCCCAAGTTATTGTTTAATTTTTCTTATGTACTTGGCCTTAAATAACAACTCTAATCTAAATTTGAATATTTTTGCCTATCATTATTCTAATTTATCTGACATTATGCATTCCATTAAAAACAAAATCTTTGTAAGTGCTTTAAAATCTTTTCTGGTGACCTCTTTTTAATTGAAGTTTGACACATATTAGATCATTATCATTAAATATGTAGCCATCATTCTGTGATCTCACCACATGAAGAAGAGTGTTTGCTATATTGATAGTTAATTGGAAACCTTAGGATTGAAGTCATCTGGAAATTTTTAAATAATAAGGAAAACAAATATGGGTAAAATTTCAAGACTATCACAAAAGGTTTCACTAAACTTTAAACATCCCTCCATATTTTGATGCTGCAGGTAATCCAATATTATATAATTGATAGATGATAAGGTATAATTTATTCTAAATTTTCCTTATCAAATATCAATGATACTAATCTTGGATGAAGAAATATTGTTTTCTTTTTAAGGAAAACACGTTACATGTTTCTATGTCTAGTACATTTTTTGTTTTTCTTTGATAGTGATATCCAGGATGTTAGGAACTCATGGGCTAGAGTGACTCTCCCTCCTTAACCTCCTGAGTAGCTGAGATTACAGTTGTGCTCCAAATGCCTGGAGAATAATAAATTGCACATTTTCCACAGTGCTCCATAGGCAATTATGATAATAATAAAAATTATGAAAAAATAGTGCACAAAGTTACATATTGATACCGAATCTAACAGTAGTTATTTATTTTTGTATTTTTGACACAGGTCTCACTATATAGTCCAGGCTGAACTTAAACTCACGATATACCCTAGACTGGCTTCAAACTCACAGTGCTCCTCCTACCTCAGGCTCACCAATACTGGACTTATAGTTCTGCACCACCACACTGGGCATCGGTACTCATTTAAATGAGACAATTTTTTAAAAAGATTATTAAAATTTTGAATATTTTAGAAAACTCAAAACAAGTTAAAAATCTTGAGATATTAGTAATTTCTGAAATATTACAATCAAAGTTAAGGAACATTGTAAAATATAACACAAATTAAGAGAAAATAATTGCTTGGATTCCATCAATTAATTCCAATCACCACAAGGTATAATTAGTAGCAACCTTTTTTTTTTCAATGGATCAAAGTACATCTTGAATAAACGTCTTCTTCCTATTTGGAATATTATTTAATTTTCAGATTATTGTAGAACAATTTGAAATGATTTCAGTTGATATTTCATTTACAGAAAGTCTAATATGGTCTTCTAACATTGCTACGTGCTAACTAGATCAGAGTGACCTGAAAAGTTCATAAAAATCAAAGTTAGATATAACAAGTACTAGGTGTTTGTGATTTTTTGCTGAGGATCATAATAAATTCTGAACACTAGCGTATCTTTCTACAGAGTCAGAGTTCTTATGCTTGGCTACTTTTATATATAATGCCATATACATTAGCAGATAAAAAATGCAGTATAATGAAAACAGGACCAAATTTTCTGCTAGTACTTATTCTGTCTATTGCCTATCTCACACTAAATAAAAAATTTCCATTTATATTTTGACCTCTGGTCTTTCAAACAATGCACATCTTTCATTTCTGTTAGATTACTTACTTCTTTTTCAAGCAATCAAGTTGCCAGAAAACGGAGAACATGTCAGTGTACTTAACATGCTAATGTGTCTTTTTAAATTTGTTCATAAAGAGACTTCATTTTCAAATTTCTTGATTTATTTTGTAAATTGGCAGATGGAAATTTATTCATTTGTTATATTTATTCTTAAGTTTCTATCATAAAAATTTTCCAACAGTGATGTTATGGTACTACTGTTACGATTTTCAAATTTAAACTCTGTCCCACTCCCTGAAAGATAATTTTAACTTTTTCCTCACAGATTGTTCACATTATTCACCCATTTCTTAACCTTTACATTTAAAATACCAAGCTTGTACTGACCTTCAGGCAGCAGCTACTGTATTTGAGGAATTTTATTCTCATTGTGGAATTTTGCCCTGGGCCACCTTGCTGGGCCTGGACCCAGAGCTGTCTGTGCCTGTATTGCTAGAATCTAAGCAGGTGTATACATCATCTGCCTGTGAGTCTGATTTTACAAGTATTCATGCTGTGTTCTCTAGGTCTGACTGCCCAATTGTGACAGCATCATCAAAAATCGGTACAGAAAAGCTAAAAATTGTTGGCTAACTATCTACATGGAATAATGATAAAATAATTTAATAGTGTAAGTTTTATCTCAGTTAAGATGCCTGTTAAAAGAGTAAGTGTAAAAATCACTCATATCATTTTCTGTTAATAAATGGGTGAAATAATAAGAATGATTTCCTGTATATAGAAATCAGATCACCACATGTATCCTTTATCTGATACTGTCTTCTATTTTTGTTTATTATTGTATTACTATTTTATTGCATTTATATATTTTGCTTTCCAGATAGACATGATTTCTATAACAAGCCCTCTCACAATTTGAAGAAAAAGTATTTTTGTAAATATTTTTCTAACTACTACTGCTTATACTTTGGACCAAAACTGAAGCTGAGTACTAAGAGATATGTTTCAGCTACTGGTAATGAATATTTTAATGTTTTTTTGCTGTTGTTCTGAGACATTTTTAAGAATAATTGTACTTTATGGCCTTACTTGTAACATCTATAAAAGAGATATACAAAGTTTTGCTAATGTTTTATTTTGCCATTTTTCTTATTGAAAAGACAAATATTATTTGCTTTGGAAAGAGATGGCCACATATTTTAAACTATTAAAATCCGAGAATTTTAGTTTGAAGTTTTAAGTGCAGATAAATATCAATGTATTATTAAATTTAGATATACTTCTCTAGTCATGTACATTAATTTGCAGTCCAAGTCAATGACAAGCACTGGTTAGAGAAAATAGTATCTCCTTTCAGGACTGCAAATCTGTTCATACTTAAAGCAGTAAACTATAATTTTCCTATTTGTTAACTTTAAAATATTCACCATAATGAGTTTATATTGTTACATATATTTTGTTTAGTTTCGTGGAAATCCATATTTATAATTCATATGGCAAAAAGAATGACTCTAATAGGATTTACAAGTAATTCTGGAATCTTATGATAACATTGCACTGCGAGTTCCACTGTGGTTGTAAATCTTTTTCAATTCTAGGATGGACCATGCCTAAAAAGAGAATTGTCAGAAATGGAGCAAAGCCTCCCATGACAGATTGGATATCCTGTTTTCAGCAGGATCTCTTTGACTTGATACCTAGCTTAAGAAAAGCCCAGCGCATCTAAAATTTTAGAAGAGAAATTTCTAAGAATGCACTTTGAAGAAAGTTTGAGAGTTTGGAAAGTCTAGTACTTACAATTCCTATTACAAAAAATTGTCAGGAATACTATGACTTACTCATTTTCTGTATTTGCGATTTTAAAGTATCAATGGACAAGTGTATCTACTAATTAGATGTATTTAGTGTGACTGAGACTGAAAGTATCTCAATTTAAAGATAAAAGTATAAAAAATAAATGTTCACTTTTGAAATGAAAGTTTTCTAAATAAATTAATATTCTCAGATTTCAAAATTCAACTCCAATCTGAAATAAACATTAATCTCAGTGGTAAATATTATGGATGTGTTTGAACAATACCCCTATTAAGGAAAGATTCTTTTTTATTAGTACACTTTTATCATGCATAAAGATCACATTCATCATAAGGAATTTGTAACTGTACCTGAAATATCTTAATATTTCTTTTTATTCCCATTCCCTTCAGCTGCCTTCAACACTTTTTCTCCTTCCCATTTAAGAAATCTCCATACTTACTTCTACAGTGGTTGTACCATTTTATACTCCCACCAATAGTGGAGAAGCTTTCCTTTTCCTCCATAGCCTTGCCAGCATTTGTTATTGGTTCATTTCTTAATAATAGCCAAACTTCTTCTTTTTTTAAATTTTAAATTGAATTTATTGGTACATTCTAGGTAGACAATACAGTTACATTCATTACTGGGATCTTGTACCTTTACATGCTAGGTCTTGATTCTCATTTTTTTTCCCCTTGTCCCCACCGTCCCTTCACCCCCTCCTCCCCTCCCCACCTTCAAACATTTTAATTCCATTTTTATGTTTTCTTATATTTTTTTTCCTTTTCCCTTATTCCATAGCCAAACTTCTTTTAAGTCAAATGGAACCTCAGTGTTGGTTTAATTTGTTTTTCTGTATGATCAGTGATATTGAACTTTTTTTATATATTTGCTTGCAGTTTGTACTTCTTCATCTGAGAAGTGCCTATTCATTTCAGCTAGCCATTTTTGGATTGATTCTTTAAATTTGAGGTTTCTGATTATTTGGAATTATTTATATATTCTAAATATTAGTCCTTTGAGGGGTAGTTAGAAATTTTTTTCTATATTTTTGCTTATCTCTTCACTCGTTTGGTAGTAATTTTTTTTTTCTTTTTGTACCAGGGATCAAACTCAGGTCCTTGTGCTTGCAAGGCAGGTAAGAACACCACTGGAGGTATATCCCTGGCCCTATAAAAAAGCTTTGCAATTTGGTGTGATCTCAGTTGGTGATTCCTGGTAATATTTCCTGTGCAAACAGGGATCTATTCATAAAATTTTAATCTATACCTATGTCTTCATGTGTTTTACCTATTCTGTATTCCAGCAGATTAAGTGTTTCTGTTTAAATGTTTGATTTTGATCAGTTTCAAATTTAGTACATAGTGAGAGATATGGGTCTATATTTAGTTATTACAATGTAGAAAGCTAGTTTGCCTGGCACAATTTATTAATGAAGCTATCTTTCTTTCAAGTAAAGTTGTTTGGCCCCCTTTTTTAGGATAAGGTACTTGAAGATCCTTGGAGTTGTGCCTGCATCTTCTACTCTGTTCCATTGATCCTAGAGTCTTTTCCTTTATTCTATTTTTTATTTTTGGCCAGTACCATGCTGTTTGTTTTGTTTTAATCACTGTAGCTTTATAGTATAACTTCAAATCAGGGACTGTGAAGCCTCCTGCCTTGCCCTTGTTACCCAGAATTGCTTTTGCTGTTCTGGATCACTTTTGGTTCCATATGAAGTATGGACTGTTTGCTGTATATCTGTGAAGTATGCTATTGGTATTTAGAGTGGTAGTGTGTTAAATCTTTGTAACTGTTTTGACAGTAAGACCATTTTCACTATGTAGGATCTGTGTCTCCACGAACAGGGGTTGCCTTTCCATTTTCTGATACCCTCTTCAAAACTCCTTATATTACTGTAATTTTCCAATGTAAAGTTCTTATACTTCCTTGCTAGATTGATTCCTAAGTGTAGTAATGCCTGTGTTCATGAACACTTTTTTCACAAATAGCTTGATTTGTGAAGAGAAGAATTTGGCAAAACTGCTTCCCATTCGTGAACCCATTATCTAGTAGCAGTGAACCTTATGAGGAAATTTAATTTGGTTCACAACTAAATCAGTTCATGACAGAATCATGGAATAAATTGTTTGTGAACAGAAATAGTACTGCATTTCATTTTTCCTGATGATTTTCTGAAAGATGTTTCTTAAATTTATCTCTCAGTGTTTTTTTTCATACACAGGAATGCTACTAATCTTTCAATGTTGACTTTGTATACTGCTACAACACTGAATTTGGTTATTAATTCCAGGAGTCTTTTGGTAGAGTTGTTTGGGTCTTCTACGTAGAGTTTCACATCATCCACGAGTAATCTAACTTCTTTCTATCTTATCCATATTCATTTTTTTTCTCATGCTTGTATAATTCCTCTGGTTAATGTTTCCAGAACTATATTGAACAGGAGTGGTCAGAGTGGGCATCTTTCTGTTCTTCCCGATTTTAGAGTGAAAGATTTCAGTGCTTGGCCATTTAGTACAGTGTTGGCTGTTGGCTGTTGGCTTGACATAGATGGATTTTATCAGATTGAGATAAAGAATTTCTTTTACAATTTTCTTTTACAATTTACATGAATGTGTATTGGACTTTGTCAAATTCTTTTTTCAGACTCTATTGAGATTATTATGTGTTTTTTTTCCTTTGCTTGTCTTAATGTGGTGATTACATTATGGATTTATATACATTGAACCACCCCTGCATCACTAGCATGGATTCTACTTGGTCATGCTGTATAATTTTTTGATGATTTGCTGTAATCTCTTTGCCAGTATCTTATTGAGGGCTTTTGCACCTATGTTCATTGAAGAGAGTGGCCTGTATTTCTCTTTTTTTGATTGTGTCCAAATTTTATTCCCTTGTGGGTAGTTTTTTTGTTCTATTATTACTTTTTCAATTTAATTGATATTAGATGTTTTAAAATTTTATATACTCTTGATTTTAATAGTTATTTAATTTTCATGAATTATTTTTGAATTTTTGATTTAATATAATGGATAATATTGATTTATATATTCTTCATTTATATATTATTTTTTTCCTCATTGAGTTTATTGGTGCATTAGGTATACAGTACAGTTACATTCATCATTGGGATCTTGTACCTTTACACCACAGGTCTTGATTCTCATTCTTCCCCATACCCCTGCCAACTTTTATGCAATCCTTCCTTCCCTATTTACAAGTATTTATTTCCATTTTTTCATTTTCTCAACTTTTTTCTTTTTGCTTGTTTCATTTCCCCTACCCTTCCCACTTCCCCTACACCTTTAGATCTTTTATTCCTATTTCTGGAAACATTAGCCACCACAATTAGACAGGAGAAAGAAATTAAAGCAACAAAGATAGCAAAGGAGAAAGGTACACTGTCATTATTTTCTGATGATATGATACTCTACATTGAAGACTCAAAATATTCCACCAAAAGACTCCTAGACTTAATTGACACTTTCAGCAGAGTAGCTGGATACAAGGTCAACATTCAAAAATCAATAACCTTCTTGTACCAAATAACAGACTAACAGAGGGAAATTAGGGAAACCATTTCTTTCACAATAGCATCTAAACAAATGAAGTATCTAGGAATCAATCTAACAAAAGAAGCAAAAGAACTCTACACTGAAAACTGCAGCACTCTGAAAAAAGAGATTGAAGAGGATATAAGAAAATGGAAAGATATCCCCTGTTCCTATTTAGGATGAATCAATATAGTGAAAATGGCCATACTACCAAAACTGCTATACAGATTCAATGCAATGCCAAATGTAATTCCAACACTGTATTTCACAGAACTAGAAAAAAGAATCCAAAAATTCATTTGGAATCATAAAAGACCAAGAATAGTAAAAGCCATTCTAGGTAACAGACACGTGGCAGCAGGTATAACAATTCCAAATTGGAAACTATACTACAAAGCCACTATGATAAAAACAGCATGGTTCTGGCAAAGACACAGACCTGAGGATCAGTGGAATACATTGGAAGATACTGAAGCAACTCCAGATGTACTCAGCTGCCTCATCTTTGACAAAGGAGCCGACCATCCTCAGTGGAGGAAAGATAGCCTCTTTAATAAATGGTGTTGGCAAAACTGGATCTCAACCTGCCAAAGATTAAAACTAGACCCTTATCTTTCACCATGCACTAAAGTAAAATCCAAGTGGATTAAAGATCTAAATATTAAAAAGGAGACACTAAATTTGCTGGAAGATAAGTTAGGCAGAACTCTTGAAGACATTGGAATAGGAAAAGACTTTATGAACAAATCCTCAGTAGTGCAGGAACTAGCAGAAAGAATCAACCACTGAGATCTCATCTTATTAAAAAGCTCCTGCACTGCAAAAGAAACCATCAACAGAACTAAGAGACAACTTACAATGTGGGAAAATAAATTATACCAGATTCTCCTCAGACCTAGGACTATCATTAATGTATAAAGAGCTCAACACAATCAGCACCCCCAAATAAAAAGACCCAATTCAAAAATGGGCATCTGAAATGAACAGAAATTTCTCAGACAAAGAAGTAAAAGCATCAAGTAAATATGTGAAAAAAATGTTCCACATCACTGGTTATTGGAGAGATGCAGATGAAAACAACACTGAGATTCCACCTCACCCCACAAAGAATGGCTGCTATCAAGAAATCAAACAATAACAAATTTTGGTGGGGTTGTGGGGAGAAAGGAACCCTTCTCCATTGTTGGTGGGAGTGCAGACTGGTGCAATCACTATGGAAATCCACTTGGAGATACCCCTAAGAACTAGAACTAGAGGTTCCATTTGACCCAGCCATCCCTCTTCTGGGTATCTTTCCAAAATAATAAAAGAATCATACCACAGTGATATATGCACACCCATGTTTATAGCGGCACAGTTTGTAATAGCTAAAACTTGGAAACAGCCCATTCGCCCATCAGTTGGAGATTGGATAAAGATGTGGTTTTTCTATAAAATGAAATACTACTCAGCAATAAAGAATGAGAAATTAGATTTATTCATAGGACAATGGATGTGTACTGAGGATGTACTCTTAAGTGAAATAAATAAGTCACACATGTGTAAATGCCAAACAGTTTCTCTGGTGTGGAAAACTATAATTGATTTATATATTCTTGATTCAACTTTGGTAATTAATATGTATCTAGGAACCTATCCAATTCTTCGGTACTTTGCATCTTATTTGAAAACAAATTCTAAAAGTAGGTACAGATGATCTTCAGGATTTCTGCAAGATTTGTTGTAATGGTTCCTTTTTCATTAATAATTATGTGTTTTTTGGTCTTATCTTTCTCCTTTTTTGATTGTGTTTTATAATGTTTGTCTATTTTATTGAATCTTTTAAAAAGCAACTCTTGTATTCATCAGTTCTTTGTATTGCTTTCTTATGCACTTTTGTATTAATTTCTGCTCTAATCTTTATAATTGCCTTGCTTGTTTAAGCTTTGGTCTTACTTTCTTCTTTTTGGAGAACCTTAAGTTTCAATATTAAGTTGTTTACTTGAGTTCACTCAGTTTTTTCTGACGTGGGAATTCAGTGCTACTGATAGGACTATTTCACTGAGTCCCATGAATTCCACTATGCCATCTTATAATTACTTCTTAATTGTTAAACTAATTTCTCCTTTAATTTCACCTGTGATCCATTGGATGGTCAATAGGGTATTATGTAATTTCCATCTGTTTATGTAGTTTTTCTGGTTTCTTTTGCCATTTGTTCCCAACATCATTCCACAATGTTCTGATAATATGTATGGAATAATTTCAATTTCTTTGCATTTACCTAAGCATATTCTATAAGCTAGTACATGGCCTATTTTGGAGAAAGTCCCATGTGCTCATGAGAAGAATATTTATTGTGTTGTTGGGTGAAACACAATATATATCTACTAAATCCTTTTGTGCAAAAGTTTCCTTTAGCTCTGAAATACCTTTGTTGACTTTTGTTTAGTTGATCTGTCTCTTTTTGATAATGAGATGTTAAGTTCCTCCATTAAATTCATATTACTGCTTATATGATTTTTCATAATCATTAGTTTTTGTTTCATATAGTTGTGTTTTTCAGTATTTGGTGCACAGAAATTTATGATTTATATTTTTTCTTGGATTGTCCTCTTAGTAAGTATACAGTGACCTTTTATTTCTTCTCAGATCATTCTTGGCTTAAATAAAGACTAAAAGATACAATAGATAATGTGAAATAGGAAGAAAAAAGGCAAAGGGGAAAGGTAAGTAGGAGAGATAGGGGAAAAGAATGAAGGGAATGAAGTTACTATAACAAAAAGGAAAAATGGGAAAAAAGCCTTTGTAAATAGGGAGGGCTGGAGGGGTTGAAGGGAGTGCAGGGGAATGGGGAAAATATAGGAACCATGATATTACATAAAGGTACAAAGTTTCAATGATTGAGGTGATTATATCATACACCTAAAATATAACAATAAAATTAATTTTAAAAATACAATGTGTCTGCAAATATAATAGCTACTCTTGGTTTTATCTGGTTTCCTGCTGCATGGAGTATTGTTTTTCCATCCTTTTACTTTCAGTCTATTAATTTGTTTTGGGATTAAATGTGTTTGTTCTATGCAGCCTGTTATTATTTTTTATTTCTTGATCGATTGTGCCTGTTTCTTTCTTTTGATTGGTTAATTAAGATCAATCAGACGATCATAACTGATAGGCATTGACTTATCCTTGTCATTATTTTATTTTCCTTTTGTTGGCTCCTTCTCTTTGCCTCCTCTTTAATTGCTTTCCTTTCCTGGTGGATTCATTCTATTGGGATTCGCATAACTGTTGTCTTCATTGTCTTTTTCTAGAATATTTTTCAGAAATTTTTTAAGCATTGGTTTTGTGGTCATGAATTTCTTTAGGTCCTCTTTATCATGGGAATATCTTATTTCTGCATCAAGTTTGAAATATAATTTTGGATGTCACAGTAATCTGGATTGGAGGTTATCTTTTGGAGGGGCCTTGAAATACTTCATGCTCTACTTGATTTAAGGGTTTGTGTTGAGAAGTCATCTGTGATTCTGGTGGATTTTATTTATGGGTGATTTGTTTATTTCAATAACACCTTTGAATATTCTGTTCTTAGTCAGGTGTGGTGGTGCATGCCTGTAATCTCAGCACTCTGGAGGTGGAGGCATGAGGATCACTGTGAGTTCCAGACTTGTCTAGGCTAAAAAGTGAGTTCCAGGTCAGTCTCAACTACATAGTGAGACCCTGTCTCAACCACCCCCCAAAATCTGTTCTTGTGTTGAATACTGACTTCTATATAACATGGTGTAGTTTTTATTTTCCTGATCATGGCTAGTTGGAGTTCTACATGCCTCACTTATAAGTTTGTCAAATTCATTTTTCCATTTTGGGGAAGTTTTCTGCTATTATTTCTGTGAACAAGTTTTTTTTTTTTTTTAATTCAGGTAAGATTCTTGACAGCTTTCATGAACATTTCTTTATTTTTTTTCTTTTGTTGAGTTTATTGGTACATTATAGGTATACAGGACAGTTACATTCATTATTGGGATCTTGTACCTTTATATGACAGGTGGTCTTGGTTCTCATTTTTTCCCCTTGTCCCTGACCTCCGTTTACCCCCTCCTCCCCTCCGCATTTGCAAACACTTTATTTCCATTTTGACATTTTTTTCTTTTCCCTTATTACCCTTCCCCTACCCTTCCCACTTTCCTTACACCTTTAGCCCTTTTCTTCCAGAATAACACTGTCAGTTATCTCATTAGGATCTAATGTACTATTACAGTTTATTCACACCAGAGAAACTCTTTGATATTTACACATGTGTGACTTATATATTTCACTTAGGAGTATATCCTGAATATGTATCCATTTTCCTATGAATGAATCTAATTTCTCATTCTTTATGACTGAGTAGTATTGCATTTTATAGAAAACCACATCTTCTTTATCCAAAATCCAAATGATCAGCAAATGAGCTGTTTCCAAGTTTTAGCTATTACAAATTGTGCTGATATAAACATGGGTAGGCATATATCACTCTGGTATGATTCTTTTAATTCTTTTGGAAAGATACCCAGCAGAGGGATGGCTGGGCCAAATGGAACCTCTAGTCCCAGCTCTTTGAAGTATTTCCATATTGATTTCCATAGTGGTTGCACCAGTCTGCACTCACACAACAATGGAGAAGGGTTCCTTTCTCCCCACAACCCAATCAACATTTGTTATTATTTGATTTCTTGATAACAGCCATTCTTTGTTGGGCGGGGTGGAATCTCAGTGTTGTTTTCATCTGCATCTCTTGAATGACGAGTGATGTGGAACATTTTTTTCATATATTTACTTGCTGCTTTTATTTCTTTGTCTAAGAAATGTCTGTTCAATTTAGATGACCATTTTTGAATTAGGTCTTTTTATTTGGGGGTGTAAATGTTTTGAGTTCTTTACATATTCAAGATAATAGTCCTTTTTCTGAGGAGTAGCTGATAAAAAAATTTTTCCCACCTTATAGATTTTCTTAGTTCTGTTTATGGTTTCCCTGTGACTCAGACTGACCTCAGGCTGCAAGGCCCAGGGTTGAACTCCACACAGTTCTTTTAATGCTTTCCCCTGCCCTTTCTTTAAAGATGTTCAAAGTTAGCAGCTCAGAAAAATACCCTTTATAACCACTTATGCCTCCACAGTGTGGGTCCAAGTACTGGCCCAATCAGGAGTTCAGAGTTTGAGGGAGTCAGGGATTCAGACACACCCACCCTGCTACCTTTCTTGCTGGAGCTTGTGGCAGAGCAGGCAGGGGAAGGTGAGGCTACCCTGTGCCACTGAATGGGCCCAAGCAGGCCAAGGGGAAACTAAACATTGTCTTTAAAATCCAGTGTTTCTACAGGAAAATCATATGGCAATAAGCATATTTATCTAAAATATCTTTGATTGTTATCCTGAATTATTTAAATCATGAAGCACATACATTATCTCATTAAAATTCAAGTAGGGAGAAAAATCAAAAGATATAAACACTTTTAGTAACATAGAAGCATATAGACATAATGGAAATATGAAAATAAGATATACGTTAGAAAGCTATGTCAAATCTTATCATTTTCTATGCTGAAAACTAATAATTAACAGTTGAAATAATTTGTGTAATAGTTCTTTTTCTCTGAACATTTTTTAATCCCTCTATCTGATACATGTTTTATCCCTTTCACAGCAGAAGAAAACTTCTATGCAACATTTTAACAACTCTGCACATTCTATGTATCAATGATTCTACACAAGAATATAAAAAAGGACTTGAATTTGCTATTATGCTATAAAAGGGGATTTAGCATACATTTCATTTTAATATGCTTTTGAATATCATACAATGATAAATATTATTAACATGTGTCCATGTGGACACTTATATAGATCTTCTGAGACATAGTTCTTATAGTAGAATGAGGGGAATTGTTAGCTTATAAATTTATTCAATAATAATGAATCCCTTTTTCAAAGAAGTTATGATGTTCCATGGCAATATATGATAACTTCTCCTCTTATACACATTTAAACATGTCCGTATGGAAATATATCTATATTAGTATTAATTAGAAGGGAAAATATTGTTTGCATTTGCATTTCTGAGACTTAAAGAGAAGTGCACATATTGGCATATTTTATTGGTCTCTCAACTCTTGTAAATCAAAGCTTTCATATCATTTAAATTATCCTATTGTATTTTTCATAATTTTACTTCATGAGGTTGTCTATATTTTCTGAACACTGAGTATCAGTACACAATTCACTGAAAATCAATCATGTGAGTCAGTGTTAGCTTTATAAAGTTTTATTTTTATGTTTTATAAAAATAATGTAAATTGTTATTTTATTATAATGTTTATTTTTCTTAAGAATTTCTTGCTTTTTACAAATTATAATATATTTCATATAATGATTTAAAACATTACATATATAGTGGGTGAAAATCTAAATGTATTTTACTTTATATTGAAAATCAATTATTCAACATAACATATTGAACAATTCAATCTATTTTCACTAATTTACAATGCCATATGTGTGTATATATTAACTTTTCAAATATATA
Source organism: Fukomys damarensis (assembly GCF_012274545.1). Classification (NCBI taxonomy): domain Eukaryota; kingdom Metazoa; phylum Chordata; class Mammalia; order Rodentia; family Bathyergidae; genus Fukomys; species Fukomys damarensis. The sequence continues at coordinate 77,858,173 of NW_022900926.1, forward strand.
TGGAATAGTTACCATGGATTTTTTTAGACTATATTACAATAATTCTGTATTAGAAACATTTTTGTTTTCTATTTTGTGAATATTTTTTACTGTATAATTTACACTGAATTTTTATTGGGACTTCATAATAGGAAGTAACTCTAATTTTTCTTTAAAATAGTTTGATTTATATTGCATAGATGAGAATAAATGAAATTTAGTGCATTTCAATAAAATTGGCAAATCTCAAAAATATAATATTATTTAGAAGAAGGAAGATGTAGAAGAATACATTACATATGACTGCATTTGGATAAATTGCAACAGCAGGCAAGCTAGTCTGAGTTGTTGCAAGTAAAGATTGTAGCTATTTTGGGAGGAAAGACAACTGGAATAGAGTAAGGGGTGGGTGGAAGGCTTCTAGCTTCTGCTACATTTCTTATCTAGATATAGGTTACACGAGGGCTCACTATATACATGAATGTTTTAAACTGTGTAATTTTGTTTTTTGTGGTAACTGAAAAAAATATAAAAATATTATTTCCCATTTGTGACAATTTCTTTCTTTTCTCCACCTTTTTTTCCACCATTGCACTTATGTCCCAATTCATTATGGTCTGATTTCCTTCCTCATAAAACCACTGATGATCTTTTTGCTAAATGCACCAGTAATTTTGCTGTAGCAACATGCAATAAGATCTATTCATCTAACTTGATTAGTTGTTCTCTCAGCAGTTAGAGTCACAATTGAATGTGTTCCTTGATAAAATCCTCTTTTTCCATAGGTTTTATGACAGCCAAATTTTTGCCTTGCTTATATACCATTATATCACTTCTTGAATCTGTATCACTGGCCTCTCTTGCTCTGCTCAGTAGAAAATGGTCATTTTTGGGCCAGGGATTTAGTTCAGTTGTCCTGACTCAAAAGCACAAGGGCCTAAGTTCGATCTCCGGTACCAAAAAAAAGTGGTCATTTTTTCTACCATGGATTCATAGCCCTTTAATCTGCTCCATCTTTTTAATTTCCTTGAATGCTCACTTTCACTCACAGAAATTCAGTTGATATCTGTATAGTATGTGGAAGCCAACTCTAATACTTAACTATAAATTATTCAATAAACTATTTCTATCTCCATATTCAAACCCAATGACTTAGTATCTCCATTTGATTACCAGATAGTTATCTATATAGAATACATTTTCACCTTAAAACCATTCTCACTTTTAATGTTACAAGTGCTATAAACATTATAACTACCCTACTTTTCTATCACTCATTTTTTTAGTCTTTGCTCAACAAATAATTTATAACATTAGCTGGAGCAGATAATTTAAGTGACGAAAAATTTGTCATCCTTCCCAGAAAAAAATCAGGTCAATGAATCTTTCTTTTGCACCTTAATAGGTGGCCTGACAACTGATATGGATGAAGTGACTACTTCTTGACTTAGGAGAAGCTTTCATATCTATTAGAACATGCACTTAGAAAATCCAGTTACCATGCAAGAAATTTAAGCATTAAGCTACCAGAAAGCCAAAACTAGCATGTGGAAAGTACTTAGGTAGAAAGACGGGTACTAGTTGAATGTTGTATGTGTCTGTAATCTCAGAACCCTGGGAGTCTGAGGCAGAGGATGCATAAATTCCAGTGCAATCTGGGCAATTTCCTGAAATTCTGTCTAAACATAGAAATAAATCAATAAAATAAAACATTATTTGAAATCTTTTCCTTTGCCAATGTCATCAAGAGTTCTACCTACCCTCTCTTTAGCTAGGTTAATGTTTCTATTTTAATATTTAGATTATTATCCATTTCAGTTTTCGTTAGTGCATGGTGAGAGACATAGGTCTAGTTTTAATCTTTGACAGGTTGAAATCCAGTTTTTCCACACCATTTATTAAAGAGGCTATTTTTCCTCCAGTGAGAGTGTTTACCTCTTTTGTCAAACTTGAGGTGGCTGAGTATGTCTGGAGTTTCTCCATCTTCTAATCTGTTCCACTGATACTTGGGTGTGTTTCTTTGCCAGAAATTGTACTACAAATACTGTGGTAAAAATAGGTCTGTTTCTTTACCAGAAACTATACTGCAAAGCTACTGTGATAAAAACAAAGGCTATTTTATCACAACAGCTTTATAGTACAGTTTCAAGTTGGGGATTGTGATAGCTCCTACCTTGTCCTTGTTGCCTAGTATTGTATTTGCTATTCTGGTCTCTTCTTGTTACAAATGAATTTTTGGATTTTTTTTCTTTATTTCTGTGAAGTATGTTGCTGGAATTTCAATTGGGATTGCATTGAGTTTATATGGCAGTTTAGGAAGTATGGCCAGTTTCACTATATTCATTCTTCCTACCCTGGAGCAAGGGAGGCCATACTTGTAAGCGAAATAAATAGGACAGACATGTGTAAATACCAAGTAGTTTGTTTGGTGTGAGAAACTGAAAGTGTAAATGAAGATCAACATATATAATAAATAATGTGAAACAGGAAGAAAAGTTCCAAAGGGGACAGGAGAGGGGAAGTGGAAGGGTAAGGGAAAGGAATCAATATGACAAAAGAAAAAAATGGAAACAAAGTCTTAGTCAATAAGGTGGGGTTGAGGATTTGAAGGAAGGCAGGGGAATGGAAAAAATATAAGAACAAGTTATGTCATGTAAAGGTAGGAAAGAAAGAAAAAGAGAGAGAGAAAGAAAGAGACTCTAGAACAAAAACTGACAAAAGAGAATCAATGAGCTCAGGACCATGATAGAAGCCTTGAATGCCCAGCATAGAAAAGAAATGGAAAGCATGAATGCCAACCTTGGAAAGAAATGGAACCCATGAAACAGATTCAAACAGATATCCAAGAGATTAAAAACTCTAATGAAAGCATTCATAGAAGGATAAACAAATATAAAGATAGTTTCAAATATAGAATATAGGATTGCAATCAGTGGCCATGAAAAGAGAGATCTCTTAAAATCAGTAGGGGATCATGAGAAATTGATCCAACAACTCCTAGATGATGCAAAGAAGAATAACATAAGACTGTTAGGAATCCATTAAATAGCATGAAAAAACACAAATGATTTTAAAAAGATGTTCACAGAATTAATGACAGAAAACTTCCCAAACAGAAGGAAAGAATTAGACACACAGATTACTGAGACATAAAGGACTCCAAGTAGTCATGATAAAAAAAATCTACATCTAAACATAGTAGTCAAGATCCCAGAAACCCAACAGAAGATCAAAATACTGCAAGCAGTAAGAAGAAAAAAATTACATACAGAGGAAAGCCCATCAAAATCACAGAAGACTTTTCAATGTAATCCTGCAGGTCAAGGAGAGCCTGGAGTGAGGGATTTCAAGTCCTAAAAGAAAACAATATCCAAGCTAGACTTATGTATCCTGCAAAACTCTCTTTCAAAATGGATGGAGAAATAAGATACTTCCATGACAAAGAATACCTGAGAAACTTCATGAATACCATACCAGAACTACAAACAATTTTAAACAATGTCCTAGAAAAGGACAATGAAGGTAACAACACCATGAGGCCCAATAGAGTAAATCAACTAGGCAAGGCAAAAAACTAAAGGAAGACTGGAAAAATTAAAAAGAGCCAACAACAGGAAAATAACATGACAATGATAAGTCAATATACACATCAGTTATAACCGTCAATGTCAATGGCCCCAATTCAGCAATCCAAAGAAAGAGACTGGCAGAATGGATTAAGAAGAAAAATTCAACACTTTTTTGTATATAAAAAACACACTTTGTTCAAAAAGAAACTCATAGACTGAAAGTGAAAGGATGGAAAAACAGTTCTCCATGTGATAGAAGCCCAGAAAAAAGCAGGAGTAGCTATTTTACTCCAAGTAGAGTAAACTTCAAATCAAATAAGATAGTTAAAGAAGACCACTACATCCTTGTAAAAAGAAACAAGAAGGAAGAGAAGACAATCTTAAATATATATGCACCAAATATAAATGTCCCAATTATATAAAGCAAATATGAAGGGACATAAAAAAACCAAGTAAGTACTAATACAATTGTAGTGGGGAACCTAAATACCCCACTATCACAAATAGACAGATTATCTAGACAAAAATCAACAACAAAATCCTAGAACTCAGCCAAGCTTTAGAACAAATGGACTTAATAGGGGTCTACAGAGTGTTCCACTACATAAAATCAAAATGTACATTCTTTTCGGGTGCACATGGGTCATTCACCAAAATAGATCACATACTAGCTCATAGAATGGTTTAAATAAATGCAAAGGAATTGAAGTTATCCCATGTATATTATCATACAACAGTAAAATTATGCTGTACATCAATAGCATAAGAGACCATAAGAATTTCACAAACACATGGGAATTGAACAACACTCTCCTGACCAATCAATGGTTCACAGAGGAAATTAAAGAAGAAATAAGTCAGTTTTTACAAATAAATGATAATACCAATACAACACACAGGTCTGTTGGACACAATGAAGCAATAATACATGGAAAATTCATAGCAGTAAATGCCTACCATAGGAAAACAGAGCTAGCTCAAATAAACAACCTAATGATGAATCTTAGGCAAAGAAACAAAAAAGAGCAAGAAAATCCAAAAGCTCATACAAGGGAGGAAATTATAAAGATTGGTACAGAAATTATTGCAATGGAAACTAAGAGAATGATACAAAAATACAATGAATCAAACACTTGGTTTTTTGAAAGAATAAATAAAATTGATAAACTGTTACCAACCTTATCAATAAAAAGGAAAGAAAAAGTTCAGATCCATGCCATTAGGAATGAAAAGGGTGAAGTCACAACAGATCCACCAGAAACCAAGAGAGTCATCTATACCTACTTTGAGAACCTGTATTCTAACAAAATGGAAAACACGAAGAAATGTACAGATTTCTTGGTACTTAGGAATTACCAAAGTTGAACCTAGAAGATAAAAAATTTCTAAACACCCTAATTACAATCAGTGAAATTGAAAATGTAATTAAAAGTTTACCAATGAAGAAAACCCCAGGTCCTGATGATTCATTGCTGAATTCTACAAGACATTTAGAGAAGAACTACTGCCACTATTCTTTAAACTTTTCAGCAAAATTGAAAGGGAAGCAATACTTCCAAATTCATTCCTGGAACCAAGTGTTACTTTGACTCCAAAACCAGGGAAAGACCCAGCCAAAAAATGGAAATACAGACCAATCTCCTTAATGAACAGAGAAGCAAAAATACTCAATAAGATACTGATAAACAGAATACAGAACACAGAATTTAAAAGATCATACACCCAAACAATCAAATTTATTCCAGGGATGCAAGGATGGCTCAAAATGCAATCATCAATAAATACTATACACTATATTAAAAGATTCAAGGACAAAAACCATATGATCATCTCAGTAGATGCAGAAAAAGCACTTTACAAAATTCAACACCTATTCATGATAAAAACCCTGCAGAAAATTGGAATAGATGGTCTTTATCTCAACTTGATAAAGGCTATTGATGCAAAACCAACAGCCAGCATCATATTTAAAAACTGAAAACCTTCACGTTAAAATTAGGAACAATGCAAGGATGCCCACTATCACCACTCCTGTTCAATATAGTACTGGGAACACTAGACACAGTATTTAGACAAGAGAAAGAAATTAAAGCAATAAAGATAGGAAAGGAAGAAGTTAAACTGTCATTATTTGCTAATGCTATGATACTCTAAATAGAAGACCCCAAAAAAAACTCTGTCAAAAGGCTTCTAGACTTAATTGAAGCTTTCAGCAGAGTAGCTGGATACAAGGTCAACACTCAAAAATAGGTAGCCTTCTTATACACAAATACAAACATGCACTGAGAGAAAAATGAGGGGAAAAATTCTTTTCACAATAGCATTTAAAAAAATGAAGTATGTAGGAATCAGTCTAACAAAGGAGTCAAAAGATCTCTACACTGAAAACTATAGCACTCTGAAAAAAGAGATTGAAGAGGATATAAGAAAATGGAGAGATACCCCTTGCTCCTGGGTAGGAAGAGTCAACATAGTGAAAATAGCCATACTACCAAAACTGCTATATACATTTAATGCAATCCCAATTGATATCCCAACAGCATGTTTTACAGAACTAGAAAAAATAATCAAAAAATTCATTTGGAACCAGAAGAGACCTAGCATAGCAAAAGCAATTGTATGTAGCAGAGACATGGCAGGGGGTATCACAATCCCCAATCTGAAACTATATTACAAAGACATGGTGATAAAAACAGCATGGTACTGGCAAATAAAAAGACCTAAGTGTCACAGTAATAGATTAGAAGATTCAGAAACAAGATGTACTCACCTAACTCATCTTCACTGGAGGAAAAATAGCTTCTTCAATAAATGGTGTTGGAAAAACTGGATTTCAATCTGCCAAAGATTAAAACTAGACCTTTAGCACTAAACTAAAATCCAAGTTCATTAAAGATCTAAATATTTAAAAGGAAATACTAAACTTACTGGATGATAAGTTAGGTGGGACTATTGAAGACTTTGTCATAGACAAAGATTTTATGGATAAATCCTCCAAGCACAGGAGCTAGCTTAAATAATCAGCACCCGTTAAAAAAAAAAAAAAAAAAAACTATTAGGGCCGGGGATTTAGCTCAGCGGTTCGGTGGCCTGTCTTGCAAGTGCAAGGATCCAAGATTGATCCCCAGTACAAAAATAAATAAATATAATAATAATAATAATAATAATAATAATAATAATAACAATAACAATCAGCAACTGGTATCTCATCTTATTAAAAAGCTTCCACCCTGCTAAAGAAAACACCAACAGAGCTAAGAGAATACCTAAACGTGGGAAAAAATATTTATCAGCTGCTCCTCAGACAAAGGACTAATATCTAGAATATATAAAGAATTCGAGAAATCGGGCTCTCCAAATATAAAGACCTGATTCAAAAACATGCATCTAAAATGAACATACATTTCTCAGACAAACAAGTAAAAGTAGCAAATAAATATGTGAAAAAATGTTTAACATCACTGGTCATTCGAGAGATGCAGATGAAAACAACACTGAGATCCCAACTTACCCCAGAAAGAATGGCTGATATCAAGAAATCAACAAATAATAAATGTTGGTGGGGTTGTGGGGATAAAGGAACCCTTCTCCATTGTTGGTGGGAGTGCAGATTAGTGCAAACATTATGCAAATCAATATGGAGAAACATCAATGAACTATGACTAGCGGTTCTATTTGACCCACCTATCCTTCTGCTGGATATCTTTATAAAAGAATTAAAAGAATCATATCACGGTGATATATGCTCACTAATATTTATAGAAGCACAGTTCATAATAGCTAAAACTTGGAAGCCCAATTGCCCATCACTTGGAAACTGGATAAAGAAGATGAAAATTGAATACTGTTCAGCAATAAAGAATGAGAAACTAGTCATTCATAGGAAAATTTATGCATATTGAGGTCATACTATTAATGAAATAAATAAAATACACATGTGTAAATACCAAATATTTTCTCTGATGTGAAAAACTAAAAGTATAACTAACATCCAAATGTATAACTGACAGTGTCATACAGGAAGAAAAGGGCTAAAGGTGTAGGGGAATTGGGAAGGGTAGAGGAAAGGAAATAAAAGAGAAGAAAAAAATAAGAGAAAAGGAAAAAATGGAAGCAAGGTCATTGTAAGTAGGGGAGAGTGGAGGGGGTGAAGGGAGGGCAGGGGTATCGGGAAAAATTAGAATGAAGATCTGTCATGGAAATGTACAAGATTTCAATGATGAATGTAACTGTATTGTATACTTAAAAAGCACCAATAAACTCAATGAAAAGAAAGAAAGACAGAAAGAAAGAAAGAAAGAAAGAAAGAAAGAAAGAAAGAAAGAAAAAAGAAAATACACATTCCAAAAAAGCTGTGAAGATCCAAATATCTCAGCTCCAGTGAAATAAAATACCCAATATTCAGCTACATGAATTAATTTAGACACAGAAGGATAAATATTACATGAAGATCTCATCTATTTAGAAATTTTCTAACAATCTAAAAAATTAATTTTTATAGTTAGAACCTAGACTGGTGGTTACCAGAGGCTGGACAGATTTTGTGCATGATTGGGGAGATGTTGACCAACTAGTATGAAGTTAGAATTGTGAGAAATAATTCTATGTTCTCTTAGACAGTAAATGTAATTAATAATAATGTATAAGTATTTAAAGTAGACAGAAGTGAAGATTCTGAATGTTTCACCAAAAAGAAATGGTAAATGTTTTAGAAGATGGATATGCTAATGAACCTGATTTGCATAGCAAAATGTACACAGTATCAAAATATCATATTTTACACTGTATTTATACTACTACCATATATCATTTATACATTTAATTAATATTTAATTTTAAAACTTAAAAAACATGTTTTGCACAGATTAGTGGGTTTCATTAGCTATAATATTCAATTTAAAAAATTTTTAACCTGCTTCTACTTTCTAACTTTAGTATAGTATGATACCTCATCTTTCTTTGCATGTTTGCTTCATTTTCTATTTCCTGAAAATTGTAATACTTCAAATTTACTTTTCAACACAAAGTTTTTCTGTTCTAAATTCATTTTCTCTCATAATTTAGGATGAGTGGTCCTTGGAATTACTTCCTATAACTGGACACTAAATTCCCATGATGCTGAGGCAATGTTGTAGATCTCAGTGTTCTCTGAGCAACTCTGTCAAGCTTTCCATTACGCTAAATTGGAAGAGTGTATTAATGTTTTCCTTCCCTACAATACTATGAGCTCTCTTAAGTTTGAACTGTGAACCTTTTAATGTGACAGGTCCAACTTCAAACAAATGCTCCTCATGTTTTATGTACTACAAAAAATGTTGGAGACGAAATAAGTAAATACAATAAATCACGGTTGTTTTGGTCTCCATATAAAGTATCCCCCAAGGCTTGAGGTATATGAAAGATCACTGGGGCACCACATCTGACTTCCTGTTAGGAAGTTGTACCTGGTTGGAGTTGAGTCACTGAAGGCATAACATACAGAGGGCGTATCCTTTTATCCAGCTCCCTCTTTCTCTCTCTGCTTCCTGGCTGCCATCAGATTAGCAGCTGCCCTCTGTTCACACCCTTCCACCATGCTGATTTTTCCTTGAAAGTCATCCCATCATGAACTAAAATCATAAGTCAAAATAAATCTCTCCTCCTGTAAGTTGTGGTTGTTGGGTATTTTGTCCCAGTGCTAAGAAAGTAACTACGACAAAGCTAAAAGATTTTCTATGTAAACATGCTAAGCATGCAATTTTATGAACAAAAAGATGTTAGATATCTTCAAAAGTATGTCACATTAATTTTATAAAACACTGTCTTATGTATATTTTGCTCAGATTTAATAACTTATAAATCAAATTGTACATCCATTGAACAGTAATTCCCCTGTATCTGTCTCCTCTCAACCCTATTCACATCATCCTACTTTGTGTTTCTATAAACTTGACAATTTTAGATACCTCTATAAATGCTCTAAAACCTGCATACACATTCATACCCACACACCCATAAATGTGTGTACTTAAAGAGAAAGAAATCTATTGTAACCCTGTTATTTTTGTCATTGTACATTCAGATCATGTCCTTTGGGTACATGGATTTTAAGAATATGAAGAATATGAATTTTAAGAATATGAAGAAGCAACAACATACTTACCCCTTGTACTCCATGTTCATATTTTTAAAAAGAATTTACCATATATTATACAGGAACTTTCACTTTCTAAGTGTGGAATAGGGTGCTGGTTACATATAAGTATAGATCTGTTAAGTGCATCACACTCCATAGTTACAATATATACATTTTGCTCTAAGTAATTATTTATTGCTATGAAAATATATCTGTGTACTGGCATTTAATTCCAATAAATCAGATGGAAGAACAAGTAATAACAGAAGTAAAGACAATGTGAGAATTAAACCAGAATGAATGAAAACATATAGTCATTCCTCAGTATCCACAGAGATGGCTTTCAGCACCCACCTCAGATACCAAAATCCACGATGCTTAAATTTCTTACATAAACTGGTGTAGTGTCTACATACACACATCTTCCCATTCCTAAATGACTGATATACAGCTGTGTAAGTAGTTGTTATAATGTATTACTTAGAGAATCATTTCAGCAATAAGTGTACATACAGTATTCAGTGTAGATGCAATTGTGTCCTGCTATTTTCAATGTGCAATTGGATGAATCCACAGAAGCAGAACCTGCAGATGCCTGGGACATGCTGCTCATGGAAACATGAGAGAGTTAAATAAGCATCATAAGAGATAAAGGCAGCTCAAAATATTTATATCTGTACAAACCAGACATCATCAGCTTCTAAAGAACCCACTGTAGGTCTGAAACATTGTCAAGAGCAGGCCACCTTACCTAATGCTCTCTTACCCATTGTGAGCCCTCTTGAGGACAGTGAGGGATGAGCTGTGTCTGAAGGTTTTCTCACACTGATTGCATGAGTAGGGTGTCCTCACCATGTGGGTTCTCACATGCACAATGAGATATGAAGACTGGCCAAAGGCCCACCCACATTCCTAGCAGGTATGTGGCTTCTTGCCAGTGTGAGTCCTTGTATATTTCCTGAGGCAGGAGGGCTCACTGAAGGCCCGCCTACATTCCTGTCGGGCATAGGGCTTCTTTTCTTTGTGAGTTCACATATGACTCTTCAGGGTAGAGAGGCAACTCAAGATCTGCCAGCAGGTCCCACACTCATACAATTTCTCCCCAGTGTGGATTCTCTTGTGCATGTTCAGGTGTGTGCTGGTGCAAAAGGGCTTCCTGTATTGGACACACTCATAAGGCTTCTTCCTGGTATGGTGGGCAGGTGTGTTTTAAGGTCTGAGTGCTCTCTGAATGTGTTCCAAGAGTGGCTGCATTCAAAGGGATTCTCTCTGGTTTGTGTTTTCATGTGGCTCTTGAGAGATGATGGATGACTGAATGCCTTCACACAGTCCTTATGCACATAGGGCTTTTCTCTTATGTGGTCCTCTGTGCAAAACCATACATTCCTGGTGAAGGCTTTCCCACACTGACCACACTCAAAGGCCTTTCCTCCAGTGTGGGTTATCAGGTGGTCCTGCAGCCACAGGTTGGAGGAATGCTTGAAGACTTGCTGAACTCCTGGCATTAGAAGAACTTCTTTGAAGTGTGCATCTTTTCAGGTGTCATTAGAAGAGCACCCCAGAAGGAGTTGCTATTCTGACTTTCATAGAAGGGCTCTTCAGAAAGATCTCCATGATACTCACAAAGTGACTATACATTGCTAAATGGTTTTCCCAATTTAGTGTATTTATAAAGTTTTTCTCCACACTGAGGCTGTTCCCTTTTCCTGCCAATGGATGAAATCTCTGCAAAACTATCCTGTCTTTGATTTGACTCGTGGGGTTGAACTTGTAGGTCTGATCAGGTCCCTGAGAAGATACATCTCTTGATCGTCCACAGTTCTTCTGTTTGCTCCAAATCAGATACTGTGCTGATTTTGCATAGTTTATCTACAGAAACCAGGTTCCTGTCGTTTTCCAGCATCACATCTCTGTACAGATTTCTCTCAGTAGAATCCAAAAATACCCATCCTTCTGGACTGCACACCACAGCCACATCCACAAAGGTGATTGGTTTATGGGAACAGGTAGTTTGCAAACCATGAGTCGTGGCTTCTTCCTTTATGTCATCTGCTTGAAGCCAGGCAGGATCCTCAGCAGGAAGAGCAAATGCATATTGTTGGATGATGGGTGTTTCAAAGTATCCTGTAGAGAAGCCAGCTCTTTGGCTTTCAGCTGAGAGTCCCAATCTGCACCTGTGACCTGGAGAGTCTCTAGTTCTCCTGCCCTTGGCTTTGCATTTGACCCCAACCATGAGTCCAGACAAGGTTTGCATATGGGGTTTCCACGCAATCCAGGGTTCTGTAGTTGTCTAGGATCACAGATCTTCACGAGCTGCACAGCACACTGTCCAGAAATGCCCGCTCCTGGAGGAGTCCCTCAGCCACATCCTCCAAGGAGAAAAAGTCCTGAGAGGCAGGGCAGGGCTCCTTGATGCACTTTTCCTACACATCAAGGAGCCCGAGTGAGGACCAGGGCTTGTTGTCACAGAGATACTGATCTGGAGGCCCTGGACTGGAACTTGGAGCTTTCTTTCCAACAAGAGAGCAGCACAGTCTGCCAAGCTTGGATACCCGAGAGTGAGTGACCCAGAAAGGGGAGCCCAGCTGCAAGACCGAGCTGTGAGGGCCACACCCCAGAAGCAAACCTGTGTTCACTTTTATAAAACACCTTCTAAAATATTTTTTCAACATTGTTGCTTGCCATTTACTAGGTATTTCTGACATACTTATCACTAACCTGCTTGAATTTAATTCCCACAAGAACTCTATGATACAGTAACTAGGTAACTAAATACTGTTCAAGTCTCTATGTATATATTTTTGACTATTTTTATTTTTTTAGTTTATCAGTATATTTTAGGTATACAGTATAGTTATATTCATTATTGGGATCTGGTACCTTTATGTGACAGGTCTTGGTTCTCAATTTTTCCTCTTGTCCCTTCCCTCCCTTCACACCCTCCTCCCCTCTCAATTTACAAACATTTTATTTCCATTTTTTATTTTCTCATATTTTTTATATTCCCTTATTACCATTCTTCTACCCTTCCCACTTTCCCTATACCTTTAGCCCTTTTCTTCCAATTTCACTTTGTCAATTATCTCATTAAGATCTTATGTAGTATTATAGATTTTCACACAAGAGAAACTAGTCAGTATTTACACATGTGTGACTTATTTATTTCCCTTAGAAGTATATCCTCAATATATATCCATTTTCCTATGAATGAATCTAATTTCTCATTCTTTATGGCTGAATAGCATTTCATTTTATGGAAAAACCACATCTTCTTTATCCACTCTCCATCTGATGGTCATATCATCAGCAAAAAATGACAGTTTAACTTCTTCCTTTTCTATCTTTATTGCTTTAATTTCTTTCTCTTGTCTAATTGCTAAGGCTCATGTTTCCAGAACTATATTAAAGAGAAATGGTAATATTGGGCATCCTTCTCTAGTTTCTGATTTTAATGTGAAAGTTTTCAGTTTTGGGCCATTTAATATGATGTTGGCTGTTGGTTTTTTCATACATAGCCTTTATTAAGTTGAGAAATAGACCATCTATTCCAATTTTTTTGCAGGGTTTTTATCATGAATGGGTGTTTAATTTTTGTCAAATGTTTTTTCTGCATCTATCGATAGAATCATGTTTTTTGTCCTTGACTCTGTTAATATAGTACATTACATTTTTTGACTTACATATGTTGACCCATCCTTGCATCCCTGGTATGAATCCAACTTGGTCAGGATGTATGATCTTCTTGATGATCCTCTGTATTCTCTTTGCTAGGGTCATATTAAGGATTTTTGCATCTATATTCATTAAGGAGATTGTCCTGTAGTTCACTTTTTGAGTTGCATCTTTCCCTGGTTTGGGAATCAAAGTGATACTTGCTTCCAGGAATGAAATTGGAAGTATTGCTTCCCTGTAAATTTCATTTAAAAGTTTGAAGAGTGATGGCAGTAGTTCTTCTCTAAATGTCTTGTACAATTCAGCATGGTATCCTTCAGGACCTGGGCTTTTCTTCGTTGGTAAATTTTTAATTACATTTTCAATTTCAATGATTGTAATTGGGGAATTTGAAATGTTTTTATCTTCTTTGAGGGGAGAGGTTTCAGGGGCACCTGAGTGGCTACCTTCCCTGCTGGAGCTGATGGCAGTGCAGGCAGGGAAGGGCACATCTACCCAGTTCCACCAACTGTGCCCAAGCAGGGCAGAGGGAGAATGGATCTCAGAGTGGCTGTCCCAGTTCTCACCTTCCTTGCTGGAGCAATCTTTTTTTATTTTTAATGGATAGACATTTTTAGATGTATTTAAGCACTTGTTTGGCATCATCTGTGTAGTTATGTATTTATATTGGTAGTGAATATCTTACCTGCATATCTAAAGACTCATTATTTGAGACCATTGAAAAATTGAGTACAGCCTTTAGTGTATTAGCTCTTATGTCAAATGGGCCATCCGTGTTTACATTTACTCTATGCTGCTGGTCTCTCTGGGTGTGTTTATTTCAAACAGTTCTTTCCAAATATGGATCTAAATGAGTTTTTAAAAAAGGTGCAAGACCACCTATTCCAAATTTATGTCATACATATGGATTGGCTGTGTATCACATGGAGATAGGAAATCATTTCATTCTACTTAGAACTGCGATGCTTTCCAAGTCCTTTTTATTCTTTCAGTGTTTTTCCACATATGTAAACAGGCTTTTAAAAAGTATCTGAAACTATACCTGGGCTCAGTTAACTTAATCTTGTACTATTATATCTCCTTTAGGAAAAACAAAAACAATAGGTTCACATGGGTGTTTCCTTGGTATCAGGCAAGATCTCAAACCACTGTTTCTCTCACAACTGTGCAATTAATATATCAAATATTTTCCACATGTATTATCTCTATTATTTTTGTCAGAAATTTTAAATATGTTGGTGATTTGTGTTGCTGAGACTCAGCAGTTAGTAAGCAACAGGCATCTCTCACAATTTGGGAGGCTGGAGACCCTAGGTCAAGACACCAAAAAGGTCAGTGGTTAATAAGATGCCATTTTTGCTTTAAAGATAATGACTTCAAAATTGTGACTTCACATGGTAAAAAGGGATGAAAGAATGGAAAATATCTAGGCATGTACCCTCCAATTATGACATAAGGCACTTACTCATGAGGGAAATTACTTATTAATTAATTCTCATTAATTAATAATTTCTCCCAAAAGGATTTACCTCTGTTTTCACAAAAAAATGGTATTGAGTGTCTGGGGATGTAGTTCAGTGGAATCTTGTCTTCCTGGAAAGTGCAAGGTCCTGAATTCAATTCCTGGTACACACATAATAAAAATTGGTTCTGAGATTCATGCCAAATTTTGGAGGGAATATCATGATTCAAAGATTCCAACAATAATATTTGAGATTCATATATTACAAATCTAAAATTGAAAGTAGAATAATTTATTCAAGGTTATATTACAGCCAAAACCAAGATGCTGTTAATGTAGAATACCAAGAGATGCAATGAAAATTTATAAACATATTTATTTCTTTGCTCAGCTATAGACAACTACAGAGGATCAAATCACAATAGTCTTCTAGTCATCCATGAATATTAATGAATTTTTATATGTAACCAGCAATTTCATACAGTTCATTAAGAAATATGGTATATCTTGAATGAGAAAAGTGGAAATGATTAATTTTTGCATACATCTGGGAAGTTTGTGTTTTCTAGGGCAATCTCCACTATAAATTAAAATATATATTTTACACTATATTTATAATACTGAATATTAGATGTCTTGCATATCCCCTTAAAATCATGAAGAGTAAAGTTTGATTATTTGTAGTGTCTTGGAAATATTCTAATGGAATAAATTCATAATAAGCAAGGTTATTTATATGTTAATCTATACACTGTTTTTTAACTGATTACATTTCAAAGTCAATCAATGTTACTTGGTACAAAAAACTACTGAAATATGAGGTATGTCACAAAATAAATAACTTTATATCAGAGGTTGAAACTTCTACTGATAAAATTGGGAGGAAAATGCATTATTCTGACATAAAAATCCCATTTTTAAATAAAATGTATTCTTTCTGAATATTAACGAGATTTTTCCCTCATAGAAATGAGATTGCTTACAGGACAATAAAAGGTTGTCATTGTTTTTATCTTCATCTGGTATTAAACAGATATGAAAAATATAAATATTATTTTTTCACTCTATTAAATTTTTGAATTGACAAAAATAATTTATTGAACAATAGATACTCAGAAAATTGATCAGCATTTTTCTCAAAGTTAATGGTGTATTAGTTCCATTTTATTTTTATCACTCTGTTAAGGAGATCTAAATTAATCATTTTGTGGATATGTCTCATCCCATTTCACTTAGAAGTTTGTAAATGTTGTAAGTGGTTGAAGTAAGAGAAAAATATTTAGTGTTTACACCTGAGATTTATTTTATATATTTGCTGAATCTAATGTATTTTCCAATTTTTATTAGACTGACTAACTCTAAATCTTATATTATTAGATAAAGCACTGTCCCTAGAGTTATATTTTAACATCAAGTTCTGAGAAAAATATTAAATAGACTAATTGTTTAATCTTATTAGGACTTAATTCTATTCTAGATAGAGATTTATAGCAATTTATTAATGATACAAACAAGAAAGGTCTATATCTATCAATCTGACACATAATGAGAAATTCAATCTTTTTTAACAGAAAAAGTAAGGAAATTAAGTTTATCACATGGAAACACCAAATAAAAATAAATAATACCATGAAGTTGATACAAATAGAAATTGTCAGAAATGCCAGTCTTTGCAAAAGTAATACACTGGAAATATTAAAACTGAGAAGACTGCAAGAGCATCCTGCAACATTTAAAATTGGGCTTTGAGAAGTGGCTGGTTCTGTGTTGCTGTTGGAGTCTCACAACTCTGAACTTAAAATAAGGTAGGTCACTGTATGAAGTCAAGACATTAAAAGACAGCACTGATCGGATACTATTGAGTTCTTCAAGAGTTTGAAGTGACTGCAAAAGAGAAAGGGAGTTTCCAGACAACAGTTCAGGATTCCAGGAATTCATGGGTTAAATTTAGGGCAGCTATGCAGAACAATATTCAGCAAAATTTAAAAGCAAGCTATTTTCAGTAATCTTTGCTACAGCCAATGTGTTCCCAAACTTTTAATAAATTTGCCTGGATTAGATAAGTATATGTCATATAACTGTCCTGCTCCCTACAATGTCCCTTGGCCAAAACTCCTGCAAAAGTGTTTTCTTCTACTTCTTTGTTATCATGTCCTTGAATTATGAATAACTAAACACAGAGGACTCATGCAGCTGCTGTTTCCCTGTGGTACTCATACGAGTATAAGCAGCTGTTCTGAGCTTCTCAGTGATGGAATGAAATCTCATTTCTGAGTAATCTTTCATCCCTGTATCTCCACAGTCACACATTAAGACATTTATGGGGAAATTTAGGACTGATTCTAAGAGTAGAAAAAATTACAAAATAGATTTAACTGCTATTTTAAAATATATAACCAGGATTTTAAAATTTTAAGCAAACTAGGATTAAAATAAAATATTTAAAATGTTGGAAATAATTTATGAAATCTCGAGGCAATATAGATTAAAAGATTACTGTTAACAACACAAAAATGTCCATTTTATATGAAAAAAAATTGTATTTGAGTCCCTGGATAATGTAATATGGAAGAAAAAGGAAAGATTCTCTGATTAGAAAATATGATGTAAATCTATCTTGACTTGCAGATAATATGAACTTTTACATAGAAAACACTAGAGACTACCAATATTGGAATTGATAAATAAATATTGGAAAAATAATTAAATACAATGTGACTATAAAATTCATGTATGTAATTGACCAAAAGGAACAAAATTAAATTTTAAATATTTCTGAATTGAATCAAAAGAATAATATACAATAACTAAGAAATGCATCAGACCACCTATTATAAAGACATCAGAAGCTATGTTGCAGCTCATTTGTGGACTACACAACAAGAATGAAATCCTTTTTTCAATGCCAAGCAATACAAAAATAAATGAGTAAATAAATAAATACTTCCAAATAGTGTGAGAAAAAATAAAACAAAATGCAGATGAGATGATAAATATAATATGTATGTGTAGAAGAAATTCAATGTTGTGAAAATATCACTTTTTGTTGCGGGGGGAGCTTTTTCAGACAAGTTCTCACTATGTAGTTGAGACCAACCTGGAACTTACTATGTGGTCCAGGCTGGTCTCAAACTCACTGTGATCCTCCTGCCTTAGGCTCCCAAGTGCTGGTATTATAGGCATAAACCACATGCCACGCTGTCACCTTTCTTAAAACTGATTTTAGGGCCAAGGATTTAGCTTAGTGGCACTGCACCTGCCTTGCATGAACAAGGTTGTGAGTTCAATCCCTAGTACCAAAAGAAATAAATATATATATATGTATTTTATACTTTAACTAAAACTGAGAAGCTTAATCTCACACATGTATAGACATTCGAATGCTTTAGAAGAGTCAAGCCAACTTAAGCAAGCATAATATTTAAAAATAAAATGTAATACAGTGCTACACTTTCAAAAAAATATGGAGGCTAATTTAATTATTTCTATAGTTGACAACAATTTTTTTTCAGACAGAAAAAAAATCAATGAATATACATAAAATTGGGGTTTTGTGCTATGTAAAGATAAGTTTTTAAGATATTCAATTTAAAAAAGCATATCAGTACAAGAATAAATACAGGAATACCTACAGTAATACAAAATATATATATTTGAAGAACTTCAACATCACTGATAAAGAGAATTTGCCAATTAAAAATTTCTGATACAATTTAGCATTCACAAAGAGTATGTGTTTCTCAACTAGCATGTTTAAAAGTTCTAGTATTATGATTATTATTTTTGGTACCGGGTATCAAACTTGGGACCTTGCTCTTGTGAGGCAGGTGGGAGAAACACTGAGCTAAATCCCCAGCTCTATTTTTATTAATTAATATTTAAACAGTAACAAATCAGTTCATATACACAAGAGAGGCTCTAATATTTTGGAAAGAATAAGAAGCAACTAAACATTTTACATATTTTTAGTAGGAATATGACACAACAATTTTGGAAAGTATTTGGCTGTTAACAGAAACTGTAAATCAACTGTACTCTTGCTGTGTATGTGCAAGGGAAGAGTGCCTGTGTTTAAGAAAAGACTTCATGTAACGTAATGATAATGGCAGCTATAATAGTAAAGAAAAAAAGAAAGAGAAAATAAACAGAGCTCATGTCTAGCAACTGGAAAATATAAGTGGAACAAACCAATAAACTCGTAAGAAACATGTAAGAAATATAGAAGGAAATCAAGTGTTTCATGAAATCTAACGCTTTAAAATTGTCACAGAATTTAAGCATATGGAATTTGTGAGTCAAAAGGTAGGTAAGGCATATTGGAGTCTATAATTTCAGGGTCAGATAGGATGTGTTACTACAATGATAGGTCACAGGATGCACAACTAGGTAGAAGGGAGGCTGAGAAAACAGGGAGGTGGTTTGGAAAAAAGGAAATGGGTTAGTACTTTTGTTATTGTGACCTACATTTATACTGAGACTGTGACTTACTAAAATAAAGAAAAACAGATGCCTTAGAGTGAGATTGGGAAAAAATTGAAAGGGAAGGCATTTATATTTGCACTCCAATTAGTCTCCAGAGTCTCCAGCAGTAATTTCAAGGCTTGAGATGAAGAAACAAACTGTAATCCAAGGCCAGTGGATATGGGGAAAGGGGGATATGAGCAGGAAGTAATGCTCTCACATAGGAGAATGAAGGGAAAAACATCACACAGCTGGCCTGATTTTCAGAGTTTTATTTATAATTTCATGTTTGAGATATACTATGCCATGGCATACACAGAAGGTGTTTTTTTCCCATTTTCAAAATTAATTTTATTGGTACAATTCAAATATGCATAATGATCACATTCATCATGGGGAATTTGTACCTGTATAAAATTTATCTTGATTCCTCTTTTTCCCAATCCCCTTACCTTGCTTCAACCCCCCCCCTCCTTATTTACAGCTTTATCTACATTTTTTAAAAATTTTTTTCTATTTTGCTTTTGCCTTCCTTTCTTTTTCCACTCCCCCTTCCCAATTGCCCTTTCCTTTTGAACAATTTCTCCCTGTTTCACTTTCTTACACCAGAGACACTGTGGTATTTTAACAAGTGTGTCCAATTTATTTCACTTAGGAGTATAGTACATTTAGCTATAAATGTCTCAGGTTTATCCTTCTTTATGGCTGAGTAGTACTCCATTGCATTAAAAAAATACATCTTTTTTATCCATTCATTGATTGATGGGCATTTGGGTTGTTTCCAAGATTTAGCTATTACAAACTATTCCATCATTGTAAACATGGGTGCACATATATCATTGTGGTTCAGTGCTTTTAATTCTTTTGGGAAGATACCCAAAACAGGAATAGCTGGGTCAAATGAGACCTCTAATCCTAGTTTTTTGACAAATCTCCATATTGATTTTCCACAGCAGTTACTCCAGTCTGCACTCCCACCGACACTGGAGAAGGGTTCCTTTTCCCCCACATCCTTGCCAACATTTGTTTTGATTTCTTATTCATTCTTTATGGGGTGCAATAGACTCCCACATTATTTTTAATCTGCATCTCTCAGGTGACCAGGGATGTTGAACATTTTTTTCATATATTTATTTTTTATTTGTACTTCTTTATCTGAGAATTGTCTATTCATTACAGATGCCCATTTTTCGATTGGGCCTTCAAATTTGGAGGGTTCTGATTTTTTCAATTATTTGCATGGGTCTAGGTATTGGTCCTTTGTCTGAGGGAATATTGGCTAAAATTTTTCCCACTCTGTGGGTTGTCTCTTCACTCTATTGATGATTTCTTTTGTAGTGCAATAGCTTTTTAATAGGATGAGATGCCAGTTGTTTATCCTTTGTATTATTTCCTATGCAATCTGGATTTTGTTTATTAAGTCTTTGCCTACTCATGTGTTCTCACGTGGTCTCCCTGTTCTCTCTTCCAGCAGATGTAATGTTTCTGTTTTACATTTTAGATATTTGATGTGTTTTTACATTAATTTAGTGCATGGTAAGAGACATGGGTCTAGTTTTAGGCTTTGGCATGTAGAAAGCCAGTTTTTCTAGGACCTCTTATTAAAGAGGTTATCTTTCTTCCAGTGAGGTGAACACAGAGGGTTTTCTATTTATTATCTTAAAATATCAAGATAAACAAAATTGTGAATAACATGAATATAGTGCTAATAGTAAAAGAGAAAGGATTTAATGAGAAAAAATTTCAATGTTTTTAATTACCTTTATTTTTCAACTGGTATTTTAAATTTTTAAACAAGAATATGCTCATTTACCTTTTCTGGTATGTTTATGGAAATGGACTCTCCTTGTATTACTTTCATCTTTCTTTATTTTCTTCTCCCTTGTCAGTCTTGCTTTGATTTGCAGCATACCTTTTCCTTTCCAACTTTATCTCTTTTTTTTTTTCCTTTCTGTGCTCCCCTAAGTGTCAATTTATGAAAGTATCAAGGCTTTCAGGCATCCCATTCCCATCTCCCCCTGTTACAACCTAGTTTAAGCCTTGTGGTCTTGCTTAAGAGTCTTTCCATTGTGTAGCTACTGTCAATGTGAAATTACCCTCTCCATGTTTTCCACTGATTCCCAAGCTCTGTCTCCTTACAAATATCTACTCGTGATTTTTTGACTATCACTGCTTTCCAATGGTCAACATATCTTCATATACTTGCCACTGAGAACCCAATATATCTTCTTATTCCTTTTCAAAAGTGTCCCGATCAGGTATCTGTTCAGAATAAAATAATTCCCTTTCTCTTTGCAGTATAACATCATTTTTCTCAATGATTTATAACTTTTACTCAGTCTGTAGAAAGTGGTTACCATTTCACTATCATTTCATGCTGTCTTTTCCCGCTTCTCTTCATCCCTTCCCTTAACTTTAATTACCACCTGATCAACTCCAACTCCATGAGTCTCTCCACCCATGACATATTCTGTTTTATTCAATTCAAGATCTATTTTACCGGTGACACTTCCCTGTTGTCATCTAAAATATAATGTTACAAGGTGAGACTTTTAATTTTTTTTTTCCTAAGCATCCTACAACTCTTGCTATTTCCATTAGTTTCTTGATGTGAAATTTGGACATTGCCTTCAATGCATTTTTAATGTCTCACTAAAGCCCCTATTGATGCTTTTTGGTAGTATGATACCTAAACATAGTTCATTATTCCTAGATTAAAAATCTATGAAATGTTCTGGTGGTTATGTTTAGATACTTTTGGTTTCTCCTAATGTTTCATTTTCTCATCTATATTTTATTGGGTGCAAACAAAATTACATTTTATTTTTGAAGTTATTGTTGCTTTTCTTTACTTGACTTTTATTAGTACATGTTTGCTATACATAATAATTATATTTACTCTAGGGAATTGGTACATACATAACACATTTCAATTATTTTCTCCTTTCCGCCACCCCCTTTTATTTTTCCAGCATCACATTCATTTCTTTACAAGGTGTTATCATATAAAAAGATTTAAAACCAGGCTAATAGTCCAAATGGTGTATAAAACATGTAAGACAATTATATTATTCAATAAAAATGTATCATAGTTTCACTTTAGTATTTTCTAATAATCAGCTAAAGGAAAAACAAGAAATATATATATACACACATACATAAATATATATATATATATATATACACTCTACTTTAGCTCTGTATCTACTTACATATTTTCTTTTATCTGCTAATGTTTTCTAATATTATACTCACTATTTATGTCCATTAATATATGTTATTTGCAATGCACCTCCCGTTAGTATTTATTGAAGTAGTAAATTAAAACAAAATATGTGAGAGGAATAGATCAGAATATTTAATCAGTACTAATCTGCTTCATGCGGAAGTACAAACATGAATTTAAGTGTGTGTGTGTGTGTGTGTGTATGATTATTTACAGAAGCCTATTAATTATGTACTAGTATTGGATCCTAATAGCAGGGAAATGAGCCATTTACTATATAGTTGCCATAAAAAAATTACTAAATTATTTCATTGTAAAAAATGCTACCAAATTTAAAGTCTAAATATAAATGCCAAATAACTTTTTAGGCCTCAATTTGTTACGATGCAATTAGTTAAAATTTGAACCTAATCTAAAATAACATCAAAATTAACTAAGCCCTGTATATTATAATAGAGAAAATGGTGCCTGCTATTTTAACCAAGTAAGTTCTCTTCTTGATTTGTATTAATTTCTCCAAAGAGAGACCTTAGAATATCCTAGTATGTGTTCATGCATCTTTGCATACAATACCTGACTAGATAAGCCAACAATATGGAGTGCGCTATTCATTTAATAGAAAAACATTAGAGCAATGAGTTGTTTTTTTTTACTGCTTCTGGTAAGCATGTATTTGTTTTAGCTCCTTTATTTTTTTCAAAAGAGCTTTGGCTAAAAATATAAACAACTGTTTTGTGTTTTGTGTTTTTTTTGGAAGAAAATGAACTCAGTCATTTGAAAATGTTCACTTGCTTGTATAATGTAAATGTAATTTTTTGGAAACAATTTTCCTGTTTGGATTTTAATGATAAAACCAATTTTCTGTAAAATTTTGTTTTATAATTCTCTGATGGCAGGTATATATTTTTTCTATTTCTTTTCTTCTCATAAACAGGTTTATCATGTTTTCCATCCTGGATTGCAAAGTGAAATAGCCAAATAAAAGATTTCAGTATAACAATGGTTCAGTAGGCTTTTGGCTATCATTTTGTGTCTTATGCTTACAGACATTTTTTTTTTTTTTTTTGGTACCAGGGATCGAACTTGGTTCTTTGAGCTTATGAGGCAGGTGCCAGAACCACTGAGCTAAATCCCTGGCCCATTACAGCCTTTTATACCTACCTTTCTTTATAACTTTTGCACTTGCTGAAGAATTTGGAGTATTTTGCATGTTTTTAGCATTACAGAAAGTTTGCAAAATTTGAGAAACTTGATCTAATAAATATGAAACAGGTGAAACAAAAGACTAGATTCTAAGAAACTTCTTTTCTTAGAAGAAAATTGATACTGTGGTAGCTATATTCACTGTTAATTTTTTGCCAATGATAGATGTAGGTAAAGATGGAAGCTGATTCTGTAATCACAGCTTACATCTAAAGTGTGAAATGGAAAGCCAGGTGTGGTGGTGCACATCTGTAATATCTGCTACTCCAGTGGTGGAGGTTATAAGAGGCTAGCTTGAGATGCAATGAAGCCCTTACTTTCAAAAAGAAAAGAGAAAGAAGGACAGAAAAGAAAGAGTGATAGTGAATTTGTTGATTCCATCTTACTCGTTTTAATCCTTTAGATCTATCTTAAATATAATGTCACATAAAAATCCCTGACCCTAAAAGAAGGCCTGATTCCTCAGTCCCTTAAAGACTGTCACATTATTCCGTGCTACCTAGGTGTAGCTCATCTCTGAAAGTTTACAAAAGTGAACAAAAAAAGGAATTATGTGTGTCTCACATTCACCTGGCATTTATAGTTAAAAATCAGGACTAGAATTTTGGTAATTGGCATGAATATTTAGAACAATAACATAATCTAGAAGACTTAGGAAATCCGTCATGAAAAATGTTGGAATACTTTTGACTTTGAAAATAAATTTATGAATTTATTCATAAAATTGTGATAAACATATACAGATGTTAGTCCTCTCAACAATCAAGAAAATAATTAACCCCTCCAATTTAAAATTTAATTTTTTTATAATTTTGAGTTTATAATTATCAAGATAAATGCATTCTGGTATAAAATTTTCTCTCAACTATGTTGTTAATAACATGAATATACTTTGCAAGTGTACTCATTTTATGTGAGTGAAGTATTATAGTTATTTTACATTCAAATAAACATAATAAGTTTATTTACTGAAGGTATATTGTTGGAAAAGTAATAAAGGAATATTAATGTTAGAAACATTATCATTCTATCATATTTGAATTTGATTGACATGAATTGAATTATGAGAAGAACATGAATGAAAAATAGGTGTGGGACTAAACAATAATTAAGAAAGTTTCAAATATAATGCTTTAAGAAATGTTTTCATATAAAATATAGATCCATCTTTTACCATATTTTTATTAACTAAATTATCTTTTAATTTAAAATTTAACATTTTCACTTGTAAGTGAACACGATCAATTCAATTCATGTTAATGACATCCATGTCAACCAAAATGACATGAAGAGTACCACAGGTGATGAGGGATCAAGCTTCATCATAAAACCATGAAGAAACTATAAACTCAAAATTGTAACAAGATTAAAGCTATGCACATTTATTTTTATAAATGTATTAATTAGGGACACATCTCGAGACTCAAGATCTTGTGCAGCTTCACTTAATTTCTTCCTTTGGCTTTGGTTCTGATAATACATGAATTTTCTAAAGATAAACAGACATCATCTTCTTTTAATATTTTGTTATGTTTATGATTTATAAACATGTAATATTTATCACAATTAAAAATTATTGGATTGTTTATTTTACCATTTTTTCCTATTCTAGTAGTAAATTTTTATTTATATTCTTTTACTTTAGTATTTTAATGACAAAGAATAAAAACCTGAAAAAATGCATAGGTGAACAAAATAAACATGGTAAAAAATTAACACACTCTTGGACAGCTTTCAACTTTCACAGAACATGTGTTGCATGTGAGATTACAGATGGATACATGTGAAGTTAGTGCAGAAGAAATATAGAACCCAAGTAGATGCAGTATTTATATAGAGTCCATGACTAGGTCAAAAAGGGATCAAGCAGACTGTCATTACAGTATGTGGCAAGAAAATATCAATTTGCCAAATTCTTTTTGTAGTGAAAAAATGCCTTAGGCTTCTAGTATATAGGTTTAAGATGTTTCACATTAATATATTCCAGAATTTCGGGAACATCAGAAGAAGTTTTAAGTTATTGCTGAATTATTTTAAAACAAACTTTAAAAAGTTTATTCATTTTAAGAATAATACATAAAAAGGTAAATAAAATTTAAAAGTATTTTATATTTTGCCCCTCAGAGGTACATATGATTTTGGTTAAAAAAATACACAAGAAGCAAACAAAGCTTTTAAAATAAGATCAAATAAAGTTGGTAAAGTTATGACATTTTTATCTTTCTATGAAGCAATTGTAGTTATCTGGAAATGCAAATGTAGAAAGTTATTGAGGCATGATATAATTCATGAAAATTACCAATGGTAAACATAACTTCTTTTACAAGGATCTGAAATTCTGTAGACATAGAAGAGAATGAACCCTTCAGTTCTTTCCAAATTCACAGTGCTCACTAATCCAATCTAGACAGCTATGTACATGAGAGGCTCAAAGATCGTCACACAGAACAAATACTAGTATATTGTAACTGATGAAATAGTATAGCTTTGATTATTATTAACTTTTAATTTTCAAGTTATTTTAACTTACCATTAAAACATAATAATTGTATAAATTAGTGGGGGGGTCATTTGATGTTTCAATAAATGTATAAAATATGTAATGTTTAAATCAGGTTAAACATATTTATTTTTTCAATTTTTTTATTATTTCTTATGGTGAAGAAAAATTTCAAAACCCCTTCTTCCAGCCTCCTGACCTCATGGGGTTTTCAATACTGTACAAAAGCACACCAGAACTCCTTGGTTCTACCTAATGGTCACTAAGTACTCATTGACCAACATTTCCCCATCTGCTCCACTGAATCCATTCTCCTCTGCCTCTGTTCTACTCTAAGTTTCTATGATGTTACCTTTCATTAGATCCCATATATAAGTGAGATAATTTGCCATTTGTCCTGCTGTTCTTGGTGTTTTTCTCTTAATTTAATGACTTCCAGTTTATTCCTCTTGCAGCAAATTACAGGATTTCATTCTTTGTGCAGCTAATGTGCCACATTTTCTTTATCCATTCTTCAGTGGAAAGACACTGGTTGTTTTCATATCTTGGGTATTGTGAATAGTTCTGCAATTATGTGAGAGTGCTGATGAATAATTGACATACAGTTTTGTTTGTTTTGGGATATGTACCTTGTAGTAAGATTACTAGATCATACTGTAGTACTTGTTTTAATCTTTTGAAAAAAATTTATAGTTTTTCATTAATGGCTGTAATAGCAAATTCCTTACACTGCATCCTTGCTAGTAATGTTTTTTCTTTGTTTGTTTTGTTCTGATTTGCTTTTGCTTTGCTTTCTCTTAGGAATCAAACATCCATGAATTGTGGTGCACGCCTGTAATGCCTAGGAGCTGAGTCAGGAGGATCACAATTTGGAGCCAATCTTGAGCGGTTTAGTGACTTAGAAAGAAATTGTCTCAAATAAAATAAATAAATAAAAGGACAGGCTATGTATTTCTGTGTAAAGACTCTGTCACCACTCTACAGTACTGAAAAAGGAAGGCAGATTGACAGACAGACAGAAAGAAAGATGGAAAGGAGGGAGGGAGGGAAGTAAAATAGATAAAGGGAGATAGAAGGAAAGAAAGGAAGAAAGATTGATTTCCTTGAGTATTTCATATTAGTGAATACTCATCCCTCATTGAGTTCTTAAAGTTTTACTATTAAACAATATATAACAGACTAAAAAGTATGATAATCTCATCAGGGTATTCATATTACAAACTTTAGAACTTGTTAATGTCTTACTTCCCATGCCAAAATAAATTTTGCAGATGTAATTAAACTAAAATTCATGAGATAAGGGAAGAATTCACTGTTCTTAGTGTAACCACATGAGTTTTTAAAAGAAAGTGAATGAAGCATCAAAGTTAGCTAAGGGATATGACAATGCAGGAAGGTAGAGGAAGATGGAAAGAGAGAGGGAGGGAGAGAGGAAGAGAGAGAGGCAGAAGAAAGAGGGAGAAAAAGAGGGGAGGGGTGATGCTGTAACATTTGAAATGAAGAAAAAAATCACCAGTCAAGTATTTCAGACAGCTTCTGTAAGCTAGGAAGGTAAAGGAAAGTGACTCTGGAGGAAATCATCCCAGGAACCAGTTTGATTTCAGAGCCATAGAACTAACTTTGGACTTTTGACTTCCAGATCTGTAAGATAAAATATTTATGTTGTTTAACTTATTTATAACATTCAGCACAAAATTAACATATTATGTAACCATTAAGTTGTTGGATTTTCTAAGAATTTGTGGAATTGTATAGGAAATCAAAGCATTGCTTTACCTTATTTGGATTCATCTGCAAATATTCAATACAGAATCATCATTAAGTCTCTCCAATTTTAAATGTTTCTTGAAAGATTATTTTCCTTAAAATACATATGATTAGATAAAGCTTACACAGTATTTGTAATGAAAAGTAATATTTTGATTTCTTACTGAAGTCTACTTCTTGAATGTTTATTAAAATAAATTATTTATATTTCATGTTTGCTTAAAAAGAATAAGTTATTCAAAGTCAAAATCTTTACTTTGTAGTCCAAATCTGAACTTTTACAAATAGCACCCAGCATATTACATTGGAATATATGCTATTCATATCACTTAGAATTATTTTTATTTTAAAAGGTTTTGAAATACAAAACATTGCTTTTATAAAATTTCTCCTTTTCTATTACTCAGTAATTATATGCCCTTTTATCTTTATATATAAATATTTGCATAGAAAGACTGATAACTTTAAATTCATCTAACCCAAAAAGTTGCAAAGGAAAAATAAAGCATATTTATTTATTTTTTAATTCCCTTAAAAAGAAATGGAAAAGTACATTTTTAGCAGAAGAAGACAGACAAATAAAATGTATATTTAAATACTTTAAAATCAAAAGAATACTGCTTACTCTGTGTGCCAAATTCACTTTCCAGATGCAAACAAGCAGGCAGAAGAGAAGTTTTACTCAGAAGTAGAAACAGAATTAGTCTGATTTTTATTAGTGGGGCCAGTTTAGTCATGTCTGCTTTAATTTTAAGCATATATTCAGATGACTGCAGAACCTGGAAAAGCTGTTGCTGCTATTGATGCATAACATACTGCTATTATTGGTCTTTTTATATAAATATAAATATATATACATATATATACATATCTATCTATCTATCTATCTATCTATCTATATATGTATATATATCTTGAATTCTTGGAAACTTTAATGGTGCGCTCAACTTTGGAAAAAGTTATCCCAATTTACTGTGTTGACTTGGCATTGTACAGAAATGGACAGTCACATTGGTCTAGAAATGTTAATTTTTTTATTATTTATTTTTTTTCCATTTGTACAGGGGTAGCACACTGTATTAAATATGTAAGGTCATATCTAAGTGGGTTTGATTACAGAAACTAATAAAGTATTCTCTAAATAATGAAAAAAATAGAATAAGATAAGACTACAAGAGCGAGAAGCAATTTAAATATGTTAAGGGACCATTTTCATCTTCAGAATTAAGGATTATTTTAATCTTGCATCATTGCCTTTTCTCTTTTACTTTCCTTTTTAGTTTTATTTTAGGATTCCCTATTTTTAATGTTCATACAGAGATTTCTTTAACTGAAATACCGAATAGTTTCTCTGGTGTGAAAAACTACAATAGTATAGAGGATTCTAATGAGATAATAATGTGAAATAGGAAGTAAAGGCTTAAAGGTGTAGGGAAAGTGGGAAGGGTGGGGGGAAAGGTAATAAGGGAGAGAAAAAAATATGAGAAACTGAAAAAATGGAAATAAAGTGTTTGTAAATGGGGAGGGGAGGAGGGGGTGAAGGGAGGGCAGGGACAAGGGGAAAAATGAGAATCAAGACCTGTCATGTAAAGGTACAGGATCCCAACAATGAATGTAACAGTATTGTATATCTAGATTGTACCAATAAACTCAATAAAAGGCAAAAACAAAACAAAAATAAACAAACAAGTTCCTGTTTGCAGCAAATTGAAAACTATAAAAATTAACAAGTTCAGCCTCTGTGTCAAGATTTGGAAAGGTGAGTTTTGTACCACTTCCCCTCACACAATAGGAAAAACACTCAACTAAGTACATTTCATGACAGCTTGCAGAATAAAATGACTGGTGCAAAATCTAAGAAAAGATGCTGCTTTAAGTACTTAGCTGGAGTAGATGGAATCCAGCACATCCGAGTTTAACTAAGTCACCCGTCCAACTATTTAAGGACGAGTAGAGATGGACAGGCCAGTGTCAATACCTGGAGGAAAGAGTCAAAATAAATGAATTATTTATCCCGAATCTTTATAGAAAGAGCTCTGGGGAGTGTCATTTTTAATGCATGCCCAAAGGAAGCAAAACCTTACAAAAGGAAATTAGAAATTCAGTCTAGATTACTATTCCCTGTCATGAGGAACAAAAGCACTCATCTGTGAGGAACACGCTCAAGAGGAAGCATGCCCATTTACACACAGATCTAACAGAAAAACCAAAACTGATAAGTGGCTACCAGGGACAGGAAGGCAAAGAGGAGGTGACTGCAAGGGAGCTTCCATTGGAAACTGAGGGTGATGCAACAGTCCTTTGGTACTGCAGTTGCACATACAGGAGCCTGACTCCATGCATGCTTTCTCAAAACTCATAGAGCAATAATGCCACGAAGGACTATTCAACTGCCAGTTAGGTATTTCATCCTGAATGTCATAGAACCATCTCAGGAGGAAATATAGATTGTCTAAATTTAAACCAACTGTATTATGCATGTATGGCAACATCCTTGAGTGGATTGTGAGAAAACAAACTGGTATAAACAATTTTAGGCAAAGATTATCTTTAATAGATATTCTAAGGGAAAAAATACAGAGATCTATATTTAAATCTGTATAATACAAGACCTCCTTATTTGAGATTGAAGAAATAAGCAAATTATAGATTGTTGGAATAAAATTCCTTTTGGCCAAAGGAAAAAGTACAGAAATGAGAAAGAAAGGTGAAATAAACAATCTGGCTTTTATTCTTTTTTCATATGTCAAGGTACCATATTTCAGACAGATATGTTCTGAATCCCTAACTGTAAAGAATAAGAACTGAAGATAAAAAATATATGTGTATGTATATATATACATATATATATATGTATATATATACATACACATACATATGTATATATGTATATATGTATGTATACACACATATACATATACACACACACACACACACACCTACATGTTTCTGAACACTACTTCAAAATATGGCAACTTGGTGTATTGAATACTTTTAAACCAAAGAAACTGAGAAGTGGCATGTTCAAGGTGACCTTTCTTACCTTCATAAAACCCTCCTGTGAGACATGCCTTCCCTATCCTTTGAGGAAAGGAGCAACTTTACTTCTGAAGACTCGGGGACATGGAGAAAATGTGACTCAAAAGTCCTTGCTAAACTTGCCCCAGTTTACTACACTGAGTTTACATGTATTTCCCATCACATTCTTCCATGACTCCCTTAAAAATAATTCAACTTTAACCGCATCTTGGGGTCTTCCTTAGAAGGATCCCATGTCAAGTAAGACTTGCATTAAGGAAATCCGCATGAATTTTTCTCGTTATTGTGGCTTCCAGAGAAAAGCTCAAAAAGATAAAAGTAAAATATATTTTTCTCAAGATAAGTAGATGACATACAGATAGACAGACAGGCACAGAAAGTTATACATGCATTTTATTACAAAGATGTGTTTCCTGGCTCATTCAGATGCTGTCATGGCATCCCAGTAGTACTCACCTAGCACTTGGGCCTCCACTTCTAAATAGCATTGTCAAAAATAAAAAATAAAAAAGTTCAGATTGTCTTAGAGAAATGGCTAGTTCTACGACTAGGATAAAGTGAGCCTGGACTACTTTACTGGGTTAGAAAATTCAAAATTGCTTTTTGAAACGGTTCATGTCACTTTTTTAATCCTTTCATTTGGCTTTTTTTACTTCATGGCTATTAGCGATTATTTTAATGTGTCATCAATGTACACATTTTTGTGTGAGTATATGTTTTCAGTTCTCTGGAGATATACTGAGGACTGGAATTTCTGGCTCATACGGTAAGTCTAGTTTGACAGTTTGAGGTGCTGTCACGTGTAATGCAGAGAAGAAGCTTTTGCATGGATTTTAAGCAAGAAGAGAGTATTTAATAACAATACCCATGATGGGTTACCTCTTTATACTAAATGATTGCAGGTATAGCTAAGGTCTCACTATTTGGCATTTATGTGCCCACCTAGAATTCATATTTCCCCATCCGTGCCCCAGACCTTGGCAAAACAAATGGTTTGTTTGGATTTTAATCTTTTCTGCACCCCAGTCCTTCTAGTTAATTGTAAGCCTTGCCTTGGCTTTGTCTGACATACAGCTGTAGGATGATGGTTACTTTATATGCTTCTAAGGGACCCTGTGATTGTCACAATTGCTTTTCAATTATCTGTCTTTCCTCTCCAGATTTTTGTTACATTTTTTCCAGAATATCAGTGAAACTTAGAAATACACATCATAGCCCAATCAATATTTATATGCTTACAATTTACTGTGTGCATTTCAAATGTCAGATCAACAACAGCAGTTGACTCACTTATTTGTATAGCTATATTATGCTAATTTCTTACATATAGTTCTGATTTCGGTGAAACAGAGAAATGTACAGTACCACTTTGGGCCAGGATATCTGTGTGTTCCACATGTCAATGAAGGGTTCTTGATTACCAGCAGAGAGGCAAGAGATCCAGCAAGAGAACCTTATATTATTACTTTTTTCTTGTACTACTCCTCGGAACTACTATAACTAGTTTACTTCCAAGGAAAAAGTTTCTAGATAGAGTTTGTCACATTGAGTATAAATTAGGGGTTAACATCCATGAAAGGATAAGAGAAGAGCCAGCACTGGTCACAGGGCCACTAAACTTGACATAGGTCTGACAAAACTTTATTGATGCCATGAGGACGTCGGGCAGGGAAATATGTCACCTGCCTTGTCCTACATTGGGATTGATTGCTTCAGTGCCTTTTTTTAATATGAGCCACCTCCAGAAAGCATGACTTTGTGAGTCGTGATGGTTTCAAATCAAAACCTAACTTGAGGTGACAAGTCTTTAGAAGAGAAATGTGGGTGGTAGGTCAAAATTATATTCACATGTACCAAGGGGAGTGTTTACAAACAGAATGTTTCCTTAGGCCAACATTGTTTTGTCATATTGTTCCAAATAGAAGAACAGACCAATACTTGGGTACCACTGAGAAGTTAAAATGGGAGAGTTTCACTTTTTCTATGATTTTTTTTTTCTTAAGTCAACACTGCCTCTGGATTACCTCACTTTAATAAATGCTTCCAGAAAATAGGGTTCTTATCATTCAATTTAGAATGTGTGTGTGTGTTTTCCTGCAGTGTGTATTTCAAACCCTAATGTTGACTGTGTGCACAATATTGCTTACTATATATTATCTGAAGAAATCATTTATGCTATAGTACTGGCAAAGAAACAGACCTGAGAATCAGTGGACTAGATTAGCAGATGCAGAAACAACACCAGACATACTCAGCTCTCATGTTTGACAAAGGAGCCAACCATTCTCACTGGAGGAGAGATAGCCTCTTTAATAAATGGTGTTGGAAAAACTGGATTTCAACCTGCCAAAGATTAAAACTAGACTCTTCTCTTTCACCATGCACAAAATTAAAATCTAAGTGCATTAAAGATCTAAATATTAAAAAAAAACCCACTAAACCTGTTGGAAGATAAGCTAAGTAGAATGCTTGAAGACATTGGCATAGGAAAAGACTTTATGAACAAATCCTCAGTAGCACAGAAACCAACACAAAGAATCAATTGGGATCTCATCTTATTAAAAAGCTTATGCATGGCAAAAGAAACCATCAAAAGAACTAAGAAGCAACCTACAAAGTGAGAAAAAATGTTTACCAGCTGCTCCTCAGACAAAGATCTACTATCTAGAATATATAAAGAAATAAAAAAAATCAGACCCCACAAATATAAAGATCCAATTCAAAAATGGGCATCTGAAATGAGCAGTCATTTCTCAGACAAAAGCATCAAGAAAATGCATGAAAAAATGTTCCACATCACTGGTCCTTTGAGAGATCCAGATAACAACACTGAGATTCCACCTCATCCCACAAAGAATGGCTGCCATCAAGAAATCAACCAATAATAAATGTTGGTGGGGTTGTGGGAAGAAAGGAATCCTTCTTCATTGTTGGTGGGAGTGCAGACTGGTGCAGCCACTATGGAAATCAATATGGAGAGTCTTTACACAACTAGGATAGGGAGTCCCATTTGACCCAGCTATTCCCCTGCTGCTTATCTTTCCAAAAGAATTAAAAGAATCACATCCCAGTGATATATGCTCACACATATATCACATCATATATCAGTTTGTAATAACTAAAACTCGGAAACAGCCCAATTGCCCATAAACTAGAGATTGGATAAAGAAGATGCATTTTTTTTAGTATAAAATGGAGTATTACTCAGGCATAAAGAACAAGAAAGTAGAGACATTTATAGCTAAGTGAATGCACATTGAGGCCATACTCTTAAGTGAAATTAATAGGACACACATGTGTAAATACCATATAGTTTATCTGGTGTGATAATCTAAAAGTGTAAATAAGGGTCAAAATATATAATTGATATTTTGTAATAGGAACAAAAGGTCTAAAGGTATTGGGCAAATGAGAGGGGTAGAGGAAAGGTAAAAAGGGAAGAGAAAAAATAAGAGAAAAAATGGAAACAGAGTGTTTGTAAATAGGGAAGGTGGAGGGCAAAGGGAGGACTGAGGAATGGGGAAATAATAAGAGCCAAGATATATCATGTAAAGGTACCAGATCCCAATGATGAATGTAGCTGTACTGTATACCTGAAATGTACCAATAAAGATTCATTTTATAATTTTAAAAAATCATTCATGCTAATTTATAAATTCAGGAAGAACAAACTTAATTAAAAGTATTTGCTTTTTGTGATTAAATATGTTCATTTTAATGATTTGGGAAGTAGTTTTCAAATAATTTTGAATAAATAAATAATTTTGAAATAAATTAATCACTCAGAAACAACAACTATTATCTTCTCAGATAGCATTGCTTACTTGTTTAGCATTTACTTGTTTCTTTTCTTAACTTGATATATATGTTTGATTTTATGTCGCATTATATTTTGATTTTGAATAAATTTTTATTTTCTGGATAAGCAAACATTTTGGAATACACACAATTTCAGACAGTAGATATTTAGATTTAAAGGTCAAAGAGTTAGGAAATAAAGGACTTATCAAAAATGTAAAATACTTTCTCAAAAATAGCAAAAAAGCTTAAATTTTAAAAAATATGCAATATGAAGTCTGAACCAAAATATATGGGATATACACAAATTTAGATAAAACAGATGAAAAGTTTTTTTTTTTTTTAGCTTGGCTATATTTTCCATTGTAATCATCTTTAATCTAGTAAAATCCATGTGATAATATTTCAGCATTTGTTGTTTACAGCCTCTGTAATGTCAATTTGATAAATGTAGTAAATTTTTGCTCTAGTTGAATAATATCTCTGTGTATGTACAGCAGATGGTTTTCTATATCAAAAATTCTTAGTCATCTTCATCAAACACACAAAGTCATTTTGGCAGTGCATGCATGCAAATGAGGGAACACGCATGTAAATTTGCATTGGAAATAACTAAATTTTTTTCCACTTCAACTTTTTATTCTGTAAGCTATTTGTCATATTTCTAAGAGGAGAATATTAGTTCTAATTTAAGATATATATCACAGTAGAGGCAAAACAGATGTTTATATCTAAGTACCAGAAATTAGACCATGTGTAATTATAATGATCTATTTGAGATTTCAACTGAGGACATTTTAGAATAAACATATCAGAGCTCTCTAGTCCAGATAATTTATTTTTATTGATGATGTTTTTACAAAGTAATGATATTTTAAAAATCCAACATTTTTTAAAATAAAATTTTCTTACAAAATTGTGAAAGACTGAAAACAAGGCTTTGAAAATTGCCAAAGGTGTTACAAGTTACTTAATATTACTTGCTTAGTCTTAATATCTCCAAGTGAATGTTTTAGGCTGAGAGAATAACACACGTGAGATTGTTTAGTCTCTATAGGTATTCTAACAATTTATTTTTTTATTTAAAAAATAATGGGAATTGTCATAAGGATATGGTCCAAAATTGTAGGACTCTTCCAAATTTTGTCACAGTTGATTCTGCATCGATGGATCGAAGTTCACTGTGATAATGAAAGGAGCATATTACAATGGGTATACATTTAGATGTAAAAGATCAGTATGGTGTTTGCTGAGATAAGAAAAGTCCTCTTAGAAACAAAGTAGAAAAATAACAGGCTTAAGGAATAGAGTGGACCAAAACCTCAATATGAAACCAAAGGCAAACTGTCCATTTAATAAAAGGTTAAGCTGAAGATGTTGATAAAAGTGAAGCAAGAGAGTGAGTCTAAACGTGTGTTCTCAGTTTCCTGTTATTCTTGGGTTTCACATGATCTGTTCCAGCACTTCTCACTTAAAAGACTGTCAGTCCTGTACTAAACTGTTTTCTCCTTTCTCAAAAAACAAAATGGTTGTTCATGCATATCTGTGTTTATTCATGGCTTTGTATTCTATTGAATTAATGTATGCTTCTCTTTATTCCAATGAAACATTTGTTTTCTGGTAGTGCTACCATTTGTGTGTTCCTACCAAGGCTCATCTTAAAATTTACCCTCATTGTGAGGAATTTTTATAATTCAGGTCTGAAGTGTTTGCCCAAAACACATGAGTGTAAGCTTGATCCCCAGCTGATGGCATGATTGGAATATGGTGCAAACTCTAAAGGCAGGATTTTGTTGGAGAAGGGAGTTCCTTGGGTGTTACCTGAAGAGTATTTGGGGACCCTATTCTCTCTCATTTTTCCCCCAGTCACTGTGAGGCAAGGAGCTTGGCTGCCACATGTTGTGCTTCATCAACAGTCCAGAAACAACAGAGCCAAGTGTTGTGAATTAAAACCACTGATACCATGATGTAAACTATTCCCTTCTTTAAATTGATTTTCTCAGGTATGCTGTCACAGCACTGTAAAACTAAGACAGAGGTATTAAGGGGTGAAGTGAGGAGGAAGCTCTATGTGTTGCTTAGGTCATTAGAGCATTGCCTTCCTCAGTGGCTTCATCCATTCATGACTTAATGGCTTGTGAAATAATTGGTCACTGGGTGATCTTGACAGTGGGATAATTGGTGGTAGATACTACTTTGGCTCTGATTCTGAGATTAGCTCTCTTGCAATGTGATGCCCTTTCGGATATCAACATCAAGCAAAGTCCCTCACTAGATGCTGAACAGATGCTGGAATCACACTCTGAGGTCCCAGCCTCCAAAGCAGCAGAATAAATAAACTTTCACCCTTTACAAATTACTTTGTCCACTGGGTTTAGTGATAGCAATAGAAAATATAATAATAAAACAGATTTATAATACATATTTAAGTGATAATTCAACTTGTTTTATCTATTATAGATCTTTTTCATTTCAACCCAAAAGAAAGTAAGAAAACACTTAACAACCTCATAAGGGAGTCTGGAAACATTCTTCCTCAGTTCCCTCTAATAAGATCTTCAGTCTGGCTTGCTTCCTTTACTGACATTTCAGAGAGAACCATAAGTACTGACTACAAAAACTGAGGTAATATGTATTAGAGGCACTATTAAGTTTGGGGAGCAATTTATTGTAAAACTCTAGGTAGCTCATTCATGCTCAGACATATTTTTCCAAAACTGGAATATTTTACTGAGTTTTGAATTAAGCCCTACCACATGGTATAACTTGGTCACTGGGTCATATACTTTGAAAATGATTTCATCCTGCTATTAGAATGCCAGGAAATAACAATATTTAGTTGAAGTCAAATGATAACATCTCTTCAAGCCAATAATATTTCTACTGATATTGTATCTGCTTGCTTTACTAATTATTGAGGAAGGATTATTGACATCTCCTCCGGAGAGTCATATCTTTTGTTATATCTCTTTCCTATCTTGTGACTAGCTGTTATTAAACACATAAACATCTGGGGCTATGATACTCCCTTAATTAACTGTAATTAATTTTACTCTTTATCATTATGAAATTTTCTTCTTAATGTCAGAGCTTAATGATTTTTTTCACCTATAGAGTTGTGATGCTTGGTGTAATTGAAGGAAAATTCGTATAGAAAGGATTTTATTTTCAACTTTCATGTAATATTTGCTTTTCACATAGGCACTGAGGGCATTAACAGTTAATATTAATATTGGTATAGTTTGATTATTTTACCTATTATCTCTTCTATTTATTGTTTCTTTGGGTTTTGGTTTCTATTTATTTTGTTACTTTTTCATTAGTACATGTTGGGAATACATAATGTTTACATTCCTTGTGAGGAACTATCCATAACACACGTTAGTGCCTTATTTTATGCCATTTCTCTTCCTTCCCTCCACCTTCCATCCATCTCTTGATCCTCTTCTTTTCTTATATATGTTTGCAATACATAATGTTTATATCCCTTGTGTAGAGTTAATACTTGCACATAACACAATTTCATTCCTTTTTAAATCTTTTTCTTCCCCTTCTGATCCCCCCATCTCTTGATCCCCTTTAACTCTGAAAAAGATCAAACTATGTACCCCATAGTTTATTTTTTAATTTTCCACTTTATTTATATTTTGGGTTTTTTTTATATGAGAAACCATGCCATATATAAGATTAGGTGTCTGTATGGCATCGAGAAGCATCCATTTGCCTACAAAGGCTCAAATTCTCTTTATGAATAGGGAGTAGTTTAGTGTGTATAAACATATCACTGTACTATGATCTCTTTAACTCTTTCAGAAAGATACCTCGAAGGGCAACAGCTGGGTCAAATGGAATCTGTATGATTATTTATTTTGAGGAATCTCCACACCGACTTCCAAAGCAGTTGTATTACTTCTATAGGATCAATTAGATTATTCTTCTATTATTTTATTTTACCTAATTTCTAACTCAAAGAAATAGGAAGGTCAAAAACTGCTTAGAAAATTCATGTAGAGGTTTTAAAAAACCACTTAAAAGATTTAGGATAGAAAATGAGAAATAGACATTTTAAGCTTGAATTCCCTTTAAAATTTGTAATTAGGATCAACAGTTTGAGTGTATCTTGTATTTAATTATCTATTTTATAATTGTCCTTAGTTAACTTTGATAAGTATTTCAAAAATATGATGGCAAAGAAAATATATTCTATCACCATGTTTGTGAAATCAGCCTTGAGAGTACAGGACAAATAGTATATTTTCTCTATAGTTAGGGAATTTTTTCTTTAAAATGATAATGTACCACTTTTGTAGTTTAAAAATATGTACTCAAATTCATTTTGATCCATCATATTCCCATTAGGAATGAAACTGAGTGATTTGACAGTAATAGTCTAAGAATTTTTAAATGCAGGCGTGTAGAACAGAATTTTACATAAACACACACAAAACAAAAAGACACTAATTTAGCAAATACCAAAGAATAAGTTTAAAACAGTTCAGGTTTTTCTTTACGTAACTGCCAAAGTTCAAAAGTTATCTTTTAAAAATCTTGTAGTTCTTAAGTAACTTTAAAAAGAAAAGATCAACTATTTTCAAGTTTAATAAATTTAAAATATTTGTTACTTCCTTGACAAATCTACCTTGTCAGTGGTGTAAAAACTCCAAAAGTGCATGAGATTTTTGAAAGCTTTTTAATGCAGTGAAAGATTTTTTCCAAGTGTCTCTGGAACAACCAAACACTGAAATTCTGAAATAAAGCCCCAGGCATCACATGGCTCATTTATAATTCTCTTCTTGTAACAAGCAAACCAAAAATCTTTCTTCAAATGTTTGATTAGATCTAGTACCTGAAGATCAGAGACAGCTCAGTTTCACAAGTCTATCATCCATGTTATTGAGGGCTAAAATGTGGAAAACCAAAGACTACAGTCACTATTTAAAAAGAAAGAGCACAGTTCCTTTTATTTACCCTTTTATTTATTTATTTATTTATTTTAATTTATTATTTTTGTTTTTTCTATCAGGGATTGAACTCGGGTCCTTGCACTTGGAAGGCAGGCTGCAGCACCACTGAACTAAAGCCCAGCCCCCCTTTTATCTTAATTCACAATTGGAGATTTTTTTATTTCATTATGTAGGTATAGTTAATTCAACAACTATTTACTAAAATCCTACTTTGGACAAAACTAGGTACTATATTGCACAAAAAATACATTTATGATCACGTAATTTATGTCATGTTTGAGAAGGTACAATATACTTTTTAGAAACAAACATAATGAAAATCAAATTATAACTGTTTTAATACAAAGGAGGAAAAGTGTTCTGGGACCTCAGAGATGGTAGTGACTCCTTCCAGTTAGTAACAAACAGGATAATCTTTCAATGATATATAGATCGTTTCCTTGTAGCATAAATGATTCAGTTTTACACTAGACTTTGCTAAAATAAGTTGACTCTTTTTTTTTCTTTTTATTGAGGTTATTGATACAATCTAGGTATACAATACAGTTACATTCATCATTGGGATTCTGTACCTTTACATAATAGGTCTTGATTCTCATTTTTCCCCTTGTCCCTGCCCTCCCTTCACCCCCTCCTCCCCTCCCCATTTACAAACACTTTATTTCCATTTTTTCAGTTTCTCATATTTTTTTTCCTCTCCCTTATTACCTTTCCCCCACCCTTCCCACTTTCCTTACAGCTTTAGCCCTTTACTTCCTATTTCACATTATTAATTATCTCATTAGGATCCTGTGTACTATTATAGTTTTTCACACCAAAAAAACTATTCGGTATTTCAGTTAAAGAAATCTCTGTATGAACATTAAAAATAGGGAATCCTAAAATAAAACTAAAAAGGAAAGTAAAAGAGAAAAGGCAATGATGTAACATCAAAATAATCCTTAATTCTGGAGATGAAAATGGTCCCTGAACATATTTAAATTGCTTCTCACTCTTATAGTCTTATCTTTTTCCTTTTTTCATTATTTACAGAATACTTTATTAGTTTCTGTAATCAAACCCACTTAGATATGATCTTACATATTTAGTATTATGTGTTACCCCTGTACACATGGAAAAAAAATAAATTAACATTTCTAGACCAATATGGTTGTCGATTTCTGTACAATGCCAAGT